>NW_011494889.1:3152889-3168658 GCF_000754665.1 Bison bison bison | reverse complement strand
AGAGGAAGAGAAGACCAAAATCTAGAGCTGTGCTAGGGGCACAGTAAGGGTTCTGAAGAGAGAGCCCAAACATTGGTGTGAGCATCATGTTTCAATCAGGTCTTAGCAATGCAACAAACAATAGGTGCTTCTAATTCCCAAGTCTCATTGGGAAGAAGAAAAGTAAGTCCAAGGCTATTTCCAATTATTTTTCCTATTACAAAAGTCTGCAATTATCATCCCTGTAGATAAGACATTATTCAGTTCAGTTCAGTTCAGTCACTCAGTCGTGTCCAACTCTTTGCGACCCCATGAATTGCAGCACACCAGGCCTCCCTGTCCATCACAAACTCCTGGAGTTCACACAAACTCACGTCCATGAAGTCGGTGATGCCATCCAGCCATCTCATCCTCTGTCATCCCCTTCTCCTCCTGCCCCCAATCCCTCCCAGCATCAGTCTTTTCCAATGAGTCAGCTCTTTGCATGAGGTTGCCAAGTACTGGAGTTTCAGCTTTAGCATCATTCCTTCCAAAGAAATCCCAGGGCTGATCTCCTTCAGAATGGACTGGTTGGATCTCCTTGCAGTCTAAGGGACTCTCAAGAGTCTTCTCCAACACCACAGTTCAAAAGCATCAATTCTTTGGCGCTCAGCTTTCTTCACAGTCCAACTCTCACACCCATCCATGACGACTGGAAAAACCATAGCCTTGACTAGATAGACCTTTGTCGGCAAAGTAATGTCTCTGCTTTTGAATATGCTATCTAGGTTGGTCATAACTTTCCTTTCAAGGAGTAACTGTCTTTTAATTTCATGGCTGAAATCACCATCTGCAGTGATTTTGGAGCCCAATGCTCTACTCCATTTTTTCCCCTGTATACAGATTTTTTAAAATGTGAAATTGTGAGTCCAACATTATATACTTTAACCTTTAATGCTGCTGCTGCTGCTGCTAAGTCGCTTCAGTCGTGTCCGACTCTGTGCAACCCTGAGACGGCAGCCCACCAGGCTCCCCCATCCCTGGGATTCTCCAGGCAAGAATACTGGAGTGGGTTGCCATTTCCTTCTCTAATGCAGGAAAGTGAAAAGTGAAAGTGAAGTCGCTCAGTCGTGTCCGACTCTTAGCGACCCCATGGAACCCAGCCTACCAGGCTCCTCCATCCATGGGATTTTCCAGGCAAGAGTACTGGAGTGGGGTGCCATTGCCTTCTCCTGCTTGCTTTGCAGGTGCATTCTTTACCTGCTGAGCCATCAAAGAAGCCCAGAAGGAAAATATTGGCCTTAAGTGATACATTAGACCAATGGATTTAATAGATATATACAGACTATTTTATCCCAAAACAGCAGAATTCACATTCTTTTCAAGTGCACATGAAACTTTATCTAAGATATATTACATTTAGGCCACAAAACAAATAACAATAAATTTAAGAAGATTTAAATCAGATTTAGCATCTTTTCTAACAACAACAGTGGGAAGCAGATGAATTATTCAATTGTGTCAGAACAATTTTACATTTGGGAAAAAAGTTAAACACACACACCAAAATAAATTATATTAATACACAGATGAAAATTTTAAAAGGTTTATTATATGTTTGTTATTAAGTAACCAGTGATATAACAATAATATTAGAATAGGGAAAGGTGTTACTGAAAAGTTAGAATGTACAAAAGAATATATTGTAAACTTATTTTCATTGATTGTCAGACATAAGTATAACACAGATGACAAATACATTTTTAATTCTTTTAAACATACCATTCTCAATGTGAAAACAGCAATAATACAACAAAATTTTATTTCCTTAGGACAAATTACTAGGAATAGATTTCTAAATCAAACAAAATGACAAGTTAAAAATATCAATATGTATTTCCAAAACTAACACCAGACATGTATGAATCTCTACTTCACAACCTTATAATTATCAAATATTAGTTCTCTATTTCTAAAAATCTGTTTGGTTTCAAATGTTATCTTTTTTGTTATTACACTTTAGTATAGGGTAAATATTGAGAAGGAAATGGCAACCCACTCCAGTACTCTTGCCTGGAGAATCCCATGGATGGAGGGGCCTGGTGGGCTGCAGTCTATGGGGTTGCAAAGAGTTGGACACGACTAAGCAACTAACACACGCACACACACAGATAGGGTAAATATAGTATATAGTAAATGAAATTCACTACTAATCTCTACTTATTACTAATAAGAATATAAACTTACAGTTTTTTTGCTATTCATATTTATTCTTTGATGAATTTTGTATTAAATAGTTTACACATTTTACTGAAGTATTTTTGAATCTCATTAATTTGGAAGTTACATTGGTGGTGCTGGAATCATTAGGTTATCCTCTACTTATGCTTAATCCACTGTGTTATTCTTTAAAAGCAAGTACCTTTAACTTCATTTTATCATTTATTAATCATTTTAAAACACAATGGTACACGTACACAATGGGAATGTATGTTGGTACAGTCACTATGGAGACCAGTATGGAGTTCCTGAAATACTAAAAATAAAACTACCATATGACCCAGCAATCCCACTTGTGGGCATATACTTGGAAAAAACCATAATTCAAAAAGATACATGCACTCCAATGTTTATTGCAGCGCTATTTCTAATAGCCAGGACATGGAAGCAACCTAAATGTCCATCAACAGAGGAACAGATAAAGAAAGATACACATATACAATGGAATATTACTCAGCCATAAAAACACCATCTGCACCAACATGGATGGACCAGAGATTGTCATACTGAGTGAAGTTAAGTCAGAAAGAAAAAGACAAATATATGATACTGCTTACATGTGGAATCTAAAAAATAGAGTGCAAAATGAACTTATCTACCAAACAAAAATAAAGTTACAGATGTAGAAAGCAAACTTATAGATACCAAGGGGGGAATGGATGGGTGGCATGAATTGGGAGACTGGAATTGACATATACAGACTGCTGTGTATAAAGAGATAACTAATGAGAACCTAATATATAGCACAGGGAACTCTACTCAGTGCTCTGGGTGAGCTAAATGGGAAGAAATCTAAAAACAAGGCAATATATTTATATGTATAACTAATTCACGTTGCTGTACAGCAGAAACTAACACAACATTTGTAAAGCAACTCTATTTCAATAAAAATTAATTAAAAAACCCCCCAAATCCACAAGGTACATTTTCTGTTTTGTAATAGCTCATTACTTTTCCCTTTTTTAAACTGATCATAATAATTTTAAAATTAGAGACGTCTAAAATATATGCTAGTAAGTATCTAATGAAACTTTGATATCAAACATTAGATAAACAATGAAATAATCTATAATAGTGAAACAAAATAAACTTTCCATACTGAACTTACATTAGCAGAATCTGAGATTTCTGATTCGCTGTCTTTGTTTGAGTATTTTGTAGTGTTTAAATATACGTAATTCCGAATTGTTGCTGATAATAATCCATCAGCCCATTCCATAGTATTAGGATCCAGATGTCCATATAGTTCGCTGAGAGTGATACACTTTGGATTTAAAATACAAATATCTATTTTTCCTCTTCTTCCTGAAATCTGAGAAAAATCCAGTGTGATTTTTAAAGACACTGACTATAGAAAAATTGTCTAATTTTTTTGTATCATTCCTACCAGAGGTTTTAGGAAAGATCTTTTGCTTGAAAGAAGGATTCTTTATAAAGGCAGCGCTTTGCAAGAAATAATAAAAGTTGACTTATTAAAATTAGCCATTATATCCAAATAATTATTTTTTAAAATTATGAATACTACAAATGAGGCTTCCCTGATAGCTCAGCTGGTGAAGAATCCACCTGCAATGTAGAAGACCCTGGTTTGATTTCTTGGTCAGGAAGTTCCACTAGAGAAGGGATAGGCTACCCACTCCAGTATTCTTGGGCTTCCCTGGTGGCTCAGATGGTTATGAATCTGCCTGCAATGTGGGAGACCAGGGTTTGATCCCTGGGTTGGGAAGGTCCCCTGGAGAAGGGATGGGCTACCCACTCCAGTATTCTGGCCTGGAGAATTCCATGGACAGAGGAGCCTGGCAGACTAGAGTCCGTGGGGCCGAAAAAAATTTGGACACGACTGTGCAGCTTTCACAGACACACAAATGAATCCCTAGGAAAAGAATGGGACAAAAAAAAAAAAAAAAAAAAAAAACATCATGCTTCTAAGTGGACTTTGTAGATGTAATTAAGGGACATATTTGGAGATGGGAAAATTATCCTGAATATCCAAGTGAATTCAATCTAATTGCATGAGTTAAAATTGGAAGAGGAAAGCAAGGCAGCAAATCAGAAACAGGGCAGTACACAAGGATCTAGAGGTATGGACAGTGTGCAAAGATCTGAGAGGGGCCTCCAGAAGGTATGGGCAGCTTCCCGCTGACAGACAGCAAGGAAATGGGACCTACTTATTTATGCCAACACCTGAATGCACAAGGGAAAGAGTTCTTCCCTAGAGCCTCCAGAAAGGAACTCAACCTGCTGACATCTGGATCATAGCCCAGTGAGACCCATACTGGACATCTGACTCCCAGAACCGGAAGATAATAAATGAGTGTAGTTTTAATCCATGTCATTGTGGTTATTAGTTATAGCAGCAATAGAAAATGAACATTTTCTATTTCATATATATATATATGTATATATATATATATATATATACAATGAAATATAAACATATATTCAGTATAAATAATATATATACTACTATATATTATATAAATATATTCAGCCATAAAAAGAATAAAATAACATCATTTGCAGCAACAGAGATAGACCTAGAGACTGTCATATTAAGTTAAGGAAGTCAGAGAAAGACAAATGATATCATATGATATTGTTTATATATAGAATCTTAAAACATGATACAAATGAACTTATTTACAAAACAGAAATAGACTCATAGATATAGAAAACAAACTTATGGTTCCCAACTAGGAAGGAGGGGCAGAGACAAGGACTTTGGGATTAAAATATACACACTGCGATATATAAAGGGCTTCCTGGTGGCTCAGGCAGTAAAGGATCTGCCTGTGATGCAGGAGACCTGAGTTCAATCCCTGGGTCGGAAAGATTCCCTGGAGAAGGGAATGGCAACCCACTCCAGTATTCTTGCCTGGAAAATCCCATGAACAGAGGAGCCTGGTGGGCTACAGTCCATGGGTTGGCAAAGAGTTGGACATGATTAAGTGACTAACACTTTTACTGTATTTAAAATAACCAACAAGGGCTTACTATATAGCACAGGGAAATAAGTATCTTGTAATAACCTATAGTGGAAGAAACTGTAAAAAAAGAATATATATATATACACACACACACACACATATATAACTGAATCACTGCTGTACACCTTAACTAACAGAACTGTAAATAAATTATATTTCAATTAAAAAACTTTCCATTAAAAAAATCCCATTATGCCTCATCCAGGAACACAATCAATATTTGAGCTATTATGTATTTTGTCTGGAGTCAGAGTTGGATATAGAAGTCAGGAAGAGTAAGATATAGTTTTAAGCTTCAGGTCATAATTGGTACTCAGACTTTATTTACAACGTTCTAATTTCCCTGATGTTGGGAAAGATCGAAGGCAAAAGGAGAAGGAGAAGGCAGACGATGAGATAGTTACATAGCAGCACTGAATCAATGGACATGAATCGGAGCAAACTTCAGGAGACAGTGAAGGACAGAGAAGCCTGGAGTGCTGCAGTTCATGGGGTTGCAAAAAGGCAGACACAGCTTAGCGACTGAACACACACATACACAATCTGTCTGGTGGCTACTGGAATAACAGATATCTGTGTCTCTATTATGCATTTCAAGCAGGAAGAGTGGCAGGCATTTCTTGCGAAAGCTGCAAGAAGGCTACAGACCCACAGAAGCCTAAAATAAGAAATTTCGGATGAAGACATACAACAGACCATCTAAGGCTCTAGGGAGAAGCTAAGGTAAGAATGTTTGAGATTAAAACATTCAAAAGCAGCTGCATATACAAGGGAATTGTGAAAATCAGATGCAGACCCAGTAGAGATGCAGCCACAGGGGGAAAAAAAAAAACAGTGAAAAGACTTATACTTTCATCTCAGGCTGATCCTTAGGCTCAGATCAGTGAAGAACTATCCCAGCAGACAGAAAGCCTGTAAAGCCTGAGAAATGTGGCTTTTTTTTTTTTTTTTATGAACGCTCAGTTTTCAACAATAAAAAAAAATCACAAGGAATACAAAGAAACATGAAAATCTGTCCATCCAAAGTAATAAACTAAACAGAAAACAGCCCTGAGGAAGCTCAGATATTGAACATAATAAAAAAAGATTTTAACTGTAGTAAATATACTCAAAGAGATGAAGAAAACCATAGTGAAAAACTGAAGGAAATTAGTAAAATGATATGAAAAAAAGTAGGGAATATAAGTAAACAGAAATTATAAAAAGGAACCAAATAGAAATTACAGAGCTGAAAATACAATAGCTGAAATAACAAATTTCAGCAGAGGTAATCAGTTAATTTGAGCAGCCAGGAAAAAGAATCAGCAAATTTGAAGATAGGACTATTGAAATTACCTTGTTAAAACAACTCTCAATACATTTTAGAATATTGAAATCAGTATTCTTCTCCAACTGCAAATGAATAAAAACAGGAATCAGTAACAAAAGTTATACATAGAAATTTAAAAATATACCCCTAAACAACCAGTCGTGGGCTAGGCCAGGGGCAGAAGCTGGGAGGACCCCATGCTCGAGGGGCGGCGGCCAAGAGGTGTTACCCCACGTCAAGGGGACGACAGAGAATGAGATGACTGGATGGCATCACTGACTCAATGGACATGAGTTTGAGTAAACTCCAGGAGTTGGTGATGGACAGGGAGGCCTGGCGTGCTGCAGTCCATGGGGTCTCAAAGAGTCAAACATGACTGAGCGACTGAACTAAACTGAATCTGAATACACAAATCCATACAGACAGAAAGTCAACCAATAGTTTTCAGAGAATGGAGAGAAAAGGTAATGGGGAGTGATTTCTTAATGGGTAGAGGGTGTTCTTCTGGAAAATTTGAAACCAGAGTGAGGTGGTAATTGCACAATGTTGTGAATGCACTAAATGATATTGAAATTGTACATCTTAAAATGGTTAATTACATGATACATGAAATTCCCTTGAATTTTACTTTGCAGTGCATGATGAATTTATACCCATCACAGAACCATCCAACTCGAGGTACAGACGTTTTTTTAAAGGATGTGTTTGTGTGCTTAGTTGTTCAGTTTTGTCCAACTCTTTCCAACTCCATGGACTGTTCCGCCAGGCTCCTTTATCCATGGAATTCTCCAGGCAAGAATACTGGAGTGGGTTGCCATGCCTTTCTCCAGGGGATCTTCCCGACCCAGGGATTGAACCCAGGTCTCCCGCATTGCAGGCGATTCTTTAATATCGGAGCCACAACGACACAAACATACATAAGGGCATCTAGTACAAGCATTATAGAAGTTTCCGATGATGAAGAGGGAAAAGAAGTCAAGATAAGGAAATAAACTGAACTGAACTAAAATAGAGAGAAGGTCCTGAACAGATCAATTAGGAAAAGTTTTGAATCTAGGAGGAATATCAAAACAATTCCATTACCTAAGATCTTGCCATTAGTCTAAATATTTTTATTATATTTTAAAACCCTCACATATAAAATGGAGAAGGAAATGGCAACCCACTCCAGTATTCTTGCCTAGAGAATCCTGTGGACAGAGGAGCCTGGTGGGCTGCTGGCCATGGGGTTGCACAGAGTTGAACACGACTGAAGCGACTTAGCATGCATGCATACACTGGAGAAGGAAATGGCAACCCACACCGGTATTTTTGCCTGGAGAATCCCAGGGACAGAGGAGCTTGGTGGGCTGCCATCTCTGGGGTCGCACAGAGTCGGACACGACTGAAGCGACTTTGCAGCAGCAGCATATATAAAATAATAAACATGAAAGAATCACTAAATATAGTATAGTCATACACAGTGCTTCCTTGGTGGCTCAGATAGTAAAGAATCCACTTGCAATGCAGGAGAGACTCAGGTTTGGAAACCTATGACAAAACTAGTGCATGCATGTGTGCTAAGTCGCTTTAGTCGTGTCTAACTCTTTGTGACCCTATGGACTATAGCCCTCCAGACTCCTCTGTCCGTGGAGTTCTCCAGACAAGAATACCAGAGTGGGTTACCATGCCTCTCTCCAGCAGACCTTCCCAACCCAGGTATTGAACCAACATCTCTTAAATCTCCTGCATTGACAGGCAGGTTCTTTACCACTAGCACCAACTGGGAAGTCTTATGACAAACGTAGACAGCATATTAAAAACCAAAGACATTAGTTTGTCAACAAAGGCCCATATAGTTAAAGCTATTGTTTTTCCAACAGTTATGTACAGATGTGAGAGTTGGACCATAAAGAAGGTTGAGTACCGAAAAACTGATGCTTTCGAAGTGTAGTGTTGCAGAAGACTCTTGTTGAGTCCATTAGACTGCAAGGAGATCAAACCAGTCATTCCAAAAGGAAATTGATCCTGAATTTTTATTGGAAGGGCTGATGCTGAAGCTCCAAAACTTTGGCCACCTAATGGGAACAGTCAACTCACTGGAAAAGACCCTGGTGATGGAAAAGAATGAAGGCAAAAGAAGAGGGTGGCAGAGGATGAGATGGCTATATAGCATCACCGACTCAATGGACATGAGTTTGAGCAAACTCCAGAAGACAGTGAAGGACAGGAAAGCTTGCCGTGCTGCAGTCCATGGGGTCGCAAGAAGTCAGACACGACTTAGTGACTGAACAACAAAAAAACAACAAATAGTCATATGTGGGCTTCCCAGTGGCACTAGTGGTAAAGAACCAGCCTGCCAATGCAGGAGATATAAGAGATGTGCACTTGAATCCTGGGTTAGGAAGATCCCCTGGAGGAGGGTATGGCAACCCACTCCAGTATTCTTGCCTGGAAAATAACATGGACAGAGGAGCCTGGCAGCCTACGGTCCGTAGAGTCACAAAAGAGTTGGACATAACTGAAGTGATTTAGCAGACATGCACACATAGTCATATATACAGAATATACTTATTGGAATGATGTTGCAAGAAGTTTTTAATGATGGGGTTAATTCTCAGCATATAACGTTAGGTGAAAAAGCCAACATTAGAAAATTTGAAATCATTTATACATAGTACTATCTCAATTATCTATAAATATATTTAGTTTAAAAAATAATGAAAAGAAATATAACAAAGTATTTGCAGTTGTTATAAATTTCTCACAATGGTACATATTTCTTTTGCAATATAAAAAATATTTTTAATAAAACAAATTTCTGCCCACTGAGTTGTAAGGACTGAATGAGATAATTCAAGTAAAGGTGTTTTCACTAGTATTTGGTCCATATTTAGTACTGCATAAATATTATTTATTTTTATTATTGATGTGATAATTTACCTATTACTAATTATAATAATTGCTTGAGAATTAACAGTTATTGATAATGGATAAAGAATTATGAGCTGCCACACGAATGGTTTTGAAGCAGGATATTGCACACTAAAAGAATCCACGTAATTGAGAACCTGAGTTTCTTAGCCTTTTGGACTATATTACCAACCACGAATCTTTAAGTAAGATAATTAAAATGCATACTATTTATTAGAGTCTAATTTTATATTGAATAAAAATATGTCTTGAAAAGGTAGGAGTTATTCTAGGTATCTAAGGACAATTCAACACTAGTAAGTCTATCAAGATAAGTTATAAATTAACCAGATAAAATATTAAAAATACATGCTGAGAAATAATTTCATAAATTCTAGGAGTCAAAAACTGAAATGTAATGAGACTAAAAGGTGATTTCCAATGTGTGATAGAGAATACCCATTATAGACTGAGAGCAAAATCATATTAAATACAGACATAGCAACTGCATTTTAGATAATGTAAGGAACAAAGTATTACAGTTAACATTGTCTTGGAGAGTTAATCAATTCAATAAGATAAAAATATATAAATATTAGAAAAGGGAAAAAATTATAGTCATTTGAAGATATTTCAAAGCAACTAGAGGAATAACAAGTGAAACCAAAAGTTAGTAAAAGGAAATAAATCATAAAATCAGCTAGAAATAAATGAAATAGAAATGAAATGTGATACACCATATTAAACTGAAGAATGAAGATAATTCAATAGATTACCTAAACAAAAATTAAAACTGTTAGTCAATTAGGTAAAATGACTAAATACAACATATATATTTTATAATTTTATTTTAACTAGCATCTATCAGTTTGAGATTCAGATGAAAAAAATCTTGTTCACTACAGTGACTCCTAACTACAAAATTCCTAGCAAGAAATTTGACAAGTAAAAAAACATACTTCTGTAAAGAGAACAAAAAGTGTTACCGAAGTAAAAAATTTTTACTGAAGTATAAAATAAGACCTAAAGAAAAAAAGAAATATTTTATTTAGTAGAATATTTACCTGTGAAATAGAGTCCCTTTCTTCAATCAATAAGAATTCTTCAATTGGTAATAGTGTTAATGCTTTTTCTAAAATTCTTCTGACTGTTGTTTTTCCTCCTCCTGTTGGACCCACTAACATCACACCAACACAAGCCTAAAACAGAATTGCAGATTTATGGCTTAATTCTAGTTTACTGATTATTCAACAAAGCTGAAACCTCAAAGTTCTTATTTACAAATACATCTCTGACTATATCCATGGACCATTCATTTAAATTATTTTTCAATCAGTTGTAATCTGGGTTCTGTTTTATTGACTAGGCAAATATTAAAATCACCATAAGTCTCCCAATTTTAACATTCAAAGAATGATTTTCATTCTTTATATTTAATAGTTTATTTCACTTTCTAATTCTCATTTACTCCTGTGCCTTTCTCTGTGATTGACTTCTGTAGTAAGATTTATCTGGGCTTCCTGTTCTCTGTTTTTTCTCTTTTGAGTTCTGATTGTCCTTTCCATGTTAATCTTCCCTAATTCATCCTTGTCTCTCTCTCCTCCACATTGTCCCTATCCAATTTCATCCATTTGAGTATCTTTAACTATCATCTGAATTCTAATGACTCCTTTTAAAAATGTACATTTTTCTCAGTCTTTGATTCTAAATGCGAGTGAAATTTCAGTGTACTACTAAATACTTCTATCTGGATGTCACACATCGTTTTCAAAGTCAACGTAATCTAATCTGTATCTTTTTTCCCCTACATTTGTTCTTTCTCTTATTTCCCTGCTGCTGCTGCTAAGTTGCTTCAGTTGTGTCTGACTCTGTGCGACCCCGTAGACGGCAGCTCACCAGGCTCCCCCGTCCCTGGGATTTTCCAGGCAAGAACACTGGAGTGGGTTGCCGTTTCCTTCTCCCTAATCTAGTCAATAAAACCACTAGGTCCAACTGTCTGGGCTTCCCTGGTAGCTCAGCTGGTAAAGAATCCTCCTGCAATGCAAAAGACCTGGGTTTGATCCCTGGGTTGGGAAGATCCCCTGGAGGAGGGCATGACAACCCACTCCAATATTCTTGCCTGGAGAATCCCCATGGACAGAGGAGCCTGGCGGGCTACAGTACATGAAGTCGCAAAGAGTCAGACATGACTAAGCGACTAAGTACAGCATAGCATCAACTGTCTGAAGTATAATACTTGCCTTTTTCATTCTCTAACCTCTTTGAAAACTTTTGCATGATACCATCTTTTCTTTATCCCAACCACAATAGCCTGCCTTACCTTGGTGTTGTGAACTGAATTTTTGTGTCCTAACATTCAAATGTTGAAGCCCTAACACCCAGTGCAGTAGTATTGGAGGTGGGGGTCTTTGGTAAGTAAGCAAGTTTAGATGAGGTCATGAGGGTGGACCGCGTGTTGGAATGGTGTCTTTATAAGAAAAGGAAGAGAAAGGAGAGTTTGCTCTCCTTCTACTATGTGAGGACAGTGTTAGAAGTGGCCTGCAGCTCACCATCTGCAGGTAGAAGGTTCTCACCAGAAATAAAACCTGCCAGCACTCTGATCTTGAATTTCCCAGTCTCCAGAACTGTGAGAAATAAGTCTGTTGTGTAAGCCACTCAATCTATTGTGTTTTGTTAGAGCAGTCCAAATGGACTGAGTGGGTCAGATGCTAAACATCAGAGTGGGCCCCTCACCATCTCCTTTGGACTACTGCAAGAACATTGAAGAAATAACTATTTTTAACAATGTCTCACACATATACATTAAAATTTAAATATGGATAAAGTTAAAACATCTTTTTACTTCCATTTCAACCCCTATACCTTCATGAAGGCTTTGTGATTCTCTGGTCTGATAGTCTCATTCTATAACTGGCAAGGTGAGAAAGATCCAAAAAGCCTTGCTTGTCAAATGGAAATTATATATTCAGGACTGCAGCTAGCTGGTCCTGGGGCATCATGGCTTTATATGAAAGAATGGCAGCTATTTCTCTGGGAGCAATTTTATACCCCACTTAAACTCCTAAAGCAAAGCTGATGGCTCAATTGACCCTTGATTCACAAAGATTTCCACAAACGCTTTGGTCTGGTTTACTGATGGTTCAACTAAGCTGAAACCTGAAGTCTCTTGATGTCTAGCCTCAGAGTCAGTTATGAAAAATCAAAAGAAGTCTTGTTTATTTTGCTCTCTGGGAAGAACTCCAATTCTTGGGCTTTTGTTGATGGCCTACTTGGTGTGCCATTTGGAAAACTACAGAACAGAAGATTAAAGATAATCCTATATGGGGCTTTGTACTGTGGAGACAAATGGTAGCTGCTGATCAAACTACCTAAGTCATTCAAGGGCCCATGGTGAGGACCCATTCTGATGAGATTACCCAGAATTAGAATTAAGCTGCTGATCAATTTCTCTTCCCAAGCTGCCATGACAGCTTTCTGGATGCAACATCACACTGGATGTCATAACATGTTCACCATCACAGATTGCACAAAATAAAGAACTGTGTGTTTCTGACGCTACCACTGAACTTCAGACTGGTGACTCTTACCAAAAGTTGACACAGTTGTCTCAGTGAGAGAAGCCACACTGCATAGGGCATGAATGATCCCCACTTACACCTGGCAGATCCTACATCAGATCTTTGATCCCTTCTATTGGGTCTACTAGTGGTGTTTCACTGATATTAATGCTATTCAAGCTATGGCCCCGCTATTTCAATCCGACTGACTAACTCTAGGCACACCATCACATCTGTTGAAAGTAATTTGTGTCATGTGTTTGAATATCTGGACCATGTGCAACGTGACAATGGTGTCAACCTTTTAATGCAAGAGTCACTCAAAAATGAGCTGATTGTCAAGGAATTCTATGGACCTTCTACACTTCCTACCATCCACAGGCATCTGGTATTACTGAGCACTGGAATAGCCTTTCAAAAACTGACTTAGAAAGATTTCTGACTCTATCTCCCTTACCTTCTTTTTGTCCAAACACTTTACCAAGAAAATTTGGTCATTGAATGTGAGTTTCCCCAGAAAGGAATTATTTCTTTTCATTTGCTTCCTGAGTAATTATCAGCATGAAACAGATAAGGGATTATATAGAACTATTTTATAAATTTGGAATTTAGTCCTGATAACCATTCCTGTACTTCTTATGTAGAAGCCAACCATTAACTTGCCTCCCTCCCTAAACCAATGCAAACTGCACCTCAGAGAAGATTATATGGCCTCTGAGTGTCAATTTTCCACAAATTTACATTTCTTTGCCTAAAAGGTAAAAGAGCATCCTGTTCTGATCATTTTTTCAGGTCTTCATTGTTTTGTGAAGACTCTGGTGTACATATAAAAATGCAATAAAATGTGTAGGTTCTCCTGTTTATCTGTTTTTGTCAGTTTAATTTTCAGACCCAGTCAGCAACTCTAAGTGGTGCCAACAGATATAAAGACATGTTATAAGCCTATGATAATTAAGACTGTGCGGTGTTGTCACAAAGATAGAAATACAGGACAAATAATAAAGTACAGAAGAAATCAATCCTTTTATATATGAAAACTTACTATATGAGAAACCATATATCAGTAAAGAAGTCTTAGGAACACTGGTTATCCATTCAGGGAAAGGGCTTCCCTGGTGGCTCAGATGGTAAAAAATCTGCCTGTAATGCAGGAGACCCAGGTTCAATCCCTGGGTCGGGTTTGATCCCTAGCTTGGGAAGATCCCCTGGAGAAGGGAATGGCAACCTACTCCAGTATTCTTGCCTGGAGAATTCCATGGACAGAGGAGCCTGGCAGGCTACAGTCCATGGGGTCACAAAGAGTCAGAATAAAACTTCCTCTTTTCACTTTCTTACAGGGAAAACGAAATTCCTACTTGACATTTTAATGAAAAATAAACCGCAGACAACTTAAAAGTGAGAAATCCAAGTATCTAAAAATTTCAGAAAAATTACTGACAAAACCTTGATGAGACAAGATAGAAAAGATTTCTAAAAACAGGACACAAAAACACAAGCCATAAAAAAAGATCAATAAAGATTATTGCATTAACAAAGTCTCCTGTACAACTGTATACCATGAATATTTCTAAATAGTGTGAAATGAAAATACCCGCTGCCATATCAACAAGCAAGAAATGTCATAGCCATCGGTGCTTTCTGGCCTTCAAATGTGAATGATGGCTCCCAAAATTGTGATCCAGTGGATTCTGTGACCCCACCCCTGCACCACCCACCATGATGACTGCTGAGGAGCTGGGGAAATGCAAGAAGCAGCCATCCGCCACTGCTTAAGGTGAACAAGAAAACAGGATTGGCCCCAGATAGCTGAGGTTCCTATGAAATGAATGAGTTCAGGGAACCCAGAGGCCCGCATCTTCCCATACACAGAATGCTAAGTCCCTTAACTTGATAGCTGATCTTTGATGTTCACACTGCCTGCTCCCTTTGTTGCAAACTTGTGTATAGCCTGACATCCCCTCCTGCCTCCTTGGACAGAAATGGTATGGACCTAACAGAAGCAGGCGATATTAAGAAGAGATGGCAAGAATACACAGAAGAACTATACAAAAAAGATCTTAGTGACCCAGATAACCATGATGGTGTTTAGGGAGACATAATAGAGTCCAAAGTCAAGTGGATCTTAGGAGGCATCACTATAAACAAAGCTAGTGGAGATGATGGAATTCCAGCTGAGCCATTTCAAATCCTAAAAGACAGTGCTGTCAAAGTGCTGCACTCAATATGCCAGCAAATTTGGAAAACTCAGTAGTAGCCACAGGACTGGAAAAGGTCAGTTTTCACTCCAATCCCAAAGAAAGGCAATGCCAAAGAATGTTCAAACTATCACACAATTGCACTCATCTCACACACAAGCAAAGTAATGCTCAGAGTTCTTCAAGGTAGGCTTCAACAGTATGTGAACCGAGAACTTTCAGATGTTCAAGCTGGATTTAGAAAAGGCAGAGGAACGAGAAATCAAATTGCCAACATCCACTGGATCGTTGAAAAAGCAAGGGAGTTTCAGAAATACATCTACTTCTGCTTCATTGACTACACCAAAGCCTTTGACTGTGTAGATCACAAGAAACTATAGAAAATTCTTCAAGAGATGGGAATACCAGACCACCGTACTTGCCTCCTGATAAACCTGTATGCAGGTCAAGAAGCAACAGTTAGAACCAGACATGGACAACAGACTGGTTCCAAATTGGAAAAGGAGTACATCATAAGAAATGCTGGGCTGGAAGAAGCACAAGCTGGAATCAAGATTGCCGGGAGAAATATCAATAACCTCGGATATGCAG
>NW_011494889.1:3152436-3152789 GCF_000754665.1 Bison bison bison | reverse complement strand
GATGGGGAAACAATGGAAACAGTGACAGACTTTATTTTTCTGGTCTCCAAAATCACTGCAGATGGTGACTGCAGCCATGAAATTAAAAGACACTTACTCCTTGGAAGGAAAGTTATGATCAACCTAGACAACATATTAAAAAGCAGAGACATTACTTTGTCAACAAAGGTCCATCTAGTGAAGGCTACGGTTTTTCTAGTAGTCATGTATGGATGTGAGAGTTGGACTATAAAGAAAGCTGAGTGCAGAAGAATTGATGCTTTTGAACTGTGGTGTTGGAGAAGACTCTTAAGAGTCCCTTGGACTGCAAGGAGATCCACCAGTCCATCCTAAAGGAAATCAGTCCTAGGTGT
>NW_011494889.1:3146566-3152336 GCF_000754665.1 Bison bison bison | reverse complement strand
TGTTACAGATTGACAATTCCCACAGTCATTTTGTCAACGTCAGAGACGACGAACCACATAACTGGGGCTAGAATTTCTATGGAGGAAAAATTTAGTGTCTTAATTTTTGTAGGCATTGTTGTAAAGAAGGGGCATTTTGCTGACAAGCTGAGTCACCAAAAGTCCATCTAGTCAAGGCTATGGTTTTTCCAATGGTCATGTATGGATGTGAGAGTTGGACTATAAAGAAAGCTGAGTGCAGAAGAATTGATGCTTTTGAACTGTGGTGTTGGAGAAGACTCTTAAGAGTCCCTTGGACTGCAAGGAGATCCACCAGTCCATCCTAAAGGAAATCAGTCCTAGGTGTGTTCATTGGAAGGACTGATGCTGAAGCTGAAACTCCAATATTATGGCCACCTAATGCGAAGAGCTGCCTCATTTGAAAAGACCCTGATGTTGGAAAAGACTGAAGACAGGAGGAGAAGGGGACAACAGAGGATGAGATGGTTAGATGGCATCACCAACTCAATGCACATGAGTTTGGGTAAACTCCGGGAGTTGGCGATGGACAGGGAGGCCTGGCGTGCTGTGGTTCATGGGGTTGCAAAGAGTCGGACATGACCGAGCAACTGCACTGAACTGAAAGTGAGGGATCAAATAACAAAGTCTAGATAAACAGTTAATTAACAAACAACTTTACTTTGAAGAACATTATAGTAGATATCTTTTATCATAATTTTATTTTTCCTTGATCACACCTATTTAAACACGGAAGCAAATTGCTAACATGACATTCTACACTTACCTGAAGTTGATTATAAAACTGTATGATTCTCTCTTTTTGAGCTGGCCACTGATGTAAGCCCAAGTGTTGTGTTGCAATCTCTATTAGTTTCTTATAGAAAAAAAAATACATTAATTTAAATTTCATTGCAAATTAAACTTTTAATATGTAATCTTACAAAACCTCTCTAGGTAGCAAATACAGCACTTTATGATGGTATTTCTTAATTTTTTAGTTCACCAACTCCAAAATAATGAAAACATTACTTCCCCTACCAAAGTAAAATACACAGAAAATTTTATGATCACGGACCCCCAGGTAGCAAATTCATAGATCCTCTCCCAATTTAAGACATGCTTTATGATGCATTTAAGAACTAGCTGTTACCACAGTATAATTGTCTAATGATCCTACAGTGAAGAAAAGGTAAAAGATTCTATATCTTTGTGGAATTTTTTGAAAGGAGAACAATGATAAGTATTTTTATTTTTGCTTATTTGTTAATCTGTGTTTAACTCTAATCACCATTAAAGTTGAATTTCAATTTTGTAATGACTGTTTTACTGTTTCAATGTTAGGAATATTCTAAGATAGCAAAATTTACAAGATGAAAAACTTGACGTGGTTATACATTAGATCATCCCAGGAAGTGGCTGCACCTTTGAAAGATATTTACTATTTCAACACAGGAATTATAGGGCAGCATGATTCCTCCTAAAGTGGGGTTTACTTCAATGTTGATATAATTGGTATCTATGTCTACAGAAAAAGTATGATTTATCCTTTTTCTCACTAGCCTCTCCTACACCATTTCTCATTCCTTGCATTCCTACAATGGGAAGCAGCCAAAGAAAACACACACACTCAGCAAGACTGTACAAACAGAGGAAAAATAGACTCTATGTAAGGCTAACTGGAGGTAGGAAATTATTTTTGAAAAGCAACCTCTTCCAAACAAAGTTGATGAGACTGCCCACTTATGGCCTTCACTGCTTGCAGTTTCAGATGTAGAAACTAGGAATCTCTGCAGTTACTAATACAAACCTAGATACTGCCTGGATACAAGTGAAAAAGTCACACAAGTGTGGAATAAAGATAGCATGGGATGCACAGAAGATCAGAAGAACTGGGATAATAAAAGAAGACATCTTCAGATATACTCGGGTCATCCCACCTGGTGAAGGTTTTGAAATAAAATCATAATCCTGACCTAAAATATTTATGGCTGTATAAGATGTTCATTGGAGTTAACTGGATGACAAAATATATGTAGTTCTTATAACATGATATGGTTTTAGTAATTCTCAGGTTATTCTTTGGTTGCTCTGAGATAATGATCCCTACACACGTTGAATACTGCTAAAGACAGTAATGTGAGTAAGTTGTATAGATTCCAACTTATTCCACATGCAATTCAGATTCTTGTATCACAAATAAACAATAAACAGCACACCTACAGGGTATTTTTTAATAACATGCCTTCCTATGTGGGTGTGTTATATATGATTGATTGGTCATTGTGTAAGCCATCAAAAATACACCATTAAATAAGAGACTGAATTATTCCACACTGAATATTAAAATCATAACTTTAAATTATCTTTGTGCCATTTCTATGAGCCATATAGTACAATTTGGTAACATTTTATTAAACAGTTGAGAGCTTGCATATTTATCAATGTAAAAATTATACAAAGGAGGAAGTAGCTGAATAAATTAATATTATCATATATAAAACTTTTCCATAAGCTATAAATTAACTTGTAAAACTGATGAAAAGGTGAATAAATAATGAGGTTCAAAAGTAAAATCATTAATCTACATGCAGAAATGTTATTACAATGCCAATGTTATTTGCTTCAGCTGTGTTTTGAAAAATGTTAAAGGTAACACTGCTGCTGCTTCTAAGTCGCTTCAGTCTGGAAGGATTTAAAACTTGTAACTGTAGGAAGGAGAGTAGGAATTTACACATTCTCTCTGAGAAGAATAGTAAGATGTTTACATAAGACAGAGAAGGAACACTTGTCAACTGATATTTTCCTCCTTTTTTATAGCAAAATGAAAATCTTTCAAATGCAAATGAAATCTTCAAAATGCAGGCAAAACTTAGATGCAAATATCCACTGTCTTTCTCCTAGAAACCACCCAGCAAAAAGAAAAAAGTCAAATTGCACTTTCATTAAAATAATGAAACAAATAAAATCTAAAAAATGTAAAACAAAGATAAGTGCTATGAAAAAAACTAAGCATGGTTTAGAGTGGACTGCGACTTGTTGGTCTGGAAAAGTCTAACTCATTTAATCATGTGGAACAAAGAATCTTACACTATATGTCTCCTTCAAAATTACATATTAAAAGGGCTTATTGAATACCAAAATTCATAACAAGAGAATTTATACTGAAATTAAGAATACCAAAGGCAAATGAAAAATGTAAAAGCTTCTGGAGAGAAAGAACAGATACACTACAAATGAACACATACAGGTGACACTGATCATTTCAAGAGTGGAACAAGAGAAAATGTAATAATATTTTAAAGATATTAAATATTTTAATGTATTAAATGAAAAGAACTTTACACTTAAAATTTTATAACCAGCCAAACTGTAATCTAAATATAAAGGCATATGAGAAATAGTTGCCAAAGGTTTGTCACACAAAACCTAACTGAAAAACACTGTTGGAAGAAGTACTAAAAAAAAGGAATATATTGAAGTCTATAAGAGATATGAAGAGAAAGTTTTATAAAATATCTTGTTAGTTTACAGTATTCTAAACGCATGCACATGCCTGTGTGGGCAAACATACGTGTTTATAAAAACTAGGTCCAAAGAAAAGGAAAAGGAAAAAAATTCCCATAATCACCAGTCCAGATTCGATGCAGGATACAGGAAGCTTGGGGCTGGTGCACTGGGATGACCCAGAGGGATGGTATGGTGAGGGAGGTGGGAGGGGGGTTCAGGATGGGGAACACGTGTACACCCATGGTGGATGCATGTTGATGTATGGCAAAACCAATACAAATTGTAAAGTAAAAAAAAATAATAATAATATAAAAATAAAAAATAAAATAAAAAAATAATAATCACCAAAAAAAAAAATTTATGGTATGACATATATAAGAATGAGAGTATGGGGAAGACCAAAGAGTAAGCTAAAGTACTTGTTTTGAAAGGGAAAATATATAGATATTGAAAAAATTAATAAATAGGAACAAATAATGCTGGATGTCAGTCTTCAATTAAGAGAGGCACCATAGAGAATAAACACAAAATAAACACAGAAGAAAATTCAATCTATCCCACAGAGAGCAGGGTGAGAGAGAAAACAAGGAATAAAAAGAAATTAAATACATATTATAACAGTAATGAATTTTAAGATAACAGAATCTATAATGAATATAAAAAGTTAAAATCAACACAGGACAAATAATCACAGACTGAATTACAAGAAAACAAAGTCCACTGATAGATCTCCCATAAGACTTATAGTTCAAACAGAGAAACATAGAAAGTTTGAGAAATACAAGAATGGAAAAAGAGATTCTAAAAATATGAATACACATAAAAAAGTTGGATAGAAATCTTAATATCTGACTAAATAGGTCTTAAGGCAAGATATAGCATACGGTCCAGAAAAAGAGTATAGTGATTAAAGAATAAACAAACATATGCAACTTATAGCGTCAAATTATATAAAGTAACAATTGACAGACATGCAAGACACATTGATAAATCAATAATTTCAGTTAAGATTTTGATATACCCCTTCCAGAAACTGATATATCAGTAAAAATAGATATCAAGCTCTGAAAGATATAATTAATAGGCTATGTATATAACTTTATATCCAATAAGCACAAAATACATATATGAAACCCTTACCAAAAAAAAGCCAATATAGGCATACCTCAAGAAACAAGAAAAAAGTCAAATAAATAACCTAACCCTACACCTAAAGCAACTAGAAAAGGAAGAAATGAAGAACCCCAGGGTTAGTACAAGGAAAGAAATCTTAAAAATTAGGGCAGAAATAAATGCCAAAGAAACAAAAGAGACCATAGCAAAAATCAACAAAACCAAAAGCTGGTTCTTTGAAAGGATAAATAAAATTGACAAACCATTAGCCAGACTCATCAAGAAACAAAGGGAGAAAAATCAAATCAATAAAATTAGAAATGAAAATGGAGAGATCACAACAGACAACACAGAAATACAAAGGCTCATAAGAGACTACTATCAGCAATTATATGCCAATAAAATGGACAATGTGGAAGAAATGGACAAATTCTTAGAAAAGTACAACTTTCCAAAACTGGACCAGGAAGAAATAGAAAATCTTAACAGACCCATCACAAGCACCGAAGTTGAAACTGTAATCAAAAATCTTCTGTCAAAGATCTGACATCATGACAGTACTGAGTCTTTCTGTTCGTGAACATGGAGTGTCTCTCAATTTATTCAGTTCTTTAATTTTGTTCTTCAGAGTTTTATAATTTCTTCATGTTGACTCATACATACATTGTTAGATTTATACCTAAGTATTTCATTTTTGGATGCTAATGTAAATGACATTGTGTTTTTAATTTCAAATTCTACCCTTTCATTGAAAAAAAAAAAAAAAAGAAAATCTTAACAGACCCATCACAAGCACCGAAGTTGAAACTGTAATCAAAAATCTTCCAGCAAACAAAAGCCCAGGTCCAGACGGCTTCACAACTGAATTCTACCAAAAATTTAGAGAAGAGCTAACACCTGTCCTACTCAAACTTTTCCAGAAAATTGCAGAGGAAGGTAAACTTCCAAACTCATTCTATGAGGCCACCATCACCCTAATACCAAAACCTGACAAAGATCCCACAAAAAAGAAAACTACAGGCCAATATCACTGATGAACATAGATGCAAAAATCCTTAACAAAATTCTAGCAATCAGAATCCAAAAACACATTAAAAAGATCATACACCATGACCAAGTGGGCTTTATCCCAGGGATGCAAGGATTCTTC
>NW_011494889.1:3142159-3146466 GCF_000754665.1 Bison bison bison | reverse complement strand
AACATCCATTTATGATAAAAACTCTCCAGAAAGCAGGAATAGAAGGAACATACCTCAACATAATAAAAGCTATATATGACAAACCCACAGCAAACATTATCCTCAATGGTGAAAAATTGAAAGCATTTCCTCTAAAGTCAGGAACAAGACAAGGGTGCCCACTTTCACCATTACTATTCAACATAGTTTTGGAAGTTTTGGCCACAGCAATCAGAGCAGAAAAAGAAATAAAAGGAATCCAAATTGGAAAAGAAGAAGTAAAACTCTCACTATTTGCAGATGACATGATCCTCTACATAGAAAACCTTAAAGACTCCACCAGAAAATTACTAGAACTAATCAATGATTATAGTAAAGTTGCAGGATATAAAATCAACACACAGAAATCCCTTGCATTCCTATACACTAATAATGAGAAAACAGAAAGAGAAACTAAGGAAACAATTCCATTCACCATTGCAACCGAAAGAAGTCCTAAAGAAACTAAAGACCTATAAATAGAAAACTATAAAACACTGGTGAAAGAAATCAAAGAGGACACTAATAGACAGAGAAATATACCATGTTCATGGATTGGAAGAATCAATATAGTGAAAATGAGTATACTACCCAAAGCAATTTATAGATTCAATGCAATCCCTACCAAGCTACCGATGGTATTCTTCACAGACCTAGAACAAATAATTTCACAATTTGTATGGAAATACAAAAAACCTCGAATAACCAAAGCTATCTTGAGAAAGAAGAATGGAACTGGAGGAATCAACCTACCTGACTTCAGGCTCTACTACAAAGCCACAGTCATTAAGACAGTATGGTACTGGCACAAAGACAGAAATATAGATCAATGGAACAAAATAGAAAGCCCAGAGATAAATCCACGCACATATGGACACCTTATCTTTGACAAAGGAGGCAAGAATATACAATGGATTAAAGACAATCTCTTTAACAAGTGGTGCTGGGAAAACTGGTCAACCACTTGTAAAAGAATGAAACTAGAACACTTTCTAACACCATACACAAAAATAAACTCAAAATGGATTAAAGATCTAAACGTAAGGCCAGAAGCTATAAAACTCCTAGAGGAGAACATAGGCAAAACACTCTCCAACATACATTACAGCAGGATCCTCTATGACCCACCTCCCAGAATATTGGAAATAAAAGCAAAAATAAACAAATGGGACCTAATAAAACTTAAAAGCTTCTGCACAACAAAGGAAACTATTAGCAAGGTGAAAAGACAGCCTTCAGAATGGGAGAAAATAATAGCAAATGAAGCAACTGACAACTAATCTCAAAAATATACAAGCGACTCCTATAGCTCAATTCCAGAAAAATAAATGACCCAATCAAAAAATGGGACAAAGAACTAAATAGACATTTCTCCAAAGAAGACATACAGATGGCTAACAAACACATGAAACGATGCTCAACATCACTCATTATCAGAGAAATGCAAATCAAAACCACAATGAGGTACCATTTCACACCAGTCAGAATGGCTGCGATCCAAAAGTCTACAAGCAATAAATGCTGGAGAGGGTGTGGAGAAAAGGGAACCCTCTTACACTGTTGGTGGGAATGCAAACTAGTACAGCCACTATGGAGAACAGTGTGGAGATTGCTCAAAAAACTGGAAATAGAACTGCCTTATGATCCAGCAATCCCACTGCTGGGCATACATACTGAGGAACCAGAAGGGAAAGAGACACGTGTACCCCAATGTTCATCGCAGCACTGTTTATAATAGCCAGGACATGGAAGCAACCTAGATGTCCATCAGGAGATGAATGGATAAGAAAGCTATGGTACATATACACAATGGAGTATTACTCAGCCATTAAAAAGAATACATTTGAATCAGTTCTAATGAGGTGGATGGAACTGGAGCCTGTTATACAGAGTGAAGTAAGCCAGAAAGAAAAATACCAATACAGTATACTAACGCATATATATATGGAATTTAGAAAGATGGTAATAATAACCCTGTATGCAAGACAGCAAAAGAGACACTTTTGTATAGAACAGTCCTATGGACTCTGTGGGAGAGGGAGAGGGTGGGAAGATTTGGGAGAATGGCATTGAAACATGTATAATATCATGTATCAAACAAGTCGCCAGTCCAGGTTCGATGCATGATATTGGATGCTTGGGGCTGGTGCACTGGGACGACCCAGAGGGATGGTATGGGGAGGGAGGAGGGAGGAGGGTTCAGGATGGGGAACACATGTATACCTGTGGTGGATTCATTTCGATATTTGGCAAAACCAATACAATATTGTAAAGTTTAAAAATAAAATATTTTTTAAAAAGCCATTTATTAGGTGATATCGGAAATCTGAAAAAAGGTTATCTCAAAAGGGTACATATATGAATTATAGCATATAATCTCCAATTAAAACTATAAAACCATTTGGGTCTGAATTTTGGGGAGCAAGGATGGCAAGAAGTTGCTTTGAGTATCTTTAAAAATTGTTTTTGCTCATTGATCACTTCCCATTCCCTGTTGCTTAATGCAACATGTCTATAGCTTTACATTTATTAACTTAGGTTGTTCATAATGTTCTCATCACTTCTAAATCTCTAATATCATTGTTTCTTTTTCAATTATTAATCATTCTTGCTTGAGGTCTGTATATAATCAAACTGATAACTTTGGTTTTGTTGTTTTTCCTATAATTTTTATTCTGTATTTGGTTGATTTCTGCCATTTCCTTCATTATTTTTATCGGTTTCATTTCAGAGAACTTGTTTTATTGCTCTTTTTCCTAGTTTCTTACTTTAATGCTCAGTATGAGAAAGATAATCTGGTCTGACCAAATTGTGAAAGGCATTATGGCCAAGATAATTAATTTGACTGTTGTACTAGAGGCAAAGTTGCTTCAACAGCCGCTTTGCTGATATGATCAAACATGTTTTAGGAAAGCAACTCTGGTGGCCATATGACAATATATTAGAATGGAGGGAGTAGCAGGAGGTTGTATCACAATGACAGAAGACACTGAGATTCTACCTAAACTAAGGCTTTGACTGTATGGTTTTATATACATAAGAGAAAGTATAAAGGGCTTTGTGTGTTTAGTGTCTGAGCCACCATGGAAGCCCCAAAAATGGCTTTGAAATTGTGTCATTTTAATGATCACAAAGTATTTACACATTAAAGTCTTTATTCATAATTCTGATATAATTTGATTCTCTAGTTGGAAGGACTGATGCTAAAGCTGAAACTCTGGTACTTTGGCCACCTCATGAGAAGAGTTGATTCATTGGAAAAACTCTGATGCTGGGAGGGATTGGGGGCAGAAGGAGAAGGGGGCGACAGAGGATGAGATGGCTGGAGGCATCACCGACTCGATGGACGTGAGTCTGAGTGAACTCTGGGAGTTGGTGATGGACAGGGAGGCCCAGCGTGCTGCAATTCATGGGGTTGCAAAGAGTCAGACACAGCTGAGCGACTGAACCTTACTGAACTGAACTGAAGCACCTTTGGAAAGTAGGAAGAGCAGACATTATCATTCTCACTTGAAAGATGAGAAAATTGAGGAGTAAAATACGTGTTAACAGCATTCCTTCCTTAAAGGTACACAATTTGTTCTTATTTCCATTATGCCAAGATGCACTGAAAGTTCTTCATTCATGGGAAATATATATCTCCAAGTATTTTTATGTCCCAAGTTCTAACATGAATAGAGAATTTCAGGAATAACTAACATTTTAAATTCACATCTATTATAGTTTCTTAACTGATATTCCACATATAAATGATTTGTAATGATTTTCAAAGGTCTTATTACCTCCAGGACAATCTGATTTACTTTCGAAACTGTTGCTCCACAAAAAATATCTCTCATAATCTTTTCAAAAAGTAGGACATCTTTAGGAAGAAATTTTGGTAAGCTAGCTTCTCTCATAGCTTCAATAATTATCAGAGTTTCCTCTGTTTCAGAAATGTCTCTGATGTTACTTTAATGGTAGAAGAAAGCAAAGAACAAGTTAGCAAGTTTGTTTTGTTGATGTTAAAGACCATTAATATTCTTTTTTAATGGCGGCTATCCCAATACCTTTTCCTCCTTTCCCCACTTCAAAACAGCTATGTGGTTTGGGTGAGGTTAATCTGGTTCCCAGCTCCAGGGATGGACCGTGACTGACTTAGAACTCAGGGTAATGCTGTTTCCCACTCAAAATAGGAATGTATTCAGGTTAACATCAAATGAAAAATAAAATGATTTATTAAAAATCCCTAGGATGACTAGAGAACTAGTCTTGCAGACTATGTAGCTGGGAACAAAGTTGAGCTATAG
>NW_011494889.1:3135866-3142059 GCF_000754665.1 Bison bison bison | reverse complement strand
CTATAGAACTGGTCCTGTGAAGACATGGCTGCCACCATCAATGGCTGCCACCAGAGAGCCATGCCTGTTGCATCTAGAGCCTGATGCTTGCACTAGAGCGGCTTGCTGTCTCTGCTAATTTCTGCTAAATGTCAGCAGCTATTGCCACTGCTGTCACCCTTGCCAGAGTGGACTCTGTGTATATCCTATTTCTTTTTCCTCTAGTTTCAGGTTCAGATTCTAGGGTAGCTATCTCTGATTTGTCAAGGTTGTATGTCTGAGAGAGTTTCAGAAAGCAAGCATATGACATAACAAATATTCAAGAAGTGAATATAACCATAGCTCTAATCAATCAATGCATAGCAGTCACTTGGACACAGTGATTCAGGGGTAGACAAATGAATTGTCCACTCAGAGTGGTCTGGGACTTCAGTTCAATGGTGTAGATAGTTCCATTTATTATTAGAAGCCATCCTGCTACCCAAAATGAAGCCAGTCTAAAAATAACCCTGACAGGGGGGACTGCAGTGCTTAGAATATCTCAGAGAAATAAAAGGGAAACTCAAATCAAAGTGATTATATCCTGCCCCACCTCTGGATTTTCTGATTGGGTGAAAAAGTAAATTCCTTCTACTGTTTAAGCCAACTTAATATTTTTGTTAATTATAACAAAAGTTTTTGATATATTGTTATCACACAGTTTATTGCCACATATATTTCATATACTAAACATTCCAGTACACATTTTTATACATTAAACATGCAGTCAAAAGGGGAAAAAGTAACTACATGTGGTATAGTATGACTTTGGAGATAAAAAGGAAGAAAAGTTTTCCCTGCCCTAGCATCCCTCCCATACTCTTATCTACTGACATCTGAAATTCTTCATTGGGATGGTGATAACTTTTAAGCCTTTGCCCCATAATAAAAAGAGCTAATAGATAACATTTATTGAGTATTTTTTTACCAGGCCTTTTGCTTAATTGTTTAAGAAATTTCATTAATTTTTTCAAAAGCTAAGAAGTAAGAAAAGTGATACTCAGAAAAATGAAATAACACACTCAGTGTCATATAGCTGGTAAATGTTTGAACTGGCATTCAGTCAGGTCTCTCTGACGTCAAAGTCCATTTCTATAAGCACTCTATCTTTACGATGGAAGACTCACTGAGTTGGCATCAGCTGTTTACACATTCCTCTGTAAATACATCAGTGAGTCTTTTTTCTGAAGGTGTTTTGGTAGAGAGGGCGAGAGTGGACCAGAAGTCAAAGTGAGGGGCCACACCAGGGACAGAAAGGGTCCCACACTTCCCTGCTGGGGATCTAGTAAGTAACCTTGACCTTTCCCACTTTTTTCTCAAGACAGATATTGCTTTACATTAAAAGAAATTTAAAAAATAGGGATAACAGTGTGTCTGGCTGGGGAGTAACTATTAGATATAGACAAGGTGAGATAATAGCTTATATAAAATATGGTAAAATTGTTACAATACCATGTTTTTCACTAAAATTATATAACTTAGGGGATGGTATCTGAGATTACTGTGGGGACTATCTTGTAATTTAAGAATAAAAAAGAAAACTTCTAGACTAAGGTCAACTAAAGCTGAAGAAAAGCGTAGTTAAATGTAACTTTTTAAACCCGTTTTGATTGTTTTCATGATACCAGTTGTTTGGAATTAGTTAAGACATTTTGTGACCCAGTACTGTGGTCAGTTTTATAGTTTATTTTCTAAACAAAAGGGGCGGTTTAGAGAAAAACAGATAAGGCTGACTGTGGTAGGCAGAAAAATTCCCCCCTCTTCCCTACCCCTCCAACCCTGCCAATATATTCACTTCCTAATCCCTGGAACTCTGTGAATATTATCTGATAGGGCAGAAGATCTAATTGAGTTAAGAATCTTGGAAGAAGTTTATCCTGAATCATTCAGGTCTAAGTGTAGTCACATGTTCCTTATAAGAGAGGAGACAGAGACATACAGTTGAGAAGGTGATGCAAAGATGAAGGCAGAGATTGGGGTGATGTGACCTTCCACCAAGGAATGCTGGCAACCACCAGAAGGTAAAAGAGGAAAGGAAGAATCTCCCAAGAGACTCTAGAAGGAGAGCAGGTCTGTCCACAACCTTGGTCTCAGACTTCTGACCTCAGGTGCTACGAGAAGATTCATTTCCATTGTTTTTGGACATCATGCTTTTGTAGCAGTTTGTTATGGCAGCAGCCCTACAAAACTAACACACCTTTATTATTTTCTTACATATAAACACCTTTAAACTCTATTTGGGGGTTAAAGTTAGACTCCATCAACATAATTTAGAAAGAGAAGGTGTAAAAAAGGGAGGGTTGAATCACCATGCATAAAGAAATGAGAAAAAATTGTAGTACTCTTGCATGCCTAAGAGACAAAATTAGAAACCTTACAAAGCACTGGGTAGAGTCAAGGGAGAGGAAGGGACAGAGAAGGGAAGAGGAGAGAGGCAAGAAGAACAATTAAAATTTAAGGTGTTAGGAAGGGTCAAGGGACTTTTAAAAAGCAAATTGTCTAATATTCATTTTTAAATTGTTCACTGTACTTTCCTCTGACAAAAAAATAAAAAAAATTCCCCAGTCCTTTTCATAACACAGTCAGCTTCACTTAATCACATCATGTGTGTGTAGGTTTGGGAGAATCAAAGAAGGGTGGCTGTTACCCTTGCAACAGACAGAAGAGAGCTACTTTCAGTGTCAGGAGACAGACAGAGAGTACACTGGAAATGGGAACTCCAACAGCAGGCAGCTGTGAGAACTCTGAGTTTTCTGTGAAGTTTGCAGAGAACAACGAAGGACTCTGAAATGAGAAGAGTACCACTATCCCTGGAATATTTACTCACACACAGAATTAAGTGAACATAAGAAAGACTGAGAACTTGAGGGTTCCCTGTCCTAGTGTTTAGGATTCTGGGCTTTTACTGCTGTGGCCTGGGTTCAATCCCTGGTCAGGAAACTGAGATTTCACAAGCTGCATGGTGCGGCCAAAAAAAAAAAAAAAAAGACTAAGGACATGAGGACATCAGGGAGCTGATTACTTGGTACTATTTATCTTTAATTTTATAAAATTAAAAGACATTTCATAGTAGACACCTATTTACATTCCATCTATATTATACAGGCCATTTTGCAAGATATGCTACAGTTCTTTTATGTAAGAAATAAAATATTACAGTGGAGCTATAGCCTATTCCTATTGTTTTCTCCTCCCATGAAACATTTTTTATTTTTTACTGTACCTATAAACAATATATAACATTTATTGTTTAAACATTTCATGTAAATAGTATATTGATATGTCTTTTTGTAACATATTTTAGAAAAATTAATAGGTGATACATGAATACAGCCCCAAATCAAGACAAGACAAGAAGTACACAGCTTGCCAATAATGAAAAGGAATGCCTGCTTCTGTTTGGTCTCACCAGTACAAATTTCTGAACACTTAAAAATTTTTGCCTATCTGATAAGTGAGAAACAATTTTCAGTGTAACTGTAATGTGCATTTCTCTCATTATGGGTAGGGTTGAGTGTATTTTCATATATTTAAAGGACTTTTATGTCTCTTTTTTTCTGAGAACTGTCTGTTGATTTCCTTTGTCCATTTTTCTATATGACTGTTTTTCCCCCAATTTTCTAGAAATCTTTATATACTAAGAGGATGAGTTATTTAACTGCAACAGGAGCTGCATATATCTTTACTCTAGTTTTTCATTTGTTTTTTGACTTCACAAAAAGTAATTTTTGACTATTATAAATTATTTCTTTTATGGCTTCTGGATTTTGAGTCTGGGAGCTCAGAATTATTTTATCTTGTTGTCATTACTTAAAATTTCACACAGTATTTTCCCAGTATTATGTAACTCCCTTTTGATCTACACTCAATTCAAAATTCAACTGACCATTTAAGCTCCCGTTTCTTCTTCCCAGCCATCACTAAAATTGTCTTCAGAGACCTCAGGCCAAAATCATAATGATCCTATCAAATATTAAAATATTTGAGTTATTAAGTTTCTGGAGAAAAATGAACAACTTGAAAATAAATGCATACAGTATATTGTTAAATCACTAATCATCTATGCTATGAAGAGAAACAGTGTTATGAATTCAAGAAACCCTCAGTTTTGGTTCTAATGTTCTCACTTCTTTCCCAAACTTGTCCTTCTAAAAGTCTCCTTCTCAAAAAAAAAAAAAGATTAACAAGTTTCAAAGGAGTTTAAAAATCATTATCTGAGTTAAGTTTTCTCTAAAATGGAGAGCTACATTTAAAGAATATATTGTAAAAATGAACGCTTTGGAGATAATCTGGTTAGCTGCCCAAACCATTCTGGGTTATAAATAAACACAAAGTTGGCAAGTCCTAGAACAATAATTTTCAAAGTGGGGCATTCAGACTAGCAGCATCATGAACACTTGAAAACTCGTTAGAAATGTAAACTCTCAAGCCCCACCTCAGACAACTAGAAAGTTAGTGGTAAGGTCCAGCAACTTATGTTTTAAAAAGTCCTGCAAATTATTCTGATGCACTATAAAGTTTGAAAACAACTGCTCTAGATGTAATCTTCCTTGCATGGAGAAGGTAGCCTATAATTTAAAATTAGAGCTACTTGACTGCTCTCTCCAGATCAGATCCCAGGGAAAGCTCGGAACTTTGATTTACATATTGCCTTACATACAAGTTGCATGGACTTGATATGCTGATAGAATTTTAGTTCCAGGTCATTCTTGGAGTAATACCTGAAAAGTTATCATTTAATGCTTCATGTAATCACCTTCACTTTGATAAAAACAGTTTGTTACCTGTTGCGAGAGTTGCTTGCTAGCTAATTCGTAAATGTTAACTAGCTTTCCAGAAAGTAATTTTGCAGATTTGAAACCAACAGAAAAGAGCATTACTTCAGCAATCATTTGATAATGGGGAGCCATCATTGCCACTGGGCGAAATAGAGATTTTAAGTTATCTGGGAGTTCCACTCGACCTTTGTATCTTAAGAGGATAAGAAAAACAAAGAAACAGAAAACATCATATTTCAGTTTTTCAAATGAGAACCACATAAATTTCTCCCAAACAGTAATTCTATTGCATTTCTATGTGACCTTTATCTGAAAACAAAAAGTTTACAAGATGGTTTCTACTGTGCTTTTAACTCATAGAGCTTCCTAGTTTATGTTCTTTTCTTCCTATGCCTCCTCCCACAGTTTACCTCACATCAGTTCCCTGATTCCATCAACACACATTTATTGAGTCTGCCCAGTCTCCACTCCCTGTAAACTACCATACTGTTACTCCTGCTACTTTGATTAGCTTTTCTGCCTATGTCCCCTTTGTGACAGACTACCAACCTTTTCATTTCTCACTGGCTATTCATAAAGTGGAAATTTCCCTTGGTCAGAAGCTTAATATGATATCATCCACATGGACAAATACAGAGCTGTAGCTGCTTATAAATGGTGTGGGCAGTGGAGGGATTCAGAGCATGGTGGAGGATGAGTGATGAATATATAATGTCAGCCAACTCTGTCTATGGATAAGATTTAAAAAAAGGATTTTTGCCTGTGTCCATTCCTACCACTTTGTGCACCTGATGCGAAGAACTGACTCATTAGAAAAGACCATGATGCTGGGAAAGATTGAAGGCGGGAGGAGAAGGGGACGACAGGGGATGAGATGGTTGGATGGCATCACTGACTCGATGGACATAAATTTGAGTAAGCTCCAGGAGTTGGTGATGGACAGGGAAGCCTGACATGCTGTAGTCCATGGGGTCATGAAGAATTGGACATGACTGAGCGATTGCACTGAACTGAACTCCTACCACAGATGTAACTGATACTTACCCAGGATTTAGGGTGACAAATACTGCACAAGACATATTTATACGAATTTCTTTTCCTTCCAGTACAAACCTACAAGACATTACAGTATTCATCATTAAGACAACTGCTTTTTGTAAGCCAAAGTATCTTAAAACTACAAAGGAGTTTGCAAAACTTCCTGAGACTGTGTTACAATTAAATCCAAACAGAACATGCTGGTGGGGGAGGGGGGGAACAGTAGAAAGGGAAAGAAGAGGTTTTCTATGTCAAATCAAGAGCTCTGCTGGGATTCAGATTTATTTGATCATGTCTGATGATGTCTATTCAGCAGTGGCCACAGGACTAGAAAAAGTCAGTTTTCATTCCAATCCCAA
>NW_011494889.1:3126615-3135766 GCF_000754665.1 Bison bison bison | reverse complement strand
TATTTCTGCCTTATTGACTATGCCAAAGCCTTTGACTGTGTGGATCACAATAAACTGTGGAAAATTCTGAAAGAGATGGGAATACCAGACCACATGAACTGCCTCTTGAGAAACCTATATGCAGGTCAGGAAGCAACAGTTAGAACTGGACATGGAACAACAGGCTGGTTCCAAATAGGAAAAGGAGTATATTTTCACCCTGCTTATTTAACTTTTATGCAGAGTACATCATAAGAAATGTTGGGCTGGAAGAAGCACAAGCTGGAATCAAGATTGCCGGGAGAAATATCAATAACCTCAGATATGCAGATGACACCACCCTTATGGCAGAAAGTGAAGAGGAACTAAAAAGCCTCTTGATGAAAGTGAAAGTGGAGAGTGAAAAAGTTGGCTTAGAGCTCAACAGTCAGAAAACAAAGATCATGGCATCTGGCCCCATCACTTCATGGGAAATAGATGGGGAAACAGTGGAAACAGTGTCAGACTTTATTTTTGGGGGCTCCTAAATCACTGCAGATGGTGATTGCAGCCATGAAATTAAAAGGGACTTACTCCTTGGAAGGAAAGTAATGACCAACCTAGATAGCATATTAAAAAGCAGAGATATTACTTTGCCAACAAAGGTCTGTCTGGTCAAGGCTATGGTTTTTCCAGTGGCCATGTATGGATGTGAGAGTTGGACTGTGAAGAGAGCTGAGCGCTGAAGAATTGATGCTTTTGAACTGTGGTACTGGAGAAGACTCTTGAGAGTCCCTTGGACTGTAAGGAGATCCAACCAGTCCATCCTAAAGGAGATCAGTCCTGGGTGTTCATTGGAAGGACTGATGCTGAGGCTGAAACTCCAATACTTTGGCCACCTGATGCGAAGAGTTGACTCATTGGAAAAGACCCTGATGCTGGGAGGGATTGGGGGCAGGAGGAGAAGGGGACGACAGAGGATGAGATGGCTGGATGGCGTCACCGACTCAATGGACATGAGTTTGGGTAAACTCCGGGAGTTGGTGATGGACAGGGAGGCCTAACATGCTGCGATTCATGGGGTCGCAAAGATTCGGACACGACTAAGCGACTGAACTGAACTGAACTGATGAGAGAGTTTTGTGAGGCTCAAGGCAAGAGGGTACCCATCTGAAGGAACCGACTTATACAGAGAAGAGAATCTGAGGAGACACAAAGCTCTGCCTGGATGACACAGTGGAACACTGAATGGCCTCAGTAGAGTTCTTGCTTTAAAATGAAACACAGCCCACTTCCCAACACCCAATTTTAAATAATTCTGGGAACATCGTGAAGTAGAACCTCGGCATGGATAGTGTCATGCCGCTGGCACCAGAGGAAGAGAGAGTGGAGAGAAATCCCCTAGTGATTTTACGGACAGCTGAACTGATGAAGGTGGTCAAACAGGAATGGAAGGACAACTGGGACAAAACCTAAGGTTTTGAAATGAGGAAAATGAGGAATTGAGGAAAACTTTGCAGAAGCTGAGATGTGGTGAAGAACTGGTGAAGTGTGAATTACTGTAATCCTAGTTATATCCACACACTTGTGAAGCCTCATAACATTGAGAACAAAGCCAGAAGTGAGTGCCCATTAGATTGAGTTAGAATTATTAGATTGCAATTGAAATTTTAAACCCACAAATCCAAGTATGCTAAAAAAGGAAATCATGTAAGTTCCTAAATTTATTTGAAAAGAAAAAAAAATTTGCTTGGATTAGTATACATTAGTAATCCTAACATACAAATATTGCTATTAAAGGATTTTTTAAATAAAAGCATATTAATCCAGAGTAATGGAACAACAGAAGGGTTCCCGTGTGTGGTCAGTATAACTGTTTTTTTTTTTAATATGTAGAATTAAAGAAAAAAAACCCCTTTGATTTCTTCAAATGAAATATCATCAAATGAATAGGTACTAAGAGATTTTAACTCAAAAAGAAAAGTAATTAGAACATATTTGCCTCCTTTCCCTGGTAGCCAAGAATACTGTTCCAAGCTTGGCAAAGAGTCTGCAAGCTAACTACTCATATTTTCATATTATTTGCCAAACAAAGGAAACATTCAAGTTAAGTGCCATTCCTTTTGGTGTGTGCTTAGGAAAACAAAAGAAACAAACCCAAACACTCATGGTAGAAAAAATATTAAATAATAATTAAGCAGTATGTGTACATCAAATTTCCATTCCCAAAGTATAAACACATTTAGCCAATACCTGACAGAATAGCTGTCTTTTGCTGCCTTAATTGTTAGCATCTGTGAGGCAATCACAGAGAGAACTTCCACGTCAATTCGATTGAATTCATCGAAACAACACCAAGCTCCTGACTCAACCAGTCCGAAGAAGAATTTCCCCATTATCTTAAAAAAATGATTAATGAAATTATTATTTAGGTGAGCATTTTTACTGAGACATTAATTTCTGAAAGTTCTTCCCATTTTATCCAAACTAAGCAAACACTGCATGTCTCCCTCTCAAGCATTTGTGTAGGGCTGAAAGCAGCAGTGTTTAGACTCTAAGACCGCTCAACTACTCTGCCTGTCTCCTGTAAAAGTCTAAATGCGTGTGCGTGCTAAGTCGCTTCAGTCTTGTCTGACTCTGTGACCCTATGGGCTATAGCCAGCCAGGCAAGAATACTGGAGTGGGTTGCCATTTCCTCTTCCAGAGGACCTTCCCAACCCAGGGATCGAACCCTAGTCTCCTGCATTGCAGGCAGATTCTTTATTGCTGAGCCACCGGGAAAGCCCTAAAAGTTTAAACATAGCAGCAGCAAACTGATGCTCACAAGAGTGAGAAAGTAGAAGCACAATTCACATTCGCATAACTGAGCAATCTCCTGGGTGCCGTGTTCTCAGAACCACGTACTGGCAGTAAAAGTTTTCCAGCAGATGGTTGGAAGAGTTCTCCTTTCTAGGTATGGCCAAGACTCAAGGGTTAGTGGTCAATGCCTGGTAGTAATGCAGATGGTTGATGTTTAGTCATTAAGTCGTGTCCGAATCTTTTGCAACTCCATGGTCTGTAGCTTGCCAGGCTCCTCTGTCTGTGGGATTTTTTTTCTTCTTCAGGGGATCTTCCCGACCTAGGGACGGACCCTTTTCTGCTGAGCCACCAGGGAAGCTCAGTAACACAGATCTCTGAACTACTAATTTAAGGGGAGTGGAAGATTGGGGCCAGGCTGGAGTGGGGACAGCAAATGCAAGCAGCTCTTACTCTGCTTCTGCCATTTACAATGGGCAAGCCCAGGGTGGCTAGATCCTCCAGTGTCCTTGTGAGAGACTGAAAGTCTGTGTTGCAATCTGTTGATATGTAAATGTTATAAACTGAAACGAACAAGCCAGATAAAGTGTCTGTGGACTGAATATCTGTTGAGGAATGCTCGAACTCTAAAAGGAGCTTTTGTTAGGTGCTGCTGAGGGGCAAGATGTGAGTCGGAGAGAGCCCCTCTGGCTCAGAAGCCTGAAAAAGTCGGTTCCTCCCACTGACTGCAGCAATCAGATCCTGTCTTTATCTAAAACTTTGACATTTTGTTTATCATGTTTTTGGGGGGGGCATTTACCTTGATTCTTTTTTTTTTAATTTATTTATTTTAATTGGAGGTTAATTACTTTACAATATTGTATTGGTTTTGCCATACATCAACATGAATCCGCCATGGGTATACATATGTTCCCCATCCTGAACCCTCCTCCCACCTCCCTCCCCATACCATCCCTCTGGGTCATCCCAGTGCACCAGCCCCAAGCATCCAGTATCATGCATCAAACCTGGACTGGTGATTTATTTCTTATATGATATTATACATGTTTCAATGCCATTCTCCCAAATCATCCCCACCCACCCTCTCCCACAGAGTCCAAAAGACTGTTCTATACATCTGTGTCTCTTTTGCTGTCTTGCATACAGGGTTATCGTTACCATCTTTCTAAATTCCATATATATGCATTAGTATACTGTATTGGTGTTTTTCCTTCTGGCTTACTTCACTCTGTATAATCAGCTCCAGTTTCAACCACCTCATTAGAACTGATTCAAATGTATTCTTTTTAATGGCTGAGTAATACTCCATTGTGTATATGTACCACAGCTTTCTTATCCATTCATCTGCTGATGGACATCTAGGTTGCTTCCATGTCCTGGCTATCATAAACAGTGCTGCGATGAACACTGGGGTACACGTGTCTCTTTCCCTTCTGGTTTTCTTGGTGTGTATGCCCAGTAGTGGGATTGCTGGGTTATACCTTGATTCTTTAAAAAATACATTGCACTAAAATACTATTTATTTTGATGACTAAGTTTTTGGCTCCTCATTGAACTTTGCTTAGCAGGTAAGAGCATCACTCACCTTACCCTAGTCCCACTCCTGCAGAGCCCCAGTAAAGGTACTTTCCAGGGAGGACAGACAGGCTATTTGGTAAGTGTTTTAAGAATAATAGTTCAATCAGCTTATTCATATTTACTGATATTTTTAATGTGCCAGGTGAATACATATTGGAAATGTAGGATCTCAGCAAAATGTAAAAGGTTTGGACTTAAGTTGCAAAATAAAATAAATTGGAGTGTTTTGAAACTAAGGAAATTTGTGATAGGCACAGAGGCATATGACATTTTAATAAATATTTAAGAATGCTATGAGACCTATCTTAAATAATATGCAACCAAAACTTGTTGTTGCATAAGGCTGATATAAACTTGTAATCACTTATACAATCTCTGACTCAAATTTTTGTGTTACTCATAGTAGCCTCATTGTTCTTTATTTTCAGTAAATAAAAGTGTAGGTTAGAATATGTAAATTTATATTACTGAAGCAGTACTCTTAATTTTTTATATATTCATGTTTCATACCAATTTTGTTTGAAAAGATCCTCCCTGACAAAACATTGGAAAATCTCTGTCTTAAGAAGTGGTTCAGCTGAATAAAGGTAAACTGTGTAATGTTTTAAGTTTCAATTACATTTAAAACTTCTTTTCTGTTAGTTTAAAAGAACAGCATTTATAGTTATATTAATACTTAATGTGTAAGATATTTTCCTTATTCTTTTAATCCTCACTGAATTATTTCTTTTTTGTGTACAATAGTTTTTTTCTGAGTATATAAGAATAAGCTTTACCTTATAATCCAAATCCTCAAAACAGTTGAAGACTACACAATGTTTGCCTAAGGACTGGGAAACAAAAATGATATTTTAATATATTTATTTAATTATGACACAAAATACTAATTTTAAAACTTCCAGAGTAATAAAATATCTTTATTCTTTCAAGAAAAGTTTTACAATATAAAGGTGTTTATACCAAATTTAGAAATCCACAAGACTCAGTTTAGGATTAACACACGGATACTATTATAGTTGATTAGTGCATGGAGGCTTAAGGTCATATTTTTAAACACATAAACAAATAAACTAAGAAAAAACATTTCAGCAATATCATAAACTATACCCTTCGCTTTCATCAGTTGCTTCTTTGTCTCTTTTTCTTATACACACACACATACACATAAACACTCGTGTTTGTCACAAAGACTAGGCAAAAATCTGTGTATGGAGCTCAAAATAAATGAATCACTTCTTCAGGAAAGGAAGGGGGGACAAAGCTACCATTTACATAGACGTTAGTTCATTATTATAGTCCAAGTCAACTGTGTTGACTTACCAAGATCCTAAGTCCCAGCACACATTAAACATTCAAAATTAAATGATGATGTATGAATTAACAAATGTGTTAATGTGTTTGCTAAATATTATGAGTACTTTAACAACAGGAGAGGTGTAAACTTAAGATAACTTTTAAAGTTTGTGTGACTAAAAAAAAAGAAGTTTTTATTCTAGATATAGAAACCACTTACTTTTGCTAGATCTTTAACACTCTCGGTTTTTCCTGTACCAGCTGGACCAGCAGGGCAACCTCCTAGGTTCAAGTGTAGTGCTCCAGTGAGAGTTAGCCAGCATCTGTCAGTGAGAGGTGTAATCACCAATCTTGGGGTACAGCCCAAGTACTCATAGCCATACGTAAAGCTGGCATCTCCTTGAGATACATAGCACAACTTTTGTTTCTCATTCCATTTATATTGCAAATGTCTGAAAACAATATTTCAAATGACCATACTATTTGGGCAAAATGATTTTAAATTTTTTTCACATGCAGAAACATAGTAAGATTATGTTGATTTAAAAACATCAAAAAATCAAATGAAAAGACTGGTGGATAATTCATCAATTGCTCTATTAGACAGGAACTACTAGAACTTGGAAGACTATAAACATGAACACTCTTCCCTATGAGAAAAATGGCCTTGTTAGAATTATGCTACTTTGGTATGATGGTCAGCATAAATGGAAGATTTACATAACAATCATCTCTATGAAGTTTTTATGGCTTCCATAAGAAGGTAGTTTCAGACATTATTCATTATAACCACTACATTAGTGGTCCAGGACTACATTCTTATGGAAACCACTATGAGTTAAATTGGTAGCTCATTTATATCTTAGTTTATGCTGTCATCTAATAGTTTGTATATCCTTCATAAAACCCTTTTAAATCCTTTCTAGAACAAAGCAGATTATAAATAAATACAAAAATGAGTACATTTAAAACATAAGTTAAAAATAAAATTTTAAAAATTATAAACTACTGCCTTGGAAAGTCTCAGATGAAGAGACAGAAGTCACTGTTGAAGGAAATGAATTTTTTAAATTGTAGTTGACTTACAATACTATACTAGTTTCAAGTGTACACTGCTCCATTGGTAAAGAATCTGCCTTCAATGCAGGAGATACTGTTTCAATTCCTGGGTCGGGAAGATCCTCTGGAGAAGGGATAGGCTACCCATACCAGTACTTTCGGGCTTCCCTTGTGGCTCAGCTGGTAAAGAATCCACCTGCAATGCCAGAGATCTGGGTTCGATCCTGGGTTGGAAAAATCCCCTGGAGATGGAAAAGGCTACCTACTCCAGGATTCTGGCCTGGAGAATTCCATGGAGTATACAGTCCATGGGGTCACTAAGAGTCAGACACAACTAAGCGACTTTCACTTTCATAGTAATTTGACAATTTTATAGAATATACTCCATATAAAGTTACTATTGACTGTATTCTCTTTGCTGGATATTACATCCTCATAATTTATTATTTTATATCTAGTAGTTTGTACATCTTAATCTCCACTACCTCTATTGCACTTCTCATCGCAACCTCCTTCTGGTAACCACTAGTTTGTTCTCTGTATCTATGAATCTGTTTCTGTTTGGTTATATTTGTTCATTTATTTTTTAGATTCCATATATAAATGAAAATACACAGTATCTTTATTTCACTAAGCCTAATATTCTCCAGGTTCATGTATATTGATGCAAATGGCAAAATTTCATTCTTTTTTATGGTTAAATTCCATTGGATGTATATAGCACATCTTCTTTATCCATTTATCTGTGGATGGATTTATGCTGTTTCCATATCTTGGCTATTGTAAATAGTGCTTCAGTGAATGTTGGGGTGCATGTATCTTTTGAAATAGTATTTTCATTTTCTTCAGATAAATATACATGGTATAATTGGTAGATCATTTTTAATTTTTGAGGAGCATCCATACTGTTTTCCAGAATGGCTATACCAACTTACATGTCTATCAGTAGTGCATGAGGGTTCCCATTTCTTCACATCATCACCAATGCTTGTTATTTGCTGTCTTTTTGAGAGTAGCTATTCTGATAGGTGTGATATATCTCATTGTGGTTTTGATTTGCATTTGCCTCATGATTAGTGATGTTGAGCATCTTTTCATACACCTGTTGGCCATTTGTATTTCTTTTGGAAAAACATCTGTTCAGGTCCTCTGCCCATTTTTAGACTGGGTTGTCTTTTTTGATATTGAGTTGTGTGAGGTTTTTTCATTTAATACTTTGGATATTGACCCTTTATCAGATGTATCATTTACCGATATTTTCTTCCATTTAGTAGGCTGTTTTCTAGTTTGGTGGATGGTTTCCTTTGCTTTGCAAAAGCTTTTAAGTTTGATTAGGTCCCATTTGTTTATTTTTGCTTTTATTTCACTTGTCTGAGGAGATATATCCAAAAAAATTGCTAAGACAAATGTCAAAAAGCATACTGCCTAAGAAAGCCTTCCTCAGTGATCAATGCAAAGAAATAGAGAAAAACAACATAATGGGAAAGACTAGAGATCTCTTCAAGGAGATTAGAGATACCAAGGGAACATTTCATGCAAAGATGGGCTCTATAAAGGACAGAAATGGTATGGACCTAACAGAAGCAGAAGATATTAAGAAATGGCAAGAATACACAGAAGAACTGTACAGAAAAGATCTTAATGACCCAGATAATCACGATGGTGTGATCACTGACGTAGAGCCAGATATCCTGGAATGTGAAGTCAAGTGGGCCTTAGAAAGCATCACTATGAACAAAGCTAGTGGAGGTGATGGAATTCCAGTTGACCTATTTCAAATCCTGTAAGATGATGCTGTGAAAGTGCTGCACCCAATATGCCAATAAATTTGGAAAACTCAGCAGCAGCCACAAGACTGGAAAGGGTCAGTTTGCATTCCAATTCCAAAGAAAGGCAATGCCAAAGAATGCTCAAACTACTGCACAATTGCACTCATCTCACACTGCTAGTAAAGTAATGCTCAAAATTCTCCAAGCCAGGCTTCAGCCATATGTGAACCGTGAACTTCCTGATGTTCAAGCTGGTTTTAGAAAAGGCAGAGGAACCAGAGATCAAATTGCCAACATCCGCTGGATCATGGAAAAAGAAAGAGAGTTCCAGAAAAACATATATTTCTGCTTTATTGACTATGCCAAAGACTTTGACTGTGTGGATCACAATAAACTGTGGAAAATTCTGAAAGAGATGGGAATACCAGACCACATGAACTGCCTCTTGAGAAACCTATATGCAGGTCAAGAAGCAACAGTTAGAACTGGACATGGAACAACAGACTGGTTCCAAATAGGAAAAGAAGTACGTCAAGGCTGTATATTGTCACCCTGCTTATTTAACTTATATACAGAGTACATCATGAGAAATGCTAAGCTGGAAGAAGCACAAGCTGGAATCAAGATTGCCAGGAGAAATATCAACAACTTCAGATATGCAGATGACACCACCCTTATGGCAGAAAGTGAAGAGGAAC
>NW_011494889.1:3122272-3126515 GCF_000754665.1 Bison bison bison | reverse complement strand
GGCTCCAAAATCACTGCAGATGGTGACTGCAGCCATGAAATTAAAAGACATTTACTCCTTGGAAGGAAAGTTATGACCAACCTATATAGCATATTCAAAAGCAGAGATATTTTTTGCCAACAAAGGTCTGTCTAGTCAAGGCTATGGTTTTCCAGTGGTCATGTATGGATGTGAGAGCTGGACTGTGAAGAAAGCTGAGTGCCGAAGAATGGATGCTTTTGAACTGTGGTGTTGGAGAAGACTCTTGAGAGTCCCTTGGACTGCAAGGAGATCCAACCAGTCCATTCTGAAGGAGATCAGCCCTGGGATTTCTTTGGAAGGAATGATGCTAAAGCTGAAAGTCCAGTACTTTGGCCACCTCATGTGAAGAGTTGACTCATTGGAAAAGACCCTGATGCTGGGAGGGATTGGGGGCAGGAGGAGAAGGGGACCACAGAGGATGAGATGGCTGGATGGCATCACCGACTTGTTGCACATGAGTTTGGGTGAACTTCGGGAGTTGGTGACGGTCAGGGAGGCCTGATGTGCTGTGATTCATGGGGTCGCAAAGAGTCGGAGACGACTGAGCGACTGAACTGAGCTGATGCTTTCTTCTGAATGTTTTACGGTTTCAGGTCATATATTTAGGTCATTATTCCATTTTGAGTTTACTTTTTGTATAAGGTGTGAGAAAATATTCTAGTTTCATTCTTTTCCATGGAGCTGTTGAGTTTTTCCAAGACCACTTATTGATGAAACTGTCTTCTTACCTGTATTCTTACCTCCTTTGTCATAGCTTAACTGACCATATTGTATGTATTTAGGAAAAGATTTTTCACTATACCTGTAGTGTATAAGTAATATTTCATAGTTTCTTTTATTAATTTTTAGGCCCAAAGCAGCTTAAGAAGCATTTTTGTCTTAATGAATTACAGTAGCTTAATTTTTTTAATTATACAAATACATTGAAAGAAAATGTATTTATTTCATTCTTAAATAACTGGAAGGTTGTGTGTACCAGTTGTACACTGCATAATGTTTCAAACTTTGAAATGAGATTGGATCATGCCAATCTTACTTCCTGTGCCACATTAATTTTAATTCAGTGCTTGCTTTTTAACAGGGCCACTGCCAAAAACCTACCTTTGCAAAGATAAGAGGTCACTGAAAGGTTGTAGCATGATCTGATATTAACATTGTAAACTGCTTCAAACTGTTAGTAGCTGGTTATCTTACTGATGTTATATATCCCTTGTTTGTTTAGTCTCTAAGTCCTGTCTGACTCTTCTGCAATCCCACAGACTATAGGCTGTAAGGCTCCTCTGGTTCATGGGATTTCCTAGGCAAGAACACTGGAGCGGGTTGCCATTTACCTCTCCAACAGATCTTCCTGACCCAGGGATCAAACTAGCCTCTCCTTCGTTGGCAGGCAGATTTTTTATCACTGAGTCATCAAAGAAACTCTGGTATCTTATAGTGTCCTTATAGTCTCTCAAAAGTTTAAAAAATATTACAGTTGTGAGTGCCCTATGGTGCCATGGGACACCAAGGCACACTATATGGAAGCTATACCCTTGGAATCATAGATAACTCAGAGTCTTAGTATTAATAGAATCTTCTTTCTCCTAGTTTGCTTTTCTGTAAATGCTCTTCCACTTTTAGTTTTCACTTTTAAAGACAGTCAATAGAAAGTAATAATGACATGCTAAACTTTATGCAGCGTGAGGGCTCACAGACATGACATATTCTTTTAGCAATTAAGAATGTATACAGTTATACTTCAGTAAAACAAACATATGAATATATATATACAATATAAAGTATTCTGATAAAACATAGTAGACAGTGGTGCCAGTCAAATGCAACAGCTTCTTTTCACTCTATTTTCCTTAGAGTTTAAAGAAAATTGTCATACCTAAAATCAGGAAATTTATGCTAATACAGAATTTATTAAAAAATAAAAAACTTTCTTTGAGAATCAAGGATCTTATACAGGTAAGGCAGTTGTTTTCCTATGAAGAGAGGAAACTTAAGAAAAAAATTAATTCAGAAGTTTGAAACTATATTTATTATAGGAATCTTATGTTTGATTTCTTCACCAAAATCAATGGCACTATTTTTCTATACTTTCATATTTGTATATGAAATACTACATGCATATGACTATATACTTATTGCCCCTGGGTAGGAAGAAGGGCTTCCCTGTAGCTCAGCTGGTAAAGAATCCACCTGCTATGCAGGAGACTCCAGTTCAATCCCTGAGTAGGGAAGATCGGCTGGAGAAGGGATAGGCTACCCACTCAGGTATTTTTGGGCTTCCCTGTTGGCTCAGCTGGTAAAGAGTCCACCTGCAATGCAGGATACCTGGGTTGGGAAGATTCTTTGGAGAAGGGAATAGCTACCTATTCCAGTATTCTGACCTGGAGAATTCCACAGACTGTACAGTCTATGGGGGTTACAAAGAGTCAGACACAACTGAGTGACTTGCACTTTTTAGGAGGAAGGGAGTTCTGAGTTAGAGAATTGGTTAGGAATGTCCTCTGATTTGTTTACCAGCTTGGTCTGTCCCAGAACTGACAGCACGTGGGGGGAAGAAGAGGCTTGAGGTAGAGCTTCTTTCACTACCCATTGAAAACTGCCCTCTGGCTGAATGGTAAAAGGGAAAACACAGCTAAGAGGAGTGTGGTCAGTTCGGGAAGATAAAACAAAAATAACTTAAAATGAAGGAGAAGAACAATGGAAAAGAGGAAGAAGAAAGCACAGAAATATGTACTTAAGTTGGCGGAATTTGCTTAGAATTTCTATAAATCCTAGAGAGATAAAACTCAGGTCAGACAAAATTCGAGGTAGAGAATTAACTTACCTGAGATAGGTATATGAGAAGTTATTTTAGAGTTGTAATTTCGATCTACTTACCTTGTCCACTCAAAATCATCTGCATTGAAAATACTTTTGAGTAGTAAATTTCTCACTGTGTCTCTGCAGTGAACATACAGGGTAAGCAACGCCCCTAGTACAACTTTTGCTCGAGAGTTATGAGTATTCAGCACCACCAGCTCTGCAACCTCTTCTAGATGATGTATCATATGAGCATGGACTTTTTCCACCTCTTTTTTTGGATGAGAACTCACAAAACTTTTGATACAATCATTATAAAATATGATCTGGCTCTGAAAAAATAAGATATAAAAGTAATAATTTTGAAGCATAAATTTTATAAATGAAAATAGATATTCTCAAGAGTGGTGTGGTGTGGACTGAAGGCAGGAGAAGGGGACAACAGAGGACAAGATGGTTGGATGGCATCATTGAGTCAATGAACATGAGTTTGAGCAAGCTCTGGGAGATGGTGAAGGACAAGGAAGTATGGCATGCTACAGTCCATGGGGTCGCAAAGAGTTGGACACGACTGAGCTACTGAACAATGATATGTGGTGTGTATTATGCAAGAGTCATCATATGTGTGTAAAAGACAGAGCTTACACATTTGTATACATTTGACACTTAGAAATTGAACTTTGATTAATGCTTGTGGGAGCTTATTCTTTAATAAATGAAAACATATTTATCACCAACATTTATATTTTCTAAATTTTATATTCTTAATCTATCATCACTTAGGCTAAGTAAGAACCTGGGGACAGTAATAACGGTATCATAATTCCAAGCTTAAATTATATCTGTTTAAAGTATATCTGTTTTCTGAGTGGGACTCAGAAATAGGTTAAGTTTGTAATTTTTAGGATCTTTCAGTTCAGTTCAGTTCAGTTGCTCAGTTGTGTCTGACTCTTTGCGACCCCATGTATCGCAGCGCCCAGGCCTCCCTGTCCATCACCAACTCCCGGAGTTCACTCAGACTCACGTCCATCGAGTCGGTGATGCCATCCAGCCATCTCATCCTCTGTCGTCCCCTTCTCCTCTTGCCCCCAATCCCTCCCAGCATCAGAGTCTTTTCCAATGAGTCAACTATTCACATGAGGTGGCCAAAGTACTGGAGTTTCAGCTTTAGCATCATTCCTTCCAAAGAAATCCCAGGGCTTATCTCCTTTAGAATGGACTGGTTGGATCTCCTTGCAGTCCAAGGGACTCTCAAGAGTCTTCTCCAACACCACAGTTCAAAACCATCAATTCTTCGGTGCTCAGCCTTCTTCACAGTCCAACTCTCACATCCATACATGACCACAGGAAAAACCATAGCCTTGACTAGATGAACCTTTGTTGGCAAAGTAATGTCTCTGCTTTTGAATATGCTATCTAGGTTGAT
>NW_011494889.1:3109274-3122172 GCF_000754665.1 Bison bison bison | reverse complement strand
TTCCCCATCTATTTCCCATGAAGTGATGGGACCAGATGCCATGATCTTCGTTTTCTGAATGTTGAGCTTTAAGCCAACTTTTTCACTCTCCACTTTCACTTTCATCAAGAGGCTTTTTAGTTCCTCACATAACTTCTATTATTGGATCCATCTTTTGTCACTCTTTCCATACATACCAGAGAAGTTTTAAAAAGGCTACTGGCTTAAGTCAAATTGACCTGGCATTTAATGGAGGGAGATATTTCATGAGGTCCATAGGTTTCTGGCCTGTAATTAAGTGAATTGTGATTCCACTCACTAAGATATTATATCTATTGAAGGAATAGCATGCTGTAGGTGAAGGGACACAATGGATTCATTTGGGATATACTGAATTTGAAGTGCTTAAGAAATACATGGGCTTTCCAGGTGGCACTAGGGGTAAAGAACCTGCCTGCGAATGCAGGAGTCATAAAGATGTGGGTTTTAACCCTGGGTTGGGAAGATCCCCTGGAGGAAGGCATGGCGACCCACTCCAGTATTCCTGCCTGGATAATCCCCATGGACAGAGGAGCCCGGCAGCCTACAGTCCATGGGGTTACAAAGAGTCAGACAAGACTGAAGCTACTTAGCACTCTCAAGAAATACACAAGAGGAGCTATGAAGAAATAAATATTAGAATAATTAGCATAGAGGTAATACATAGAATGGTGAGATTTTTTTTCTTTCCAGGGCAAGATAAGTGTACCCACATGGGAAACTTGATGTATCAGTTAGTGTTTTGGCAGCATGCAACAGAAACTAATTCTGACTTCCCGAAAGCATCTTGTAAACCTCTAATAGCAGATTAGCTGGAGGTGAGAGCTGAGGCTTAGGAACTGGGCAGAAGCAAGAATCTAGGCCAGGCATCAGGAACCATAGTCATGGTCATGCCACAGAAGAGTCTGATCAAAAGTCACTGTGCTGTCACACCTGAGGTATTTATTCAAGATTCACAGCCTCAGGAGAGAGCAACCAGTGGGCTGAGACCCTCTCCGAGGCTGCCTCAATGTAGGTTGAGGGAAGGTTTGGATATGGTAAGTCGGACTATGAACTAGATTTTATCTATTTATTTAGCTAAACAAAGAGGACTTCTCAACCACTATAGTTTGATTAAATCTATATTGAAATTCTCTTAGTGGCTACTGCATGTAAACATTTTATTATCCCAACAGGTGTCCACTCAGAGATAGTTCCTAGTTATGTTACATATGTAGAAGTGTTTACAAGAGGAAGGGAAGTTGTAAATTTCATACCAGGATGGGAAATTTGCAGTAAGTAAGGCAGACAAGGGAAAACAAAAATATGTTCAGTAAGTGAAGTTGAAATCTATCATAAAATATTTTTGGAAACAGATTACTGACTGCTTCTAATTATTAAGCATGTTTGGAAGACCAGGTGTTTGGGAAAGATCCTTTCTTAGTACAGCAGATTTGATTATTTCAGTGCCTGGTAAACTGCAGAAATGTGCATATTGATTAATTATAATTTTGTTGTCTTCATAAACAACAGCTTAAATAAGTCCTTGACTTAAGATCTGAGAGCACTTTATTAATATTCAGGCAAATGAATGACAAAGGAGACCAATCAGATAATCAGAATTTGTGTCCATTATCCCAGGTTATTTTAATAAAGACTTGAAAATTAGGGTGGGTCAAGGAAAAGTAAAAAAATGTAATGTTATTTTAAAACTTAACAGAGAACTTCAAGGCCAAGTGTACTTTCAAAATACTTGGTAATAGTAACTCATGGCAATATGGTTTTTACTTTCATTACTCCAGAAAAATTGCTATCTCTGAGGTTCATGTTGACCCTAATAACTGACAGACATAATGGAGTTTTCAGACCTTTCTAGAGCATTTAAAAATGATTACCACTCACTTTTTCTAGAGAAAAATCAAACAAAAAAAACGTCCCTCTCTCCTCCCTTAGCTTCCATAACAAATCTCATAATTTCTCTTCTTTTTCTTTTTTCCCCTTCTTTTTTTTTCTACCCATGTGCTAATCCCCAGAACCTGTGAATATGTCACCTTATGATGGGAACAGTTGATTAAGACCTTGTGACAGGGAAGTTCTAGATTTTCTGAGTGGGGCCAGTGTAATCATGTGTATCCTTAAAATTGGAGAACTTTCTCTGCTTCTACACAGAGGGAGATAAACTACCGAAGAATGGTCAAAGAGAGGTGACGCTGGTAGCTCTGAAGATAAAGGAAGGGGCTATGAATCAAAGAATTCCAGAAGATGGAAAAAAGACAAAGAAATGGATAAAGGAATACAGCCCTGCTGATACCCTGATTTCTGCCCAGTAAGTAAGACCTGTTTTGCCCAGTGATCCACTGGAGAAGGGAATGGAAAAACCACTTCAATAGTCTTGCCTCAAGAACTCCATAAACAGTATGAAAGGAAAAGAGATATGACACTCCATGGAAGATGTACCCCCCCGCCAACTCCCAGGTTGGAAAGTGTCCAATACGTTAATGGGGAAGGGCAGAGAAATAGCTTCAGAAAGAATGAAGAGGCTGGGCAAAGCACAAATGACACTCAGTTGTGCTTGTGTCTGGTGGCGAAAGTAAAGTCTGATGCTGTAAAGAACAATATTGCATAGGGACCTGGAATGTTAGGTTCATAAGTCAAGGTAGATTGGACATGGTCAAGCAGGAGATGGCAAGAGTAAACATCAACATTTTAGGAATCAGTGAACCAAAATGGACCTGAATGGGAGAATTTAATTCAGATAACCATTATACATACTACTGTGGGCAAAAATCCCTTAGAAGAAATGGAGTAGCCCTCATAGCCAACAAAAGAACCTGAAATGCAGTACTTGGGTACAAACTCAAAAATGACAGATGATCTCGAATTGTTTCCTAGACAAACTATTCAACATCAGTAATCCAAGTCTATGCCCCAACCACTAATACCAAAGAAGCCAAATGATTCTATGAATTAATATCAAAATAAAAAGATGTCCTTTTCATCATTGGGGATGGGAATGCAAAAGTAGGAAGTCAAGAGATACCTGAAGTAACAGGAAATTTTGGCCTTGGACTACAAAATGAAGCAGGGCAAAGGTTAACAGAGTTTTGCCAAGAGCACACAGTAGTCATAACAAACACCCTCTTCCAACAACACAGGAGACGACTCTACATATGGACATCACCAGATGGTCAATACTGAAATCAGATTGATTATATTCTTTGCAGCCCAAGGTGGAGAAGCTATATACAGTCAGCAAAAACAAGACTGGGAGCTGACTGTGGCTCAGATCATGAGCTCCTTATTGCAAAATTCAGGCTTAAACTGAAGAAAGTAGTGAAAGCAACTAGACCATTCAGGTATGACCTAAATCAAATCTCCTATGATTATACAGTGGAAATGACAGATAGATTCAAGGGATTAGATCTGATAGACAGAGTGCCTGAAGAACTATGGACAGAGAATCATAATACTGTACAGGAGGTGGTGACCAAAAATATCCCCAATACAAAGAAATGCAAGAAGACAAAGTGATTTTCTGAGGAGACTGGGGAAATAGCTGAGAAAAGAAGAGAAAGAAAAGGCAAAGGAGAAAGGGAAAAATATTCCCAACTGAATGCAGAGGTCCAGAGAATAGCAAGCCTTATGTGAATAATGCAAAAAAATAGAGGAAAACAATAGAATGGGAAAGACTAGAGATCACTTAAGAAAATTAGAGATACTAAGGGAACATTTCATGCAAGGATGGGCGCAATAAAGGACGGAAATGGCAAGGACTTAATAGAAGCAGAAGAGGTGGCAAGAATACACAGATGAACCATACAAAAAAATAGTATAATGTGGTCACTCACCTATAGCCAGACATCCTGGAGCGTGAAGTCAAGTGGGCCTTAGGAAGCATTCCTATGAACAAAGCTAGTGGAGGTGATCCAATTCCAGTTGAGCTATTTCAAATTCTTAAAGATGATGTTGTGAAAGTGCTGCACTCAATATGCCAGCAAATTTGGAAAACTCAGCAGTGGCCACAGGACTGGAAAAGGTCAGTTTTCATTCCCGTTCCTAACAAGGGCAATGCCAAATGATATTCAAACTCCCATACATCTATGCTCATTTCATATGCTAGCAAGATAATGCTCAAAATCCTTCAAGCTAGGCTTCAGTACATAAACTGAAAACTTCCAGTTGTACAATCTAGGTTTAGAAGAGGCAGAAGAACCAAAGATCAAATTGCCAACATTTGCTTGATTGTGTAAAAAGCAAGGGAATTCCTAAAAAACATATACTTCTGCTTCATTGACTATACTAAAGTCTGACTGTGTGGATCACAATAAACTGTGGAAAGTTCTTAAAGAGATGGGAATACCAGACCACCTTCCCTGTCTCCTGAGAAACCTGTATGCGGGTCAAGAAGCAACAGTTAGAACCAGCCATGGAACAACAGACTGGTTCAAAATTGGAAAAGGAGTACATCAAGGCTGTATATTGTCACCCTGCTTATTTAACTTATATGCAGAGTACATCACGCAAAATGCCAGGCTGGACGAATCACAAGCTGGAATCAAGCTTGACACGAGAAATATGAAGAACCTCAAATAAACAGATGATACCATTCTAATGGCAGAAACTGAAGAGGAACTAAAGAGCCTCTTGATGAAGGTGAAGGAGGAGGGTGAAAAGCTGGCTTAAAACTCAACATTCAAAAAACTAAGATCATGGCATACAGTCCCATCACTTCATGGCAAATTGAAAGGAAAAAAGTGGAAAGAATGACAGATTTTATTTTCTTGGGCTCCAAAATCGCTGCAGTTGGCGACTGCAGCCATGAAATTAAAAGATGCTTGCTCCTTGGAAGAAAAGCTATGATCAAACTAGACAGTGTATTAAAAAGCAGAGACATCACTCTGCTGACAAAGGTATGAATAGTCAAAGCTATGGTTTTTCCAGTAGTCATGTATGGATGTGAGAGTTGGACCATAAAGAAGGCTAAGCACTGAAGACTCGATGCTTTTGAACTGTGATGCTGGAGAACACTCTTCAGAGTCTCTTGGACTGCAAGGAAATCAAACCAGTCAATCCTAAAGGAAATCAACACTGACTATTCACTGGAAGTACTGATGCTGAAGTTGAAGCTCCAATATTTTGGCCATCTGATGCAAAGAGCCAACTCACTGGAGAAGACTCTAATGCTGTGAAAGATTGAGGGTAGGAGGAGAAGGGGACAACAGAGGATGTGATGGTTGGATAGCATCACTTGCTCAATGGACAAGTTTGAGCAAACTTGGGGAGATAGTGGAGGACTGAGGAGTCTAGTGGACTCCAGTCCATGGGGTCACAAAGATTCAGACATGACTGAACAAACAACAAAATAATTCACGAGTTACATTCCTTCAACATTTTATCCTGAACATTTCTAAAAGCATGGACAAGTTGAAGACATTATAAAATGAATACCCATATACCTATCACTATGTTCCTTAATAAACGTTAATATTTACTTTGTCAGGTGTCTGTCCATCAAGTCAACCATCTCTCCATTTTATTTTTTGATGCAGTTCAGAGTTACATATATCAGTAACCTTCATAATGGTTTATTTCTAAATCTTTGTTTTCTGGGCATGTAGTTACAGATTAAATACTGATACATCAAAGAAGTATTTACTTACCACAGTCAGTACCACTTGTCCTGGATGAGACAGCACCCATAGGGAAAACTGTTGGTAGTACCAGTCATCAACTCCTTGACTTATAAATCTATAAGCAAAAAAAAAATTTATAATATTTATATTTAATCACTGATTGTGGCCATTTAATGATTAAGCATAAGATAACACAGGAATTTTCCTTTAGGCTCTCTGAGTTTTCTGTTCTAATTTAGGTATATAAATAACAAAGCAGAGATAATAGAGCTTTAATTCATGCATAATGTATATTCCTTAAATTCCTCTTTAACATCATCTGCACATTTCCAATAAAACCATTGAGTTTCTGGGATGGTGTGCATGTGTGGTAAGTTGCTTCAGTCTGACTCTTTGTGACTCTATGGACCATAGCCCACCAGGCTCCTCTGTCCATATGATTCTCCAGGCAAGAATATGGACTGGGTTGCAATGCCCTCCTCCAGAGGATGTTCCTGACCCAGGGATCTAACCTGTGCCTCGTGTCTACCTGCATTTGCAGGCAGGTTCTTTACCACTAGTGCCACCTGGGACTATATTAAACTAGGAGATGACACCTATTAGCTTTGAATTTCTAATACTATCAATGGTAAAAACAGTATTTGAAATAATTTCAACAAAGTTGAATATTGGACTGAAATGATCAGGTGATTTTTAACAGTAAAGCCCTACATTTAACTTTAAAAAGTAATTATAATTTAACTTTTAAAAGTAATGAAGAGGGGAGGGTGGTCCTAAGATGGTGGAGGAATAAGACAGGGAGAACAATTTCTCCCCCACAAATTCATCAAAAGATCATTTGAATGCTGAGCAACTTCCACAAAACAACTTTCTGAATGCTGGCAAAGGACACCAGGCACCCAGAAAGGCAACCATTCTCTTCAAAAGGAGGTAGGACAAAATATAAAAGACAAAAAGAGAGACAAAAGAGTTAGGGATGGAGACCTGTCCTGGGGAGGGAGTCATGAAGGAGGAGAAGTTTCCAAATAGCAGGACACCCTCTCATCGGTGGGTCTGTGGGGAGTTTTGGAATCTCAGAGGGCAACATAACTGGGAGAGAAAAAAAAACCCACAGAATAGGTGCCTAACTGCAACTGACAGCGGAGAAGTAGCCCAGACGCCTGTGTACGCCACCAGCTAGCGGGGGCTGGACAAGAAGGAGCAGGTTGCATGCTTAGGGTAAGGACCAGACCTGAATGCCCTGGGGACAATCTGAGGGAGCTAACATGAGATAGCAACCCAAACTGTGGGATAGCCAGAGAGAGAAAAAAAAATGAGAGAACCTTCCTGCGTAAAGCTCTAACATAAGGTGCAGCCTGGCCTGCTCACAGAATAAAGGATTGAATGAATACCAAAGGAGACCTAGCTGGCTGCGGACCGGTCCCTTCCCCCACCAGAAGCAGAGAGGCAGGTGAGTGACAGCCAGAGCCAGAAGGCAAGGGGCAATCTCTGCCCCAGAGACGGCGTACTCCACCAAACTGTGAGCAGGCTCCCAGTTGCTAACCAAGTCTTCCTGGGATCCTGGACGGTTGACATCTGCCAGGAGGGTTGCAGCCTGAGACCAGCTCCCCAGAGGAGACACACAGCACACCTGAGACAGCGCTCTCGTGGCGCACTTGGGAAACTGAGATGCTACGACACCACCTGGGACAGTGCGCTTGCCAAGAACCTGGTCGCCTGAGCTGCTTGTGAAGGGCACAGAACACACGTCCAACCAAGTCTGTGCATTTGCGGAGTACCCGAGAACATGAACCTGAGCAGCTTAGACCTGGGAAGTGCATAAAATGCAGGGCCTGCTTTGGACAGTATCCCAGCAGAGCCTGAGCAGTGTAGACTGGGAAAGCACACACCACTGTGAGCTGGAGCAAACCCAGTGTGGTCCATACACTGGGAGCACTCCCCACACACACCAGTGATATTTGTTTGCAGTGTTCCTCCCTCCCCACAATACAACTGAACAAGTGAGCCTAAATAAGTGACCACCTTTTCCCCCTTATGTCAGGGCAGAAATTAGACACTGAAGAGACTTGCAAACAGAGGAAACCAAAATAAACAAAGAAGGGGGAACCACTCTGGAAGGGACAGGTGCAACGTATTAAAACCCTGTAGTTAACATTGACTAAGCATTGGAAGGGGTCTTCTCTATAGACCTTAAGAAGAAGTATAAGCTGGAACAAGGAACTATCTGAAACTGAACTGACCCCATACTGCCCTCAACAGCTCCAGAGAAATTGCTAGATATATTTTTACTATTATCATTTTTTAATTTTAAAGTTCTTTATCACTCCTTTAATTTTCATTTTTCTAACCTACTATTACCTTGCAAAAAAAGACCCTATTTTTAAAGTAAATTTCATATATATATATATTTTTATAATTTTTGTGATTGATTTTGTTTTGCATTTTTAATATTATACTACTGAGAGTCTAATTTCTACTCTAGATTTTTAATCTTTGCTTTTTGGTATTTGTTAACCATTTTGTACCTTTAAGAATCTAATCTTCAGTACCCATTTTTACTTAGGGGTGTGATTAGTGGCTTGATTGCCTTCTCCCCTTTTGACTCTCCCCTTTCTCCCCCAGGTCACCTGTTATCTCTTCCCTTCCCCTTCTCTTCTCTACTTAAATTTATGAATCTCTCTGGGTGTTCTGGGCTGTGGAGAACACTTAGGGAACTGATTACTGCCTACACTGGTCTCTCCCCTTTTGACTCCCCCTCTTTTCCTCCTGGTCACCCCTATCTCCCTCCTCCTTCTTCTCTGTGTAACTCTGTGAGCCTCTCTGGGTGTTCCAGACTGTGGAGAGCATAGGGAACTGATTACTGGCTAGATTGGTCTCTCTCCTTTTGACACCCCTCTTCTCTTCCTGGTCACCCCATCTCCCTCCTCCATCTTCTCTTCTTCATGTAACTCTGTGAACCTCTCTGGGTGTCCCTCACTGTGGAGAATCTTTTCACCATTAACCTAGATATTTTATCATCTGTGCTGTATGGATGGAGACGTCTTGAGGCTACTGTAAGAATAAGACAGAAAGTCAGAGGCAAAAGGCTTAAATTCAAAACTTGAGAACACCAGAAAACTCCTGACTCCAGGGAACATTAATTGACAAGATCTCATCCAAAAGCCTCCATACCTACACTGAAACCAAGCTCCACCCAAGAGCCAACAAGTTCCAGAGTAAGACATACCACACTAATTCTCCAGCAAGGCAGGAACACAGCCCTGAGCATTAAAATACAGGTTTTCCCAAAGTCACACCAAACCCATAGACATCCCAAAACTCACTACTGGACACTTCACTGCACTCCAGAGAGAAGATATCCAGCTCCACTCACCAGAATACAGACGCAAGCTTCCCTAATCAGTAAACTTTGACAAGTCACTTGTCCAACCCCACCCACAGGGAGCAAACTCCACAACAAAGAGGAACCACAAACTTCCAGCCTACAGAAAGGCCACCCCAAACACAGCAATCTAAACAAATTGAAAAGGCAGAGAAATATTCAGCAGGTAAATGATAAATGCTCACCAAACCAAACAAAAGAGGAGGAGATAGGGAGTCTGCCTGAAAAAGAATTCAGAATAATGATAGTAAAGATGATCCAAAATTTTGAAAACAAAATGGGAGTTATAAATAGACTAGAGACAAGGATTGAGTAGATGTAAGAAATATTTAACAAGGACCTAGAAGAAATAAAAAAGAGTCAATCAATAATGAATAATGCAATAACTGAGATCAAAAGCACTCTGGAGGGAACCAGCAATAGATTAACTGAGGCAGAACAGAGTATAAGTGAGGTGAAAGACAGAATGGTGGAAATAAATGAAGTAGAGAGGAAAGAAAAAAAGGAATTAAAAGAAATGAGGACAAACTCAGAGACCTCTGGGACAAAGTTAAATGCCCCAACATTTGAATCATAGGAGTCCCAGAAGAAGACGACAAAAAGAAGGGGCATGAGAAAATACTTCAGGAGATAAGAGTTGAAAACTTCCCTAAAATGGGGAAGGAAATAGCCACTCAAGTCCAAGAAACCCAGAGAGTCCCAAACAGGATAAACCCAAGGTGAAACAGCCCCAAGACACATATTAATCAAATTAATGAAGCTCAAACACAAAGGACAAGTATTAAAAGCAGCAAGGGAAAAGCAACAAAAACACACAAGGGGATTCCCATAAGGATAACAGCTGATCTTTCAGCAGAAACTCTTCAGGCCAGAGGGGAATTGGCAGGACATACTTAAAGTGATGAAAGAGAAAAACCTATAACCCAGATTACTATACCCAGCAAGGATCTCATTCAAATATGAAGGAGAAATCAAAAGCTTTACAGACAAGCAAAAGCTGAGAGAATTCGGCACCACCAAACCAGCTCTTAAACAAATGCTAAAGGATCTTCTCTAGACAGGAAACACAGAAAAGGTTTATAAACTCGAATCCAAAACAACAAAGTAAATGGCAATGGGATCATACTTATCAATAATTACCTTAAATGTAAATGGGTTGAATGCCCAATCAAAAGACAAAGACTGGCTGAATGGATAAAAAAACAAGACCTCTATATATGTGGTACAAGAGACACACCTCAAAACAAGGGACACATACAGACTGAAAGTGAAGGGCTGGAAAAAGATATTTCATGAAAATAGAGACCAAAAGAAAGCAGGAGTAGCAATACTCATAATCAGATAAAATAGACTTTGAAATAAAGGCCATGAAAAGAGACAAAGAAGGACACTACATAATGATCAAGGGATGAATCCAAGAAGAAGATATAATGATTATAAATATATATGCACCCAATATAGGAGCACCACAGTATGTAAGGCAAATGCTAACAAGTATGAAAGGGGAAATTAACAGTAACACAATAATAGTGGGAGACTTTAATACCCCACTCACACCTATGGATAGAACAACCAAACAGAAAATTAACAAGGAAACACAAACTTTGAATGATACAATGAACCAGTTAGACCTAATTGATATCTATAGGACATTTCACCCTCAAACAATGAATTTCACCTTTTTCTCAAGTGCACATGGAACATTCTCCAGGATATATCACATAAATCTAGCCTTGGGCCATAAATCTAGCCTTGGTAAATTAAAAAAAACTGAAATCATTTCAAGCATCTTTTCTGATCACAATGCAGTAAGATTAGATGTCAACTACAGGAAAAAAACTATTGAAAATACAAACATATGGAGGCTAAACAACACACTTCTGAATAACCAACAAATCACAGAAGAAATTTTAAAAAAATCAAAATACACATAGAAACAAATGAAAATGAAAATACAACAACCCAAAACCTATGGGGTTCAGTAAAAGCAGTGCTAAGGGGAAGGTTCATAGCAATACAAGCTTACCTCAAGAAACAGGAGAAAAATCAAATAAATAACCTAACTTTGCACCTAATGCAAATAGAAAAAGAAGAAATGAAGAACCCCAGGGTTATTAGAAGGAAAGAAATCTTAAAAATTAGGGCAGAAATAAATGAAAAAGAAACAAAGGAGACTATAGCAATAACCAACAAAACTAAAAGCTGGTTCTTTGAGAAGATAAATAAAATAGACAAACTATCAGCCAGACTCATCAAGAAAAAAAGGGAGAAGAATCAAATCAACAAAATTAGAAATGAAAATGGAGAAATCATAACAGACAACACAGAAATACAAAGGATCATAAGAGACTACTATCAGCAACTATATACCAATAAAATGGACAACTTGGAAGAAATGGACTAATTCTTGGAAAAGTATAACCTTCCAAAACTGAACCAGGAGGAAACAGAAAATCTTAACAGATCCATCACAAGCATGGAAATCGAAACTATAATCAAAAATCTTCCAAACAAAAGCCCAAGACCAGACAGCTTCACAGGTGAATTCTACCAAAAATTTAGAGAAGAACTAACACCTGTCCTACTCAAACTCTTTCAGAAAACTGCAGAGGAAGGTAAACTCCCAAACTCATTCTTTGAGGCCACCATCACCCTAATACCAAAACCAAAACCAGACAAAGATGCCACCAAAAAAAAAAAAAGAAAACTACAGGCCAATATCACTGATGAACATAGATGCAAAAATCCTCAACAAAATTCTAGCAAACAGAATCCAACAACATAGTAAAAAAATCATACATCATGACCAAGTGGGGTTTATCCCAGGGATGCAAGGATTCTTCAATATTTACATAATCAATTAATGTGATACATCACATTAATAAATTGAAAGATAAAAACCATATGATTATCTCAATAGATGTAGAAAGCCTTTGAAAAAATTCAACACCCATTTATGATAAAACCCTCCAGAAAGCAGGCATAGAAGGAACACACCTCAACATAATAAAAGCCATATATGATAAACCCACAGCAAGCATTATCCTCAATGGTGAAAAATTGAAAGCATTTCCCCTAAAGTCAGGAACAAGACAAGGGTGCCCACTCTCACCACTACTATTCAACATAGTTTTGGAAGTTTTAGCCACAGCAATCAAAGAAAAAGAAATAAAAGAAATCCAGATTGGAAAAGAAGTAAAACTCTCACTGCTTGCAGATGACATGATCTTCTACGTAGAAAACCCTAAAGACACCATCAGAAAATTACTAGAGTTAATCAGTGAATATAGTAAAGTTGAAGGATATAAAATTAACACAGAGAAATCCCTTGCATTCCTACACACTAATAATGAGAAAACAGAAAGGGAAACTAAAGAAACAATTCCATTCACCATTGCAACGAAAAGAATAAAATAATTAGAAATACATCTACTTAAAGTAACAAAAGATCTATATATAGAAAACTATAAAACACTGATGAAAGAAATCAGAGGACACAAATAGATGGAGAAATATACCATGTTCATGGATTGGAAGAATCAATATAGTGAAAATGAGTATACTACCCAAAGCAATCTATAGATTCAATGCAATCCCTAGCAAGCTACCAACAGTATTTTTCAGAGAAATAGAACTAATTTCACAATTTGTATGGAAATACAAAAAAACCTCGAATAGTCCAAGCAATCTTGAGAAAGAAGAATGGAACTGGAGGAATCAATCTGCCTGACTTCACACTGTACTACAAAGCTACAGTCATCCAGATAGTATGGTACTGGCACAAAGACAGAAATATAGATCAATGGAACAAAATAGAAAGCCCAGAGGTAAATCCATGCACCTATGGACACCTTGTCTTTGACAAAGGAGGCAAAAATATACAACG
>NW_011494889.1:3096773-3109174 GCF_000754665.1 Bison bison bison | reverse complement strand
CAGAAACTATAAAATTCCTAGAGGAAAACATAGGCAAAACACTCTCTGACATAAATCACAGCAGGATCCTCTATGACCCACCTCCCAGAGTAATGGAAATAAAAGCAAAAATAAACAAATGAGACCTAATTAAACTTAAAAGCTTTTGCACAACAAAGGAAACTATAAGCAAGGTGAAAAGACAGCCTTCAGAATGGGAGAAAATAATAGCAACCGAAACAACTGACAAAGAATTAATCTCAAAAATATACAAGCAGCTCCTGCAGCTCAATACAGAAAAATAAACGACCCAATCAAAAAATGGGCCAAAGAACTAAACAGACATTTCTCCAAAGAAGACATACAGATGGCTAACAAACACATGAAAGGATGCTCAACATCACTCATTATCAGAGAAATGCAAATCAAAACCACAATGAGGTACCATCTCATGCCAGTCAGAATGCCTGCTATCAGAAAGTCTACAAACAATAAATGCTGGAGAGGGTGTGGGTTAAAGGGAACCCTCTTACACTGTTGGTGGGAATGCAAACTAGTACAGCCACTATGGAGAACAGTGTGGAGATTCCTTTAAAAACTGGAAATAGAACTGCCATACTACCCAGCAATCCCACTGCTGGGCATACACACTGAAGAAACCAGAATTGAAAGAGACACATGTACCCCAATGTTCATCGCAGCACTGTTTACAATAGCCAGAACACGGAAGCAACCTAGGTGTCCATCAGCAGATGAATGGATAAGAAAGCTGTGGTACATATACACAATGGAATATTACTCAACTATTAAAAAGAATGTATTTGAATCAGTTCTAATGAGGTGGATGAAACTGGAGTCTATTATACAGAGTGAAGTAAGTCAGAAAGAAAACAATACAGTATATTAACGCATATATATGGAATTTAGAAAGATGGTAATGATAACCCTATATGCGAGACAGCACAAGAGACACAGATGTAAAGAACAGACTTTTGGACTCTGTGGGAGAAGGTGAGGGTGGGATGATCTCAGAGAATAGCACTGAAACATTTATATTACCATATGTGAAATAGATTGCCAGTCCAGGTTCAATGCATGAGACAGGGTGCTCAGGGCTGGTGCACTGGGACGACCCTGAGTGATGGGATGGGGAGGGGGTTCGGAGGGGGTGTTCAGGATGGGGAACACATGTACACCCATGGCTGATTCATGTCAATGTATGGCAAAAACTACTACAATATTGTAAAGTAATTAACCTCCAATTAAAATAAATAATTAATTTTAAAAAGTAATGAAGAAAATATAATTATGAAAAATATCCCCACATTTTAATTTAACACCACACTTATTATGTGCCAAAAGTACATGTTTTAATACTGTTATGGTGAGTTTCTTTTTTCATACAGAACTTCAAAGTTTCTACATGGTGAAATTCTTCAATCTTGTGCTTTATCTCTGACATCATGCCTTAGAAATTCTCAACTCTAAATTAATTTATTTTCTTCTAATGCTTAAATTACTTCATTTAAAAATTTATCAACATTTATTAGAATATTTTAAATGAATATTCTTTAAATGTTTGCTGCATTACAGTGTCTATTTGTATTATTTTCTTATCTTTGCTGCTGAGAAGTATATTTATAATAACTTCTTAATTATTTCAAAGTAATATCAGTGGAAAATGCACCTTTCACCAATTAAAATGACCTTTTATTTAATTTAATGGCCTTATTTTCACTGTTTCATGAAATACCTTTACTGTTTCTTTCATAACTTATTGCATTGCTGTATCTCCCAAACAGCATCTCCCAAAACAAAACATTTTTATTAACAGTTAATAAACACACTTGCATGAATATTTATGATAATTAGCTTGGGTTTTGTTAGTTCTTTGCTTTTTATTTTGATATTTATTTTTTCCATGTTTATATTTATATGAATATACACACAAGTGCAGTATAATTTATTTCCTCCATAGTTTTGGAAATATTTGTTCTAAGTTTAAAAAAATCTATCAGGAGAAAGTGGATCAAGATTTCTAACTAAACAGTCCTATCTTCATTCTGAACCATATTCCTTCAAATGAGAGAAAATACATGAAAAATTACACATATAAAGAGTTGGAAAACAAGAAAGTATGTTCTAGTGCATTAAAAACTTGAGAATTTCCTAACAGATGGAAAAAATGTTGAGATTTGAGCCCAGAACAAATCTTTAGGTAAATTAATTAAGAGAGGGCTTTCTCAATAGGGAAACGAATGGGCCTCTGCCTCCTCCAATTCCCCTTTCCCCCATCCTGAGCTGCTATTAGCCATTCAGAATGAAAATCCAGGGAAGTGTTTGGTAGAGTTCTCCTAGGTTTGGGGCTGGACAGAGAAGCAGAATGAAGCCTGAAATAACTCCACACATTTTAAAAGACTGTAGGAAAGAAAGGAGGAGAAGGAAGTACAGAGAGGAAGGAAGGAAACAAAGAAAGCTGACATTGGCATTTTTCCATAAGAAATAAAATAATGAAACAGTGCTGGAACTAGAGTGGCAGCCAAATGTCATGGGTAGCTTGTGACTGCCAGCAGAAATGAAAAGCAACCTCCATACATTGAAAGAGAAGCTACTTTTCTCTTACTTACTTACTCTTCTCTCTACTCAGGACTAGGTCCTACACATTCTGCTTGTCAAGCAATACCTACAGTCTGATAGGTACAGATACTAGAAACTAATATTTGTAATTAGAAACTAATATTTGTTTGTAGGAGAAGAGGGACTTGCCAGTATAAATATGAACAGATAACCAAGAATGGTGAAACATTTTAGGGAAATTAATAACAAGAAAAAGAGCAGAAATCCTTTCCAATAGAAAAACTAAAATGAGGAAGTAAATGAAAACAAAACAAACCACAAATTTGCTAATCATGGATAATTAAAAGTGTTAGTCACTCAGTCGTGTCCAACTCTTGCCAACCCCATGGACCAGAGCCCACCAGGTTCCTCTGTCCATGGGATTCTCCAGGCAAGAGTACTGGAGTTGCAATTCCCTCTCCAGGGGGTCTTCCCAACCCAGGAAATGGATTCTTTACCATCTGAGCCACCAGGGAAGCCCAAGCATGGATAAGTATTGACCTATAAATAGAGAACTAAGAGCAATGTGGAATAAAATCCTAAATAATTACAAGGTGATGAGAGGGAATTATGAATTGACTCATGCTCTTTGGGGAAAAATCAGAGATACTACAGAATTTGATTAAAATGCTTCACTAAGTATATTAAAATATTGAGTATTCACTAGGAAAAAAAGTGTAACTTTAGCACAGCTACAATAAAAGAGATTAAGAAACTCAGTCTAACAATAGTAAGTGAAAAGAAAACCCCAAACCAAAAGTCCAGTTAGAAAACAACAGGATAGCAAGCAGGAGTCCAAATGAGTTGATAATAAAAATAACTGCTTAAAGGCAGCATATCAGTAAGCAGGAAACAGCACATTCAAAAGATTACTTGAAGAGAGTTTAATGAAGGTACACTCTGCAGAGGATGAGGGCAGGGTTAAAGGAACCAGCAGGGCTTGAAGTATCACATTTTAGCAAATGGGGGTCATTGTTATCAAAGGATTGAATGAATAAGGGGAACAATATTACTGGAAACTGGTGAGAGCTGGGGACTTTGGAGAAGGGCCATTTGTCAAAAGCTGTGACTTTAGGTAAAGGAACTTAAGAGTCTGTCAAAACTGTAGTAAGGCAGACAGAGAGTCTCACATTTGCCCTACCCAACTGGGAGCTAGAGGGTAAGAAGTCCATGTATATGAGCACTCATGGACATGAGCATCCCAGATGGACATAAGACCAAAAAAAAAAAAGGCAGAGAATGGATCTTTCGGGCATACATACTAACCAGCACTGAAAAGTACTTTAGTATTAGTAGAAAGTAAAAAAAATAAAAGCAAGAATTAAAATCCCTTCTTCATTCAAGAAATATTTACATGACACAGAAATGTTAAAAATAACATTGTGTTATAAATTATTGTGATTATGGAAACAAGCATGGCATTATTAGTATTAAATAAAAAATACTAACTGGTATAAATACTGATATTTGACTAAAAAAACACTCTACAAAGAAGTTTATGAATAACAACAGAGCATCAAAATACATGATAGATATTAAAAACACAAAAGAAATGGATGAATCCACAAAAAGTAGGAAATATTTTAAGATAGCTTTCTTCAGAAATGGAGAAGGAAATGACAGCCCACTCCAGTATTCTTGCCTAGAGAATCCTGTGGGCAGAGGAGCCTGGTGGGCTGCTGTCCTAGGGTCGCACAGAGTCGGACACGACTGAAGCGACTTAGCATGCATGCATGCATCTTAGGAAATAAAGAGCCAATAAATAAATAAGAAAATCGAGGAAAGTTAAACATAAGGAAATTTACTCATATAATTCATGACATCCACAAATTAAAGGCAAAAGTGCATGTGAGTTTCTCAGTAGATTCATAATACATCTGATGTAATTGCTGTTGTTGCTGTTTAGTTGCTAAGTCATGTCCAACACTTTGCAACCCCATGGATGGTAGTCTGCCAGGCTCCTCTGTCCATGGAATTTCCCAGGCAAGGTGGATTCTTTACCACTGAGCCACCTGGGAAGTCCTTGATATAATTAAACATTCTTATTTCTAAAAAAGAAAAAACTCTGCAAACTTGGAATAGAATAAAACACTTGACTTTGATACAGGGTATATTCCAGAAACCTAAGTATCATAAATGGTGAAACATTAGAAGCTTTCCCAATAAAATTAGAAACAAGGTAATTAAATAGTTAATTCCACTAGAGGACTGTAAGTAAAGAAAAAAGTATGGGAGACCCCTGAAGTTAATGATCACTCAAGAAAGCAGGTTTACTTAACTACAAAGTGAAGCAGGCTTGCTTAGCAACAAAACTTGCAAAGAAGGCATGAGACATGCCCCCAAACAATTAAACAATGATGACACGAGACCCACATCCTGCCCAGTGAGTTCAGTAAGTTAATGGTTCCTAAGACATGCTCCTCTGCATGTACTAATGGAAAATGTGACATTATACTAAAATATGAGATGATTTACCATTTTTAGTATATACCATCCTTCTGCTGATTTGAGTAGTGCCATCATAGTCCTAGTTTGACCATGAAGGGACAAGAAAACCCCCCCATCTGATGAAAAGAAGGAGCTGATGACAGCAATGTGATGTCTAGTCAAGAATGAGAAAGAAGGTGGTCTTTCCCCTCTCTACTTTTCCTTTGATTATAAAACTGTAGCCTCTCAACGGAGGCACCCTTTTGCTCACCAGCTTGTAAGCCTCACAAGCAACCTATTCTAATAAGTCACTTCTTATCTATCACTTTGTTATTGTGGTTTAGTTGTTTAGTGTCTGACTCTTTTGTGACTCCATGGCCTTTAGCCCACCAGGCTCCTGATTTTCCAGGCAAGGATACTGGAGTGTGTTGCTATTTTCTTCTCCAGGGGATCTTCCTGACTCAGGGATCAAACTGTCTCCAGCACTGCAGGCGGATTCTTCCTGGGAAGCCCCATCTATCACCTTGCCTCTCACCAAATTCTTTCTGCACTGAGACATAAAGAACTGGAGCTCCTCAGAGCTCCCCCCTCAGATGCATTTTAACAGTTTTAGGAGTAAATAATTGGAAATGTAAAAGACTGATCTAGTCAAATTAGTTTTAAAAATTCATACCCTGAGGCTCTTTCTTTAAAACAGAATGCAATGATAGAAATATAAAGAAGATAGCATTAAAAAAACTAAAGCAAATAATCAATCTTAGGAAGCAAAAGTAGGACAGAAGTGCGGAGTACTGAAGTGGGCTGCAACCAGAGGCCTCCTGGGCGCTAGGTTTTTTGAAAGCAGGCAGAGGTAGATGTCAGTTCAAGTCCTGGCCAGTCTTCAGAGACTTATGAATTTCAAGGTACACAAGACTGTCCAGATGTTGTCCATGAGTACACACTAAAACTGACATTTACACTGCAAAAATGAGTGTTTTCCTTTTAGTCATGTGCCATTGTGTTCTATCAAAACCCATTTCATAAAAGACTATACTCCATATATTTCTCTGGGTACTTCCCACTTATATTAGTAGATAATTAAACAAGCTTAAAAATATGTATGCATATACATATAATCTTAGGATTTAAAAATTGTACTTACTTTTTTACCAGATCAAACATGGTTTTCTCTACATTTACCAGCCATTGTTCTATACCACTTCTTATACGGATTTTCCTATAATTTTTTCAAAAATAATTATTATGAAAAATTCTCTTTATTATTTTTATTCATGTTTCATTCCTTTGGTCAGTCTGTAAAACTGTCTTAAAACTACACCTATAATATTCATGGGCCAAAGGACTATAATTCTATACTGTCTTTGGTATTTCTAGATCTTAAATTAGAAAATAGATCACCTAGTTTTAGGAAATTTTGACATCAAAACAATAAATCTGAAAAATTAAAAGGAGCCAGTAAAATATGAATTTGCAAAATAGATAAATATTACAAAACATTTTTGGCTTCCTTAATGAATCTTCCAAATAGCAAGCCAAGGTCAGGGCCGGGTTAGAGGATTTGTAAATGGGAAGGTTTGGGCATAGTAATTTTTAATCAACTCACTTTAGGAACCTCATGCCAAAGGCTAGGGAGCTCTTACAAGGGGTGGCAAATTGCACTAGTGTAATGGAAGAACTTCATTTACTATAATTGCCAGGAAACCATTCATGACAAAACCAGAAGTCAGAGGAAACAGCAGTGGGAGTAGCATCAGCAACCCTAAGGAAATAGCAAATTTCCTTCCTACCTATATTCATATAATGAAACTTTGTGTTGGCTTATAGGATATATTAATATATATAGATATGGAAAGGTAAAACTCTACATAAGTAAATTATCTTTGAAGAAATAGTTTGATTAGCAAATGTCTATGAAATGTCAGAAACTTCCAAGCAAAGGTTTTAAATAATGAAGATTTACAGAGTCTAAATGCTTAGTTTATGACATAGATATCATACTTTGGCAGCACAAGAGTTTCTCCTTCAGCAGATATGAACATTATCACAGCATGAGGGCCAATTTCTTGTTTCCATATCAATAAGTGTCTTATATTTTCAAAACATTTCACAAGATGAGGCTGTGGGCCAGAAACAAACGTCAATAACATTATAAAATTCTGACTTGGTTGGATAATAACATTGCTGAACAGAGAATAATGAATGATATTACCTGTACACACTCAGGATTTCTGCTATCAGATAGAATATCAAGAAGTTCAGCATTGCTAAGAAAGTAAAATCTTGGGAATATCATTCTTTTAGTTTCAAGATAGTCCTGTACAGATTCAAAAGCAATACAATTCAGAGTATATGATTAATCATGATATTAATTACATTATCATTTGTGCCTACATTTACATACAAAAGGCACATTATTAAAGTTTCAGTATACATAGTAGTATCAGTCAAAATAACATACTGTGCTCAACAAAAGTTATACTTAAATTACTAACCAAAAAAAAAAAAGAACCATAACTAAAGCAATTTAAAACAAAAACAAAAAATCCAAGTCTTACACACATGTACACACACATATTATTGATCATTAATAAAGCACTGTATTTTAGTATTATCATCATTGCTTTCCAGTGTTCCCAACTTTCTGCTCTTAATTCCCTATCCTTCTGGAGAATAAGTTATCATTTCAGCAGGCCACTTCACATTCTACTATACAGAGAATTCCTGTATTTCCACCCCTACCCACAATTTATCTGTGTTCACACCAATCTTAAACTCTTCTTTTCAGAGGAAGAGATACTACTCACTTATGTGGGTGAATTATCCTTGTTTTATTTACTACTCTCCTATATCTTCAATTTCTTGGTTGCAACAGACTTCTTAAATTCTCTCGTTAAGTATATACATTATATACATACACACATGCATGGGCAGAGAGCTTTCTGTAGGTTGTAACTACTATATGTGGGTATTCTGGAGGGGTGATCATAACCACTAAGACTTATGTTCAACAAGCAAAAGGGATGAATGCCTGGAAAAAAAATCTTGGTTTATGAAGTAAAGTGAGTATGTCCACCACAAATCTCAAATATTAAAACCAGTTTTTAAAGATATGCATGGCTAGCTGACATTTTAATGTACTGGAAATATAAAAATATATGAACCAATATACAAATATATTAATTTATACAATCATCAAAATATTCATTTTCAACTTCTACTGATTTTATCAACTTAACAATAGTTGTGGTGCTAATATAGATAACATTAATTATTAACTACTTTCTTTCTGCCAGCTCTTGTGTTTTAAATTCATTATCTCATTTAACACAAAACTCCTCAAGGTAAGAGTTATTCCCAGTTTAAAGTTAAGAAAAACTAAGCTCTCAAAAATTTGATACTTTGCCTAATGTCATCTCGATTGATTCAACCATTTTTTTGTTGTTTTTAATAGCATTTTCATAAACTTATACATGGTGAGAGTTTGAAATATTGTTGGCTGCTAGAGTAAAGAAGAAAATCTACATTGGAATTAGTTTCTGTAGTACATTACATTTTGCAGATTAAATGATTCTCCACTTTACAATTGCTATAGTTTTACCTCAAGATTTTTCTTTATATATTCAAGATGTATATTGCAATTTTGCAGAATTTCAAGGACTCCTGCAGAGGTAGCTATTTGCAAAGCATCCAGTTTGTTGTATATTTTTGACATTATTTCTTTCCACATGGAAATGACTTGAGAGAAGAGTTTTGCTTCTGCCGGGAGCTGCCTTTGGAGAGAAAATTTGAGATAATTTTGTTTTTGAAGGGGCTATAATAAAAATCCATAACCTAGATGCATTTGCCACTGAATATTGTTCAATTTAGGGCTTTCCTGGTGGTTCCGATGGTAAAGAATCCATCTGTGGAAGACCTAGGTTCGATCCCTGGGTTGGGAAGATCCCCTGGAGGAGGGTGTGGCAACCCACTCCAGTATTCCTACCTGGAGAATCCCCATGGGCAGTGGAGCCTGTTGGGCTACAGTCCATGGGGTCACAAACACTTGGACATGACTGAGCGACTAAGCACAGCATTGTTCAATTTATAAAATGTCCTGAGATTATATTTTTGCTGACCAATCACTAACTAAAGATTTTTTTGAATGTCTATTATGTACAAGTGATGTACTTGGTAGGGAATACTAGGATAAATTGGACATACATTCATCATTTAATAAGATAATATTAACACTGAGTCAGAGAGATAAGACAGATATATACCAGGTTCTATATAAAATAAGTTGAAGCAATCTGTGTCCTACAAAATGTAGTAAAACAAAGGGCTACTGAAATCCTAGAAAGGAAATGCAATTTGGGGAGAGGTTTTGGGGAAGAAGGTATTTGATCCGAGTGTTAAAGGAAAAGAGAACTGCAGAGAGGGCACTAGACTTAGGAGCAGGAATATAAAGGCACGTATAAGAAAATCTGAGTTCTATTAATAATTATTTAATCTTAGAAGATTAGGAAATGTAAAGCAGGTTCAACATAAGTATAGAAATTTTCCTTTACAGATTATCAGTATTTTCTCTCCTTGGAAAAAGGAAGCAAATGCCACACGTGGCATGGTAATCTAGTGATATATTGAGTTTTGTTGCTATTGCTGTTGGAGTTTAATGAAGGAAGTGTTTTCAGAAGTTGTGTGATCTAGTTCTTTCACTTTTTCTGCTCACGCAATTTCCCTCTCCCATCCTACCCTAGCTCCAATCTGAATGGCTTGGAGGTTGAGGTGGAGAATAAATTGAAGGGAAAGCCTTAAAATTTTTTTAAATTGGAAAATAGTTGATTTACAATGTTGTGTTAGTTTCAAGTATACACCAAAGTGATTCACCTATACATATACATATATCCATTCTTTTTTAGATTCTTATCCCATACAAGTTATTACCGAATATTGAGTTATCTGCGCTACACAGTAGATCCTGAAAAGTTATGTATTTTATATATATAGTAGTGTGTCAATTTAATCCCAGCCTCCTAATTTATCTTTCCCCTGCTTTTTTGCTTGTGGTAACCATGTTTGTTTTCTTCATTTGTGACTCAATTTTTGTTTTGTAAATAACTTCATTTCAGCCATTATTTTAGATTCTACACATTAAGGGATATCATATGATACTTGTCTTTCTCCATCTGACTTACTTCACTTACTATAATCTCCAGGTCCATCCATATTGCTGCAAATGGCTTATTTTGTTCTTTTTATGGCTGAGTAATACTCCATTGTATATACGTACCACACCTTATCCATTCATCTGTTGATGGACATTTAGGTTGTTACCATGCTACTGTAAATAGCTCAGCAATTAAAACTTGGGTGCATGTACCTTTTCAAATTATGGTTTAATGGGATTGATAGATCCCACTGGTAGTTCTATTTTTAGATTTTTAAGTACCCTCTATACTTTTCTCCATGGTGGTTGTACCAATTACATTCCCACCAACAGTGTAGGAAGGTTTCCTTTTCTCCACATCCTCTCCAGCACTTATTGTTTGTAGATTTTTTTCATGATGACCATTCTGACTGATGTGAAGTGATACCTCATTGTGGTTTTGATTTGCATTTCTCTAATAATTAGGAATGGGCTTCCCTCATGGCTCAGTGGTAAAGAATCTGCCTGCTAATGCAGGATACACAGGTTCAATCCCTGGTTTGGGATGATCCCCTGGAGAAGGATAGGGCAACCCACACCAAAAGAGTCAGGCATGACTTAGTCACTACATAAAAACAAAAATTTCTACAGCTCAGCAAAAATCTTAGCAGGGAGAGACTTCAATCTCACCTACAGTTTAGCATCTTCCCAACGTCTCTGGGAGGTTCTAGTATAACTCGCATTTAGTTGGGAGTGAGGGTAAATGGCACTACATACTATACTCTCAAAAATTCCCCTTAAAGAATTCTTTTCTCTATAGAAGGCTTCAGCATCCCTTAATTAAAAGCCCCGTTTCTAACCTCACAGCAAATCCTGAAAAGAAAAACTTGGTGATAATGTGAATTCCTTAACCTGGAGTTGTATCTCGCCATCATTTAAGAAATCTTTAGTAGAAAATAGAATTAAAGTTTGAATTTATGACATTAAGTTGTAGTCATAAAGAACATATCCCTAAAAGTATGTGGTTTCATCTTTGAGAACTATCAGAATACCCATAGATTAATGAAAGACTAAAACATTCAAATGACAAGAAACATACATGTATAACAAAAATGTGTATTGTTCCCTACAAAGCAATACTTACATCTAGACTGTTCCTTTTGTAAAACTCTAATAGCTCTCCTTTGCCAGTAAAATAAAGTTCAAAATAGTTAACCTGATATTCAAGGTATTCTTGTAATCTGTTCTAATATGCCTTACAAATACCTTCCCCAGGTCTTCCTACTTTATTTCAGAATGGCTTCTAGACTATCTTGTGTAATTTTCTGCTAGTAGTTTCAATTCTGTCTACAGAGTACATGTCTCAAGTACTCTTGAGAGCTATCACTTAAAGACAAATTAATTCAAATGTTACAAATAAAAGAAATGGTAGAATTTCAGACAATTTTTCAGTTCAGTTCAGTCGCTCAGTCGTGTCCGATCTTTGCGACCCCATGAATCGCAGCACGCCAGGCCTCCCTGTCCATCACCAACTCCTGGAGTTCACTCAGACTCACGTCCATCGAGTCAGTGATGCCATCCAGCCATCTCATCCTCTGTCGTCCCCTTCTCCTCCTGCCCCCAATCCCTCCCAGCATCAGAGTCTTTTCCAATGAGCCAACTCTTCGCATGAGGTGGCCAAAGTACTGGAGTTTCAGCTTTAGCATCACTCCTTCCAAAGAAATCCCAGGGCTGATCTCTTTCAGAATGGACTGGTTGGATCTCCTTGCAGTCCAAGGGAATTGTTAGGACCTCTATTATTTCACATGGTTCAAAGCAAGTGACTATCATTAATGTGTGAATACTATTAAAAACATATTTATTGTTCACGTGAAAACCATACTAATATTCCAGAACTAAATAGACATCTAGCATTGTGGCTTAAGTATTATGACATTTGTCACTTATTTCCCAGTACTTAATAGCTTTATATCAATAATTGAGAAATAAGGATTTTTTTTATAAAGATGATGCTTTAAATCTTTTAAAAAAGGAAGATGGTTACATAATAATGATTTGGCAGATTATATTTCTATACCTATAGGTAGAATAGTTTTAGAGTGTTCACTGAGGAAATTATTTCTCTCTCTTTTTTTTTTTTAAACTTTACAATATTGTACTGGTTTTGCCATACATCAACATGAATCTGCCATGGGTGTACACGTGTTCCCCATCCTGAACCCTCCTCCCACCTCCCTCCCCATACCATCCCTCT
>NW_011494889.1:3094395-3096673 GCF_000754665.1 Bison bison bison | reverse complement strand
TGCCCCAGCCCCAAGCATCCTGTATCCTGCATCAAACCTGGACTGGCGATTCGTTTCATATATGATATTATATATGTTTCAATGCCATTCTCCCAAATTATTCCACCCTTTCCCTCTCCCACAGAGTCCAAAAGACTGTTCTATACATCTGTGTCTCGTTTGCTGTCTCACATACAGGGTTATCATTACCATCTTTCTAAATTCCATGTATATGTGTTAGTATACTGTACTGGTGTTTTTCTTTCTGGCTTACTTCACTCTGTATAATAGGCTCCAGTTTCATCCACCTCATTAGAACTGATTCAAATGTATTCTTTTTAATGGCTGAGTAATACTCGATTGTGAGGAAATTATTTCTCAAAAATTACAGGAAATAAATTACTACATTTTTTTACCTGTACATGACATAGTTTAAGTTTTTTACCTTTGTATTTCTGCAGAATGAAAGATTGGTTCAAGATAAAGCCAATTTCTTTGGCAATTCATCCATTCCTCAAGAGTGTATGAGAAGAGAGCCAAGTTTTGATCCCATTCATCTACAAGATCCTACAATAATAAAAATGCACATACATACACATCTAAATGCATAAAATTACTTATGAGTAATGTGATAGAAACAAACCAAAGGTGACTATCAGTCACTGACATAAAAAAAGTAATTATAATAGAGGGTCACATTCAGTTCAGTTTAGTTCAGTCACTCAGTCATGTCTGACTCTTTTCGACCCCATGGACTGCAGCACGCCAGGCCTCCCTGTCTATCACCAACTCCTAGAGTTTACTCAAACTCATGTCCATTGAGTCAGTGATGCCATTCAACCATCTTATCCTCTGTCATCCCCTTCTCTTCCCACCTTCAATCTTTCCCAGCATCAGGGTCTTCTCAAATGAGTCAGTTCTTCACATCAGGTGGCTAGAGGGTCACATAAATTAATGTAAATTGAATTATATTTAGTTTGGGGAGAGGTTAAAATGTCTTATTCATCCAATTGTCTTATTGTACAATATTCAGATATTTTTGGTAGGCATAGTTTTTCATTCCTTTCTTTAAACATTTTTGTACAAATGTGTATGTACATATAATATCTCTAACAGTTTATGTAAGTGTAACCATATTATGCACACTGTTTTGTAAATTGCTTTATGTTTTAACCTAATAGTGTCTTTTAGAGAGTTTTTATGCCAATACTTTTAAGTTTTCTTCATTATTTTAACTTCAGGAAATTCTACTGTGTGAATAAGACATCTTTTTTCAGCTAGTATAGTACTAAATAATAGAAAAATGGTTGAAAATCAATTAATAACACAATGTTGAAAAATCAGTAGACTGGTCTATCCCCTAACTGTGGCTTCTCAGAAGGAACCACTTGTAACTCATTTATATTTCTCTTCTGAGATTAACTTCTATATTTCTTTCTTTTAAAACAAATCTATATTTCAACAGCTTTATTAAGGTATAATGGAATACAATAAACCACATATATTTAAAGTGTACAACTTGATGTTCTCAGATATGCTTATACCTGTGAAACAATCACCAAAATCAAGATAATAAGCATATTGATTACCTTGAAAGGGTTTCTTACACCCTGTTGTAATACCTTCCTCCCAACTGACTTAATCCTATTCCTATGGAAACCAGTGATTCCCTATGGAAACCAATGATTCCTATGGAAACCACTTTCTGAAACTATAGACTAGCTGGCATTTTCTAGAATATTATATAAATGGAATCATACAGTATCTATTGTTTTTTGTCTGACTTCTTTCACTCAGCATAATTATTTTAGGATTCATTCATGTTGTTGTATATATCAAAAGTTCATTTCCTTTTATTGTAGAGTAGTAATTCCACTTCAGACGCTTACTCCTTGGAAGGAAAGTTATGACCAACCTAGATAGCATATTCAAAAGCAGAGACATTACTTTGCCAACAAAGGTCCGTCTAGTCAAGGCTATGGTTTTTCCTGTGGTCATGTATGGATGTGAGAGTTGGACTGTGAAGAAGGCTGAGCACCGAAGAATTGATGCTTTTGAACTGTGGTGTTGGAGAAGACTCTTGAGAGTCCCTTGGACTGCAAGGAGAACCAACCAGTCCATTCTGAAGGAGATCAGCCCTGGGATTTCTTTGGAAGGACTGATGCTAAAGCTGAAACTCCAGTACTTTGGCCACCTCATGCGAAGAGTTGACTCATTGGAAAAGACTCTGATGATGGGAGGGATTGGGGGCAGGAGGAGAAGGGGACGACAGAGGATGAGATGGCTGGATGGCATCACT
>NW_011494889.1:3091406-3094295 GCF_000754665.1 Bison bison bison | reverse complement strand
CTTGAGAGTCCCTTGGACTGCAAGGAGAACCAACCAGTCCATTCTGAAGGAGATCAGCCCTGGGATTTCTTTGGAAGGACTGATGCTAAAGCTGAAACTCCAGTACTTTGGCCACCTCATGCGAAGAGTTGACTCATTGGAAAAGACTCTGATGCTGGGAGGGATTGGGGGCAGGAGGAGAAGGGGACGACAGAGGATGAGATGGCTGGATGGCATCACTGACTCGATGGACGTGAGTCTGAGTGAACTCCAGGAGTTGGTGATGGACAGGGAGGCCTGGCGTGCTGCGATTCATGGGGTCGCAAAGAGTCGGACATGACTGAGCGACTGATCTAATCTGATCTGATACATTTATTATTCACCAACTGTAAATCTGGTTATTTCTAGTTTTTCACTATTACAATTAAAGCTGCCAGTCTTTGTATGGAGTAAGTTTTCCTTTCTCTTGAATAAATACCTAGGGGTGGACTCTCTGGATCATGTGGTACATATATTTTTAACTTCTGAAGAAAAATTTAAATTTATTATAATATTTTACATTACACCAGTAATGTATGAGAGTTTCAGTTCTCCCATATCCTCATCGCCACTTGGGATGATCAGTCTTTTTAATTTTAGTCATTCTACAAGGTTTATTGTGGTATTTCATTGGGATTTTAGCATTTGATGAAAAATAAAGTTAAGCATCTTTTTATGTGTTCATTTTCCATCCATATATCTTTAGTGAAGTGTCCATTTAAATATTTTTCCCATTTCTTGTTTTTATTTTGAAAGTCCTTTATATCTTCCAAATATAAGCTTTTTATTAAACATATGCTTTGCAGATATTATCCCAGCCTGTAGTTTATATATTTTTTTCTTTAATGGTGTCTTTTGAAGAGAACAAATTTTAAGTTTTGATGAAATTCAACTGATAGTTTTTCCTCTTACTGATCATTCTTTTAGTGTCATATTGAAGAAAACTTTCTAGCTTAAGGTCACAAAATATTTCTCTGATGTTGTGTTCTCAAAATCTCATAGTTGTAAATTCTCCCTTTAGACCTATGATCCATTTTTGAGTTAAATCTTGTATATCCTCAGATACGGCTTAAAGCATTTCTTTGTTTTGCATGTAACTGTCCAATGTGCTAGCACCATTTCTGAAAAGACTATTGTTTCTTCTCAGAACTGTCTTTACTCCCTTGTTGAAAACTCATATATATGTGAACTTATTTCTGTACTCTATTCTGTTCCATTTATCTGTCTACCCTTTAACCAAGATAAAACTCTTGATTACTATAGCATTATAATGTCTTGAAATCAGCAAGTGTTACTCTTCCAACTTTGTTGGAAAAGAAGATTTTTCAAGATTGTTGAAGCTCTTCTAGTCCCTGTACATTTCCATAAGAACTTTAGAACCAGCTTGTTAATTTCTACCAGTAGTTGGATAGCATGTTGACTTTTATTGTACTATATTTAGATCTTTCAGGAATATTGACATTTGAGTCTGTATGCATGAGCATAGTATATCTTCTGTTTATTCAGGTCTTTATTTTCTCTCTACTGGATTTTGTAGTTCTCACTGGATAGGTCTTACACATATATCTTCATACTTATTGCTAAGTATCTCATAATTTTTATTGATTTTTTAAAAATTTCAAACTCCAATTGTTCCTTGCTAGTCTACAGAATGCAGTCGATTGTGTGTACTAATCATGTATTCTGAACATTTACTAAAACGAGCTTTATTTACTTTTTTAGTAATTTTATTGAACTTTTACATGGGGAATTATGTCATGTGAATATAAATAATATTTTACTTATTTTCCAGTATGGTTGCCTTTTATTTCATTTCTTTTCCATGCCTTATACACTGGCTAGAACCTCCATATGATGAAGAATAGAAGCGATGAGAGACAACACCGTTCCTGATCTTAGGGGAAAAGTGTTCACTCTGCCATCACTAAGTATGTTGCTAGACATAGTAAAGGACATCTATGTCCTTTATTTATTTATTTTAATTAACTTAATTGGAGGCTAATTACTTTACAATATTGTAGTGGTTTTTGCCATACAATGACATGAATCAGCCATGGGTGTACAGGTGTTCCTTATCCTGAACCCCCCTCCCACCTCCCTCCCCATCCCATCCCTCAGGGTCATCCCAGTACACCAGCCCTGAGCACCCTGTATCATGCATCGAACCTGGACTGGTGATACGTTTCACATATGATAATATATATGTTTCAATGCCATTCTCCCAAACCATCCCACCCTCGCCCTCTCCCACAGAGTCCAAAAGACTGTTCTATACATCTGTGTCTCTTTTGCTGTCTTGCATACAGGGTTATTATTATCAACTTTCTAAATTCCATATATATGTGTTAGTATACTGTATTGGTGTTTTTCTTTCTGGCTTACTTCACTCTGTATAATAAGCTCCAGTTTCATCCATCTCATTAGAACTGATTAAAATGTATTCTTTTTAATGGCTGAGTAATACTCCATTGTGTATATGTACCACAGCTTTCTTATCCATTCATCTGCTGATGGACATCTAGGTTGCTTCCATGTCCTGGCTATTATAAACAGCGATGCGATGAACATTGGGGTACACTTATCTCTCTCAATTCTGGTTTCCTCAGTGTGTATGCCTAGCAGTGGGATTGCTGGGTCATAAGGCAGTTCTATTTCCAGTTTTTTAAGGAATCTCCACACTGTTCTCCATAGTGGCTGTACTAGTTTGCATTCCCACCAACAGTGTAAAAAGGTTCCCTTTTCTCCACACCCACTCCAGCATTTATTGCTTGTAGACTTTTGGATAGCAGCCATTCTGACTGGCGTGAAATGGTACCTCATTGTGGTTTTGATTTGCATTTCTCTGATAAGGAGTGATGTTGAGCATCTTTT
>NW_011494889.1:3053448-3091306 GCF_000754665.1 Bison bison bison | reverse complement strand
ATAGCAGCCATTCTGACTGGCGTGAAATGGTACCTCATTGTGGTTTTGATTTGCATTTCTCTGATAAGGAGTGATGTTGAGCATCTTTTCACGTGTTTGTTAGCCATCTGTATGTCTTCTTTGGAGAAATGTCTGTTTGGTTCTTTGGCACATTTTTTGATTGGGTCATTTATTTTTCTGGAGTTGAGCTTCAGGAATTGCTTGTATAGTTTTTAGATTAATTCTTTGTCAGTTGCTTCATTTGCTATTATTTTCTCTCATTCTGAAGGCTGTCTTTTCACCTTGCTTATAGTTTACTTCGTTGTGCAAAAGCTTTTAATTTTAATTAGGTCCCATTTGTTTATTTTTGCTTTTATTTCCAATATTCTGGGAGGTGTAGTACCCCTTTAAGTATTAGTAATTCATGATGTTTCTTGATACTGAAGTGGAATGACTTTTTGGATCTATGATTTTATTGTTTTAAATACATTTAGAACAATTCTTTCCATTCTTCAATTTTTTTTTTTCTGCTTTCTTCTCTCACTTTTCTTGGAGGACTCCAATTACATGTCTATTATTTTATTTTCTCAGAGGCCACTGATGCTCTTTTTATTTTTAAAAATTCTCTTTTCTTTTTTCACTTTGTATAGTTTGTCATATTTTAAAATTCACTAAACTTTTCTCCTTCTATGTCTAATCTGCTGTTCATCTTCAGTTCAGTTCAGCTGCTCAGTCGTGTCTGACTCTTTGTGACCCCATGGACTGCAGTACGCCAGGCCTCCCTGTCTATCACCAACTCCCAGAGTTTACTCAAACTCATGTCCATTGAGTCGGTGATGCCATCCAACCATCTCATCCTCTGTTCTCTCCTTCTCTTCCTTCTGCTAATCTTATCCTATCCAGTGTCTATTTCACTTTGGATATTACATATTTTATCTCTAGAAATTTGATTTTGGTCTTTTAAAAAATATCATCCATTATTCCTTTAACTTTTTAATATGTGGAATATAGTTATAATTCTTTCAATACCTTTGTCTCTAATTCTAATTAATAACTATGTCAGTTCTGGATCAGTTTCCACTGGCTGATTTTCCTTTTCATTATGATTCCTCCTTTCTTGTTTCTTTAAATGTCTGATAGTCTTTGACTGGATTCCAGACATTATGAATTTTACTATATTGAGTACTAGATATTTTTGTGTTCCTATTTTTGAGCTTTATTCTGGATGGAATTAAGCTGCTAAGTCGCTTCAGTCGTGTCCGACTCTGTGTGACCCCAGAGATGGCAGCCCACCAGGCTCCGCCGTCCCTGGGATTCTCCAGGCAAGAACACTGGAGTGGGTTGCTATTTCCTTCTCCAATGCATGAAAGTAAAAAGTGAAAGTGAAGTCGCTCAGTCGTGTCCGACTCTTAGCGACCCCATGGACTGTAGCCTACCAGGCTCCTCCGTCCATGGGATTTTCCAGGCAAGAGTACCGGAGTGGGTTGCCATTGCCTTCTACTTAGAAGCAATTTTATCACTTGTAGTGTCATTTTTAGATTTGTTAAGGAGGACAAGAACTGCATTTAATCTAGGACTAATTATTACACATTATTGTGGCATTTTCCTTTTAAGCCCTCTAATGCTTGTGCGTTATAAAGGTTTTTTGTTGTTGTTGTCATTGTAGCTGGTGGATATGGGTATTGTTCCCAGCTCTGTGTGAAAGGTTCCTTCTAGTTCACTCAAGACCATTGTCCTGGTCTCCACTAGTTTCTTTACATTCATATGATTAGGTATGCTGCAAACCTGACTCGGGATCTTCCACAGATCTCTGAAGTTCTTTCAGTGCAGCTCTGTCCTCCGATACTTTATTTTGCAAACTCTATCTTCCTTTTGCTTCTTAGTCTTTCAACAGCATCTCCTAATACCAGGGAGTCTACCATCCTCTGGACGGATTCCTCCCCTCTCTCTCAATCCAGGTGTGGAAACTAATGACAGAATGATGGGGCAATAATAGGGCTCAACTTGCTTGTTTGCCAACTCTCAGGGATCCTTGTCCTTCAGTGTTTGACGTCCATTTTTCTAAAACCAGGATGTCTGATGTATTTTTTCTGTTATGATTTGAGTATTTCAGGCAAAATGGTGTACCTGGTCCCCATACTCCTTGCTTGGAAGTGGAAGTGGTGTGTGTGGATGTGTGTGTCTGTTCTTTTCAACTTCTTGACTATGCCTAATTTATCATTTATTAAATTCATTTTTACTGAACTCTAGCCAATTGTGACGAGGTTTGACTTGTAATTCTCTTCTTTTTGCTTATTTATAATTTTAAAAATTTGATTAACATTTCCTATACATTCTCATAGCTGCTTATTAATTTCCTTTTTTTTTTAATGGGTGATTTTGTTGCTGGTTTGGGTCTATTTTTTGCTACTTTTTCTGTTCATTTTTAAATTTTACTGAATGTGGTTAGAGAACAGTCTATTTGGATTATCTCTTTTTTGTAATTTACTGAGTTTTTCTTCTCTCAGGTCCAAATAAGTGACACTTTCCCTAACTGTCTGTGTGTTTGTAAATAATGTGAAGTCCATTTGTTGAGTACCTATTTCTCTCTTGTTTTTTTATCCACCTATAATCAATCATGTTAATTTCACTCTTAGATATCTCTATATTATTATACCTTATTGTGATTCCTAAAGTTTTAAAATGACTCTTAGCTATGTTATGGATGTGGGGCTGCTCAGAGAGAGACTATAAGGGAACATGGACTACAAGCTGACCTATAATTCAATTTCTAATTATACTAGAATAGATACAGAAGCTGTTAAAACGATGGAGCTTCCCAGATGGTGCAAGAGGTAACCCACCTGCCAGTACAGGAGACATAAGAGATGCTGGTTCAACCCCTTGTCAGGAAGATCCCCTGGAGAAGGGAATGGTACCCTGCTCCAGTATGCTTGCCTGGAGAATCCCCATACGGTTGCAAACACAACTGAAGTGACTTAGCACACACACTATGAGGGAACACTGAATACAAGCTGACTCTATAGTTCAATTTCTAATTATACTAGAATAGATATATAAGCTGTTAAAATAATGGCAAGGATACACAAATATAGAGGTGGGATTAACCTTTAAGGCAAATAGCACAGGGAATGAAAATGAAACATATCACTTCAGCAAAAAGAATCTCAAGGCAACAGTTTTGGCATGAGGACTGTCAGAACTGTGGCTGTATCTAGCAGCAGTGCTGCTGCTGGCAAAAACCATGGTTTAAATGGTCATATTTTTAATTTGATGTCAATTTACCTAGTCTGCCCAAATTAAAGTTTCTGACATTTCCTGATGAATAATTAGTGTTGCCATAAAAAGTTATATTTAATATTTAAAATGCTAAATATTCAATCTCTCTTCTATACAAGTACATGAATGATTTATACATTCAAAAGCTTACACGATGCAAAAATTAAAGTGATAAAACTACAGACAGTTAAGACATTTCTCTCTGCCATAATATTTACCTTAATGGGCCCGAGATAGGAAGATCCTTTAACTGTGGCAAGTATGATTTGAGACTCTTCCAGCTGAACTAATATATCATCTATAGATGAAATTATTAGGATAGAGTAAGCCTCGGTGTGATGAAGAACTAAATGTAAAGGAGTAGTGTTCCAAAGATCAATAACCTTATACAGCATTTTTTCAAGAGTGGCTTCACTAGTTGCTGAGGTTGATATCTCATTTATTTCATTTTCATACTGAAACATCTAAAACAAAAAAATTTAATATCCAATGGAGCAAATAATTCCTGATACATTTAAAATGGAAGATTTAAATGAATGTGTTGAAAATTTGATTCCAATTAGGTTTATATCCTAACCAGAGACTTCATGGTCTAACTTTCATGAAGCAGCCCTTTTCAGTTTTTAACCATTCTATTTCACATTCTTCTTGCTCAGTGAAAACTTCTGACTCAGTATTTATTTCTTCTGATTCTAGTCAGCATAAAAAAGAGTTAACAGCACCTTCTGCAGATCTGCAGATAGCATTATTTCTTTCAGCTTTCTTTTCTCTGCACTAATGCCAATTGCTTAATTATTCTGTGACAAGTTTTTACTTTCTATGATAATTCTTGGGATATAACAGTCTGAGAGAATATAACTCTAATGGACACAGCTTTCCATGGCTTCACTTTGACACAGCTCCATAAGGATAAATGCCTCTCAAAATACTTTAATGGAGTATTTACAGACCTTTCCATGTGCACTGACTGCCAATTTCCATTGGACAAAATCTTGATATCTCCAGATTCAATCACCAGAACAGACATACTTGGAGACCTGCTCTTCTCTGAATCTTGGAATTAACTAGCTGCCCTTCCTGTTTTTATCGCTGATAGAAGATTCTACTGCTGTTCCCATATGTCATTCTATTTAATATCTCCATTTATTTCCAGTAGTCATGTATGGATGTGAGAGTTGGACTATAAAGAAAGCTGAGTGCTGAAGAATTGATGCCTTTGAACTGTGGTGTTGGAGAAGACTCTTGAGAGTCCCTTGGACTGCAAGGAGATCCAACCAGTCCATCCTAAAGGAAATCAGTCCTTTGTGTTCATTGGAGAGACTGATGTTGAAGTTGAAACTCCAGTACTTTGGCCACCTGATGCAAAGAGCTGACTCACTGGAAAAGACCCCGATGCTAGGAGGGATTGGGGGCAGGAGGAGAAGGGGATGAAGGAGGATGAGATGGCTGGATGGCATCACCGACTCGATGAACATGAGTTTGGGTGAACTCCGGGAGTTGGTGATGGACAGGGAGGCCTGGCGTGCTGTGATTCATGGGGTCGCAAAGAGTCAGACATGACTGAGCGACTGAACTGAGGGTTGAAATTGTGCCAGATTTTTGGAATGCTCATTGGCACTGATTAAATAGTCTGAAACTATCTAGATATTTTGATGAATTCACTCTTGGACCATAGTTCAGTTAGGATACTCTGATAATGATCCAGGGAAGGATGCAACATTTAGATGGGATGAGGAAAGAGAGCAAGAGAGGATTCAAAGATTATTTCATCATTTTTAGCTTAAGTAACTAGAAAAAAAGTGGAGGTGCCATTAACTAAGATGGGGAGGATAAAGGAAGAGTGGAACTTTGGAGATGGAGAAAGAGAAGTGCATTTTTGACATGTTAACTTTGAGATACTTTTTAGACATATAAGCGGAGGTGGATCTATGAGTTCAGGAGGGCAGCTGAATCTATGAGTTCAGGAGGGCAGCTGAATTTAGGGCTAGAGATATAAATTAATTTTTAAAATAAATTAAAGTTCACTTTTAAAATTCTTGTCTAATTAAAAAATTTTCTTCATTTCCTCATTATAGCAAATCATTTAGTAGAAAATTATAGGCATAAAATATTATTTTGGTTATACTAGACATTGTCAACTGTGGAACATAAAATATAAATGAAGCTTATTGTAAACTACACATGAAAATAGAAAAATTTTAACCATGAAAATCATAGTAAAATTTTATTTTTATAACAAAACCTACAGGTAAATCAAATAGCTGCTAATTGTATATTTTAAATAGAATATCAAATTATTTGTAGGGCCACCCTAACATGCTCTTAATATATCTTCATTTTATATAAATACTGTAGTTTTGATTGTATTCCTATAAAATTTACTCTCCACAAGAAGTATCACTGTTAAATAAAAACACTAATTTAATTTCATTTGTTATGCATGAAAACCAGTATTACTGTTTTCGAATCACCTATGAATGGCACGATGAATGGCTTATGCTTATAATATGTACATCATATTTTTAAACCAAAAAGCAAATTTACTATTCAATGTAATACTAGTTTTATCAGTTATTAATCTGTACTAAACTATCATCAATGAAGCATCACCCATCTACTAATACATTACACTCCTACTTTTCCTAACATTCCATAAACGTCTTATTTTTCATTTCCTACTCCTTGTAGATTTACTTGCCTACTTAAATTTGGGCCTTCTGCTATGCCAACTTTATTTCAAACTATTTTAACTTACCTTGAGTGCTAAAAGATTCTCTACTGTACAGTTTTTATCAAGAGACACTGACTTTCCAATAATCTCCTGGAGAGCCTCCCAATGCCTTGGCTTGAGACAGGGGTTTCCTAGTGCTATGATGATTGGCAGCTCTTGTTTAAAATCTATCACTGATTGCTTAAGATGTGTCACCATGTCATTTTTAGGTAGACCTATAAGAAGCAATGGGTCAGCAGCTTTATCATACAGTCCACATTTTCTAAGCCAGAAAACAAATTTGCTATTTAATGTAATACTGCTTTATCAGTTATTAATCTGTACTAAAATAATGAGGCTTATTAACATCACTCTCCCATAAGAATCAAGCATGGATTAAAATAAAGGGAAATAGTTAATCAGGACTAGTGAATAAAACCCCAAACTATGAGAACAAGTTATTTTGCAAAATTTGATACTAGAGATAGCTAGTTACCACAGGGTTTCCCAGATTTTCCCTGACAAGATAGACATACAGACAGAGAGGTACACACAAATAATTCAAAAGACTATTTTGGTTTTGGGGCTTTTCAATTCTGCTCATTAAAAGAACATTAAGGGAAAAAGCCAATCACTATCATTTCATAAAGAATATATCTTTACATTGAAATGTAGAAAATGAAGGTAAAAACTTTGCCATAGACCAGAACTGATCTTTCCTCTGGCATTAACACCACACCACAATACAGATTCCTGGGTCGGGAAGATCCCCTTGAGGAGAGCATGGCAACCCACTCCAGTATTCTTGCCTGGAGAATCCCTATGGAAAGAGGAGCCTGGTGGGCTACAGTCCACAGGGTTGCAAAGAGTCGGACACGACTGAGTGACTAAGCACAGCACACACAAAGGGTGCAGGACTCAAAACCTGTGCAGCTGAAGGTCCAACCCTGATAACCTTTTACTCAATTTATAAAAGAGGGAGGAGACAGAGAAATAGCCAAAGTAGGGCACTTGAGAGAACTGAAAACTATACGCATATTCTTGACTATCCAATTGGTACAGATGAGGCTTATTTTATAAAGCTATGTTGAATAACAAAGTGTATTTCAAGACTTGATCAGATAAAAAGATGAGAATAAGTTTTTTGCAAGTCTATACTGTGGTGAACAAGATTTAATCTGGGAAACTATGGATAAAAAAAGTTTTATCTACTTGTTACTTTATATGTTGCTCTCTGAAACAGATATATGACACAATATTGAAAGAGAATGCACAAAATGAGTGTTGTGTTGCTTTAACACTCTGGGTGATTTGTCCCCAATTTTTCTCTTTTCTACAGTTTCTGTGATAGTCATATTTCTTATATAATTTAAAAACAAGCAAAATAAGGTGTTTTCCTTGAAAGGAAAAAAAAACAATAAAACAAAAAAAAACTATAAAAAAAACTATAGCTTAAGGTATAGCTGAGAGATCAGAGGAATTTAAAAAATAAAAGCATTATCTTGCCAAGTGGAATAAAGCTTTCTATTTGGAAAGGATTTGATTTTACAGAATTGCTTGCAAAATTCTGTGTGCAACACAGCATCTCTGTGTTGGCAAGATTTCAGATTTGATGATTAGCAGAAGGAAAACCTATCAAAATGACTCTGGCTGTTTCTCGCATTGCCCAAAGTATACTATCTGCACACACAGTGAAGGTTTGACGGTGGGTCCTTAACATCAAAACATCCGTGGTTCTAAGAGCCAGAATCAGGTGGAAGTATTTGGGGTTCTATCTAGAGAATCAATTTTTAACAGATACAAAATTGTTACTAATTAATTAAAATTTTTTTCCAAAGTTTTAATCTCTTTCTTGCTTCAGGAAGTGATTCCTACCTATACTCTTGTACTGTCTTTTCAGTCATTAATGGTCAGTCCTTGGAACAGGTAAAGTAACAAAGCCAAGGACAATGATCTTGCTGGTCTAGTAGCCATTTTTGTGTAATCTTAAGTAGAAAAACTTGAGAAAGACACTTTACCTTTTTCTAGTACAAAGATTATTTGCATCCATTTTGAAACATTTCTATATACTGATTCTGTATCAATACTGTCAAGAGTGCTATTCCTCCATTCCCAAAAGAGTGTTCCCCATTCCTCTTGTGCATCCCATAATATTTTCCTTAAGGTTAAGTCATAGTCAATGTCAGCAATATCTGAAAGTACAATTTGTGTAAGCTCTTCCATATTAAGAAAATTCATATGAGACTGGGAATCATCGAAACAATCCTGATAGTTTGAATATGTTTTAGCTTTGACAGCTAAACTTGCAGCTTCCTCTGAAAGAGTCTGGATCATTTCCATTGCTGTTGACACTGGAGTACTAGCACATAACAAAATAGAATTTCTTATCTAAAAAAATAATAAAACATTTTTAGGAGGGTATAATGTTCTGAACTTAAACATGTTTTATTGACAGCATTTTAATATGCCACCTAAGTGTCAACAAACTTTATTTGCAATCATTATCTGAAAAGACTGTCCTTAATTTATACTTATTTATGATTATGCTTAATTTTAATTCTTTTTTACTACAATAATACCTAAAATTTGTGTACTTTCTGTATGTCAGGTCCTGTGATAAGTAACATTGAAGACCTTATTTACTAAGTACATACAAGAAATTTGAGAGATAATTTATATTTTCCATGATTTTTCAAGAAGTTCAGAGGTTCCCATCATCTAATGGTTAAGTGGCAGTTCCAGGGTAGGGCCCTATGATAGCCTGCACTCCAAAACTTACTTCCTTTTTCTGATGAAGCTGAACTTGGTATTATTTGAATGATGTTTATCACATGCTACCTTATATTATTAGTTTTCCCACTGCACAGAAAATTGTGGACATTTGCAACAATAACCTCCAAAGAGGAATATAAGTAAAATTTTGTTCTGATTTCTTACTACATTATAAAATTCTGCAGATTAAGGATAATTTCACTTATTTATTTTTGTATACCTCTTAGAACCTAGTATCATACATAAAAGCTGTTGGAAGAAGTAATGAATTTGGATCCTACCACCTTATTCTTCAAAAAAAAATCAAACCTATGGAACTGCATGTACCACTGTGTTATGTGTAGTGTGGTCATCCAACAAGTACTGATAGCAATCATAACACAAAAGCTTAAGCAATTGAGAAACAGTGATGATGGAGAGGGCTTAGAATAATCTATATCAGTGATGCTTATATAATGGATTATCATAAAATTTTCTTTAGGCTTTTCCTGCAATTTCCATTCATTAATATTTATTTATGTTTGTATATGAGCTATCTTTGGAGGGGAGGGAATACTTGGAGAAATAATCTTAGTTGCTTAGATGGAGGTAAAGTTTTGTCAACTCTATCAGCAGTATTCTAATTGAGATCTTCACAGAATGATATGTCACTAAATATACCAATAAAATAATTTAAAAGTTTATGTAATTGCACCCATCAGAAGATGGAGTAAATATGCCCCACCCTGTCTTTCCCAGTGAAACCTGGACAGAACACATGGAGGGAGCAGTGAGGTGAGGAAACTGAAAATAAATTGTAGAAGGCAGATTGGGGAAGAAGATGGTAACTTGAAATGCTACCAAATTAGCAATGAGTTTACCATTTTCTCCCTGACCTAAGCTCAATGTATTAGAAACCTGGGAGGAATTTTCAGGAGGCAAAACCAGTGAGAGCTCTAGGAGAACTTACCAATTCTGACTTGAGGAGCAAGAAAGGTTCTGACAAAGATTCTTTGCTTGACCAAACTTTAGTCAGGCTCCCCGGTGGCTCAGATGGTAAAGCATCTGTCTACAATGTGGGAGACCTGGGTTCAATCTCTGGGTCGGGAAGATCCCCTGGAGAAGCAAATGGCAACTCCCCGCCACCTCCCAGTACTATTGCCTGGAAAATCCCATGGACAGAGGGACCTGGTAGGCTCCATGGGGTCACAGTCAGACACGACTGAGCGATTTCACTTTCTTTTCTTTCTGACTGACTACTAAGTAGGTTGTAACTTTTAGGCTCATATGTGCACTTCCTTATAAAATTAAGTTTTAGTAAGAACCTTGCTAAGTCAATTTAACCAGAATTCCCATCCTCAATGTCTGCTCATCCTAGACAACAGATCATTTCCCCTATTGCAATCATACTGAATGAAAATCTGTTTTTACCACTTTGACTACTGTTCAACTCTGGGTTTTCTTTGACAGCTCCTAACACTCAGAGTATGGAAATCCTCTCTTTCTCTCTCTTTTTTTCTCACAACCCAGTCCTAAAACAATTTTAAGGTGGTGGCAATGGAAGCCTCAGGAGCTGAAACTCAGAGAAGAGAACTTTACTTTCTGTCTTGGTAATCTGTGGTTCTAAGGAGGGTCAACCCTGTTGATTTTTTTCTCTCTGTGTTCTACTACTTTGCCCCAGATGTGGGTGCAGTTATGGAAGTTGACAGAGTACAGTAACAAGTCCCAGTTTTCTAACAGAGGACTGAAAAAAAGAGTGCAGAGAATCTGGAAAATATGGAGAAGACTGTAAACAGAAAGGACCTCTGGAAAGTAATTACGTAAAGTTGTGTGAACTCCTGGGCTCAGCTGAGCTGCACACATATAGATCTGATCCTATTCAGCACATCAAAGACTCTGAGATTAAACTAACATACCACTACCCAGAATAATACTGACCACTGGACGGCACACACAGGATGGCACACACATGGTCTGAACAGCACCTTAGAGATATTGATAATGGAAATAACAATGGAAAGAAACCCACAGCCCAAAGAAAGTGGGTTGGAACTTGGGACCTGAATCTGACTAGGTCAACAGTTTTCTAAAACAAAAATACCAACATGGCATTTAGGTATGAAACAGAACTTTAGAGCATAATATTTAATCCAATATTACTCCATATACAAAAAACCAGGAAAACCTCAACTCACGTGGGAAAAAATAATCAACAGACACCAATGTCTAGATGACACAGATGTTAGAATTATCTGACAAAGAATATACAGCAGGTTTTATAACAATGCTGCACAGAAATAATGTATATTCTCGAAGCCATTGGGAAAATAGAAAGTCTTAGCAAAGAAAAATAAAAAAAGATATAATTAAAAATCAAATGAAAATTTTAGAACTGAGAAACACAATAAACAAAAGTAGAAGTTCATTGGATTTGATTCAATAATAGCATGCAGATGATAGAAGAAAGAATCAGTGAACCTAAAGATAGATGCTTACTCTAGCTGAGACCCTCTCCAGGGGTTGCCCTTTACCAAAAAGTCACACAAGATTACACCCCCTCTATAGCTCCATCCAAGGAGAAGGCAATGGCAACCCACTCCAGTACTCTTGCCTGGAAAATCCCATGGACGGAGGAGCCTGGTAGGCTGCAGTCCATGGGGTCACAAAGAGTCAGACACGACTGAGCGACTTCACTTTCACTTTCACTTATAGCTCCATCATGGATGTGTAAAGAACCAGCCCTTTTGTCTTCATTCAGGATAACTCTGCAGAGTCATTCCAATTTAGAGATTCCCCTGGTTGCTCAGATGGTAAAGCATCTCCCTGCAATGCGGGAGACCTGGGTTCAATCCCGGGGCTGGAAAGATCCCCTGAAGGAGGGCATGGCAACCCACTCCAGTATTCTTACCTGGAGAATCCCCATGGACAGAGGAGCCTGGTGGGCTACAGTCCACAGGGTTGCAAAGAGTCAGACACAACTGAGCAACTAAGCATAGAGCATAGGATCCTATGAAACCTACATGGCAATGACACTAGAGTTCAATTTTTCCTTCTGTCCAACCTTGATTACTTCAAGCCCTCACACTGTTGCCAGAAGCACTTTCCAATGAACCTACTGTAACACAGATATTCCATCTCAGTGTCCAACCTAGTACACTTAACATATAAATAGGGTGAACTAGAAACCTTGGTACACATGCATATGAAATTTCTCGTAATATTTTAAAGATTGCAATTGAATGCGTTCAAGTACTCTCATATGCCTATTTTTTGACCTTTATTTTATTTGTGTGAGGCCAGTATAGATTCTGCATAGATGCAGAAAATTTTTAAAGCAACTAATTGTAATACATAATATTGTGCTTAATACATATTAGGTACCAAAATATATTGAATAAATATGATAATAGTAACTTGTAATGGTGGTGGGGATAGAGGGGAGTGGAAAGAAGCAAGGATTCTGGAGCCCTAGCCCTCACTGTGATCTTAAGCAAGTTAGTTAACCTCTTTAAAACTCAGGTGTTTGTTCGTTTTCATGCAGAAAAACAATAAAGCATGTAGCATGGTTACTGACGCTTAGTTAAAGCTCAGTAAATGTTGGTGTTTATTGTAGTTTGCTCCTCATAAGTGAGTGAAGCTGGAATTATTATCGTTTGGCCTAGACTATCCAGGGTTTTTTTTAGCTCTGTTTATGTCATGCGCCAACTTTAGCAGTCTGTTGAAGCCTATGGAAAAAAATCACCACTTTACTGTTGCTTGTCTACATTAACTCAAAGTTGGAGAAAATGCTAAACTTCAGTTAGAGGTTAGTGAGAACAGACACATAATATCACTTCTCATTCAAATTCACAAATCAAAATTATGTCTGTGGATTCCAGGTTAAGAATACTTGGACTAAATTATTTACTTAAGATTCCACAGAAAGGAAATACCTATATGCTAGGCTTACATAATGAGAAACAAAACTTACTTTGGCCTTTAAATTACTAACTTCAATACGTAGACCAGTGATGTATGATTCCAAATTGTCTCTGAATTTAGAAATAGCAGCATCTTTATTTGTTTCGCTTAACTTCACAGAAGTTTTTAGTTGACCAAACTTGATGAGAAGGATTTTATAAATGGCAATTTGCTCTTCTGAAACATGGATCTGGTAATACCTTACAACAGAATACAGCTGAGCAACTATTGTGTACTCTTTTTCTAACTTAGATATTTTTGAAGAAATTGCATCCAAAAAAGTAAAATATTCCAAAAATTCTTCTATTTCAGTGGGAGTATATTCCAGCTTCTGCAAGGATGAGTCTATAACCTAAAATCATTAACAAATCAATTACAATTATATAATGATTTTTCATTATTTTAGAAAAGTAGTTACTCAATATCTTTCACTAACTTACATAATTATAATTTCAAAAAAAAGACATCATCTAGACACTATTCTAAGTATTGCTTAAATACTGGAGCATTAACAAGATCAAATCCTTTCTATTGTTAACAGAAGGAACTTGAATGTAACCTGCACATAAAATAAATGCTGCTAAGACATAAAGACAGTTTCTCTGGTGGCTCAGATGGTAAAGAGTCTGCTGGCAATGCAGGAGACCCAGGTTTGATCCCTGGGTCAGGAAGATCCTCTGGAGAAGGGAATGACAAACCACCCTAGTATTCTTGTGTGGTATTCTTGTGTCCAGTATTTCCATGGACAGAAGAGCCTGGCAGGCTACAGCTCATGGGGTTGCAAAAATCAGACACGACTGAGCAACTAAGCATGCATGCACATGAGACATAAATAAGGACTGTTATGAGTAAATCTGTTCTAAGAAGTAAATGCGGTAGTAGTAACAAGGCTATGACTGAAATGTGAATGGTGCGTAATAATTGCTCCCATTTTTTTGAGCATTTATATGTTATGTTCTTTATGTACACGATCTGATTTTGTTTTGACAGCATGTTTACTCAGTCAGTTCAGTTCAATTGTTGAGTCGTGTCTGACTCTTTGCGATCCCATGGACTGCAGCACGCCAGGCCTCCCTGTCCATCACCAACTCCTGGATTTTACTCAAACTCATGTCCATTGAGTAGGTGATGCCATCCAACCATCTCATCCTCTGTCGTCCCCTTCTCCTCCTGCCTTCAATCGTCCCCAGCATCAGGGTCTTTTCAAATGAGTCAGTTCTTCACATCAGGTGGCCAAAGTATTGGACTTTCAGCTTCAACATCAATCTGTTCAATGAATATTCAGGACTGATTTCCTTTAGGATGGACTGGTTGGATCTCCTTGCTGTCCAAGGGATTCTCAAGACTTTTCTTCAACACCACAGTTCAAAAGCATCAGTTCTTTGGTGCTCAGCTTTCTTTATAGTCCAACTCTCACATCCATACACGACTACTGGAAAAACCATAGCTTTGACTCTATGGACCTTTGTTGGCAAAGTAATGTCTCTGCTTTTTAATATGCTGTCTAGGTTGGTCATAAGTTTTCTTCCAAGGATCCAGGTATCTTTTAACCACCTGCAGTGATTTTGGAGCTCAAAAAAATAAAGTCTCTCACTGTTTCCACTGTTTCCCCACCTATTTGCCATGAAGTGATGGGATCAGATGCCATGATCTGAATATTGAGTTGTTGTTGTTGTTTTTTTTTGAATATTGAGTTTTAAGCCAACTTTTTCACTCTCCTCTTTCACTTTCATCAAGAGGCTCTTTAGTTCTTCTTTGCTTTCTGCCATAAGGGTGATGTCATCTGCATATCTGAGGTTATTGATATTTCTCCTGGCAATCTTGATGCCAGCTTGTGCTTCATCCAGCCCAGCGTTTCTCATGATGTACTCTGCATATAAGTTAAATAAGCAGGGTGACAATATATAGCCTTGACATAATCTTTTCCCGATTTAGAACCAGTCTGTGTTCCATGTCCAGTTCTAACTGTTACTTACTGGCCTGCATACAGATTTCTCAAGAGGCAGGTCAGGTGATCTGGTATTCCCATCTCTCAGAATTTTCCATAGTTTGTTGTGGTCTACACAGTCAAAGCCTTTGGCATAGTCAATAAAGCAGAAGTAGATGTTTTTCTGGAATTATCTTGCTTTTTTGATGATCCAGTGGATGTTGGCAATTTGATCTCTGGTTCCTCTGCCTTTTCTAAATCCAGCTTGAACATCTGGAAGTTCGCGGTTCAAGTACTATTGAAGTCTGACTTGGTGAATTTTGAGCATTACTTATATGAGTGCAATTGTGCAGTAGTTTGAGCATTCTTTGGCACTGCTTTTCTTTGGGATTGGAATGAATACCGACCTTTTCCAGTCCTGTTGCCACTGCTGCATTTTTCAAATTTGCTGGCATATTGAGTGCAGCACTTTCAAAGCATCATCTTTTAGGATTTGAAATAGCTCAACTGGAATTCCATCAAGTCCACTAGCTTTGTTTGTAGTGATGCTTCCTAAGGCCCACTTGAATTTGCATTCCAGGATGTCTTGCTTTAGTTGAGTGATCACACCATCATGATTATCTGGGTCATGAAGATCTCTTTTGTATAGTTCTTCTATGTATTCTTGCCACCTCTTCTTAATATCTTCTGCTTCTGTTAGGTCCATACCATTTCTGTCCTTTATCGAGCCCATCTTTGCATGAAATGTTCCCTTGGTATCTCTAATTTTCTTGAAGAGATCTCTAGTCTTTCCCATTCTGTTGTTTTTCTCTATTTCTTTGCATTGATTGCTGAGGAAGGCTTTCTTATGTCTCCTTGCTATTCTTTGGAACTCTGCATTCACATGGATATATATTTTGTTTTCTCCTTTGCCTTTCATGTCTCTTTTATTCACAGCTATTTGTAAGTCCTCTTCAGACAACTATTTTGCCTGTTTGCATTTCTTTTCCTTGGGGATGATCTTGATCCCTGCCTCCTGTACAGTGTCACGAACTTCCGTCCATAGTTCTTCAGGGACTCTGTCTATCAGATCTAATGCCTTAAATCTATTTGTCACGTCCACTGTATAATCATAAGAGATTTGATTTAGGTCATACCTGAATGGTCTAGTGGTTTTCCCTACTTTCTTCAATTTAAGAAATTTTAAAAAACATGTTCACTACTTGAGTGTTATTTTCTCTAGTCTGCAAAGAGGGAAACTGAGTTTCAGAAGGATTAATAAGCCTAAAATATGAAATTTAATGAGTTACAGAGCTATAATTCAAACCCAAATCTGATTCCAAATCCTGTTTGTATCCATTGTAAGTATACGCAGTCATTACAAATATATGCACAAATGTATGTGTGTGCTGTGGTGTGCTTAGTCGCTCAGTCATGTCCAACTCTTTGCAACCCCATGAACTTTAGCTTGCCAGGCTCCTCTGTCCATGGAGATTCTCCAAGCAAGAATAATGAAGTGGGTTGCCGTGCCCTCCCCCAGAGGATCTTCTCAACCCAGGGATCGAACCTATGTGTCCCAAATTGCAAGTGGATTCTTTAACATCAGGGAAGCCCATATATATGTGTATATATTACATCCACACCTTTTATAAGTATTTGTATATCATTCCATTAGATTTTCAAAAGAATTAAATTCCTATACTTAAATTACAATTTTACCATAGTTTCCCTCATGTTTCAAGGGCTCTTGATGAGTAATCATAATTCTGGAATCAATATCAGTTTAATTTTCAGCTCACAGCCTTGAATTGCCTGTGTATGTCTCTAATTTTTTAAATACTTATTCTACTTGACTATATGCTCATGCAAAAACAGCAATAAAAAAGTTTATAAAATAAAAATACCTATTACTTCACCACCTAGAGATAATTATGCTAACCAAGCAGAAACTGTATCCATTTTATGGTGTATGGGTATATATGTGTGGTGTATGGGTATATATGTGTGCACATGCGCATATGTGAACCTGCTCTTGAATATACATTTTTATCACAGGGTTAATATGAACTGACTTTAAAGTCAGAGAGACCTGTGTTTGAATCCTAGTTCCAATATTTACTAACTGCATGAATCAAAGTAGCTTTACTTTAATAAACTTGGTGTCCTCATTACAGTTTTGAGAATCAAATAATTTAGTAATGGGTTTATAATGATGCCTGCTGAATTTTACTGAAAATGCTCACAACAGAAGACTGGGTAAAGACAACTGTCCTGACTCCAACCACAAATCCCAATTAAATTCCAGAAAAATATCTTAAACTCATATCCCAAAGAAAACAGATAATTACATTTTTATAGAAGAGAGTAGTAGAAAGACATGAAATATTCCCAAACTTCCTTTTTGTCACTAGTAGTACATTCAGTTAAGGATTGTAAAAGAAAAGAAAATTACAGACCAATTTCACTTATAAGCAAGCATAAAGGCAAAATTTAAAAAATAATGTAGCAATATATCTATGTGCATGTGCACACTGGTAAGGTATATCTATTGATTCAGATATGAAATTAAACTTAGAAAGTCAATTAATGTAATTAACTGCATTAAAAGGTTAAAGGAAAACAACTGCATGATTATCACAACAGATAAAAAGAATAAGGATTTGATAAAGTTAACTTATGATTAAAAAACACATATCAAGTTAGGAACTCTTATGCAAATAAGGGAATTTCCTTAACTATATAAAGGGAAGCTACTTCCCTTTATAAAAACACACCTGGGGGCATGCAGAAGCCAGAAAGAAGAAAAATAAACATAACTTTCAGAACCACTTTCTAAAAATACATATAGCTCAGAAACAACTTTCTGGAACTAATAACAATGATTCTTCTAACTGTAGAAGTAACTCACATATGTTCACTATGTGCCAGAAAGGGTAAAAGAGCTTTGCAATCATTAACTTCTTTAATTCTCACAACTTCTGTAGGTCATTTACAAATATTATCCCCAATTTACAGATAAAGGTGCTTAAGTATAGAGAGGATAAGGATATAAACTTTGTTGTTGTTGTTCAGTTGTATCCAACTCTTTGTGACCCCATGGACTGTAGTACACCAGGCTCCTCTGTCCTCCACTATCTCTTGGAGTTTGCTCAAATTCATGTCCATTGAATTGGTGATGCTATCTAACCATGTCATCCTCTGCCACCCTCTTCTCCTCTTGCCCTCAATCTTTCCCAGCATCAGGGTCTTTTCCAATGAGTCAGCTCTTCACATCCAATGGCCAAAGTATTGGAGCTTCAGCATCAACAACAGTCCTTCCAGTGAATATTTGGGGTTGATTTTCTTCAGGAATTATGGATTTCCCAGGTAGCTCAGTGGTTAAAAAAAAAAAATCCACCTGCCACTGGAGGAGATGCAGGTTTGATCTCTGGGTTGGGAAGCTCCCTTGGAGAAAGAAATGGCAACCTAATCCAGTATTCTTGCCTGGGAAATCTCATGAACAAAAGAGCCTGGAGGGCTACAATCAACAGGGTTGCAAAAATTTGAACACGACTTAGCAGCTAAATAACAAGAATTGATATCTACAAGACACTGTATCAAAAAAACAAACAAAATGCACATTATTTTCAAGCACATATGGAACATTCTTTAGGATAGACCACATATTAGTACACAAAATAAGCCTCAACAAACTAAGAAGATAGAAATTATTTAAAGTATCTTTTCTGACCACAATGGCATGAAACTAGAAATCATCCATAGAAAGAAAACAAGCAAAAAACCACAATTACATGGTGACTAAACACTTGATACTAAAAAAAGAATGAGTCAATGAGGAAATAAAATAGGAAATAAAAAATAACTTTAGGCAAATAATGAAAACATTACTATCAACATCTATGGGATACAGCAAAAGCAGTTCTATGAAGAAAATTCATAATGACACAAGCTTTATTCAAAAGATAAGAAAAATCTCAAGCAACCTGCCTACCACCTAAATGAATTAGAAAAAGAACAAATAAAAATTAAGTCAGCTGAAGGAAGGAAATAAAAAAGAGAGTGAAAAAATTAAATTAAGATAAAAAAAAGAAAAATAAATAAATCCAAGAGATGTTTTTTTAAAGGATAAACAAAATCAACAAATCTCCTCTAGACAGGCTCACCAAGAAGAAAAGAGACATGACTAAATAAACAAAATAAGAAAGATGAGAAATAACAACTGATGTCACAGAAATACAGAAAACCATAAGAAAAGACTATGAACAGTTGTTCAGTTTCTCAGTAGTGTCTGACTGCAACCCCATTGACTGCAGCATGCTAGGCTTCCCTGTCCTTCACTATTTCCAAGTTTGCTAAAACTCATGTTCATTGAGTCGTTGATGCCAACCAACCATCTCATCCTCTGTCATGCTCTTCTGCCTTCAATCGTTCCCAGCATCAGTTCTTTTCCAATGAGTAAACTCTTTGCATCTGGTGGCCACAGTATTGGAGCCTGAGCTTCAGCATCAGTCCTTCCAACGAATATTCAGGACTGATTTCCTTTAGAATTGACTGGTTTGATCTCCTTGCAGTCCAAGGGACTCTCAAGAGTTTTCTCCAGCATCACAATTTGAAAGCGTCAGTTCTTCTGTATCAGCCTTCTTGATGGTCTGTACATGATCTCTCACATCTGTACATGATTACTGGAAAAATCATAGCTTTGCCTATATGGACCTTTGCTAGCAAAGTGATGTCCCTTCTTTCTAATATGCTGTCTATGTTTGTCATAGGTTTTCTTCCAAGGAGCAAGCATTTTTTTTTTTTTTTTTTTAATTTCATGGCTGCAGTCACCATCCACAGTGATTCTGGAGCCTAGAAAATAAAGTCTGTCAGTTTCCATTGTTTCCCCATCAATTTGCCATGAAGTGATGGGACCGGATGCCAAGATCTTCGTTTTTTGAATGTTGAGTTTTAAGCCAGCTTTTTCACTCTCCTCTTTCACTTTCATCAAGAGGCTCTTTAGTTTCTCTTCACTTTTGGTCATTAGGGTGGTGTCATGTGCATATATGAAGTTAATGATATTTCTTCTGGCAATCTTGATTCCAGCTTGTGCTTCATCCAGCCCAGCATTTTGCATGGTATACTCTGCATATAAGTAAAATAATCAGGGTGACAATGTACAGCCTTGACAGTCTCCTTTCCCAATTTGGAACCAGTCTGTTATTCCATGTCCAGTTCTAATCGTTGCTTCTTGATCTGCACACGGGTTTCTCAGGAGGAGGCATGTAAAGTGCATGCCAACAAAATGGACAACCCAGAAGAAATAGACAAATTCCTAGAAACATAAAGCCTGCCAAAACTGAATCAAGAAGAAACAGAAAATTTATAGATCAATTATTAGAATTGGAACAGAATCTGTAATTTTAAAAAACTCCCTGCAAACAGAGGTCCAAGACAGAATAGCTTCACAGGGAAGAACTTACAAACATACAAAGAACTTATACCTATCATTCTCAAACTCTCCCCAAAACCTGAAGAGAACAGAACATCCCCAAATTCATTCTGCTGCTGCTGCTGCTGCGTCACTTCAGTCGTGTCTGACTCTGTATGACCCCTGAGACAGCAGCCCACGAGGCTCCCCCGCCCCTGGGATTCTCCAGGCAAGAACACTGGAGTGGGTTGCCATTTCCTTCCCTAATGCAGGAAAGTGAAAAGTGAAAGTGAAGTCGCTCAGTCATGTCCGACTCTTAGCGACCCCATGGACTGCAGCCTACCAGGCTCCTCCATCCATGGGATTTTCCAGGCAAAAGTACTGGAGTGGGTTGCCATTGCCTTCTCCACAAATTCATTCTATGAGGTCCCAATCATCTGATACCAAAACCAGACCAAAACATTACCAAAAAAGAAAATTACATGCCAACAGTTCTGATGAATATAGATGCAAAAATCCTCAACAAAATATTAGCAAACAAAATCTAACAACACATAAAAAGGATCATGCACCATGATCAAGTTTTATTCATTCCAGGGTCACAATGGTTCCATTTATACACATCGATCAAAGTGATACAGCACATCAAGAAAACAAAAGACAAAAACCATGTGATCATCGCAATAGATGTAGTAAAAGCATTTGATAAAATTCAACATTCATTCATTGTAAAAACTCACAGCAACATGGATCTAGAGGGAACATATCTCAACATAATAAAGGCCATGCATGCATGCTTAGTCTCTTCAGTCGTGTCAGACACTGTGCAACTTCACAGACTGGAGCCTCCCAGGCTCCTCTGTCCTTGGGATTCTCCAGGCAAGAATACTGGAGTGGGCTGCTGTGCCCTCCTCCAGGAGGTATTTCCAATCCAGGGATCGAACCCATGTCTCTTACATCTACCTGTACTGCTAGGCATGTTCTTTAACACTAGTGCTACCTGGGAAGCACCATACAACAAATCCAAGGGCAACATAACACTCAATGGTAATAAGGTGAAAGTCTTCCTGCTAAATTCTGAACAAGCAAAGGATGCTCACTCTTACCAGTTCTATTCAACATAACACAGGAATTCCTAGCCAAAGCAATTGTAGAAGGAAAATAATATGTATCCAACTTGGAAAATAGGAACAAAGACTTTTACTATCTGTGGAAAACATGATTTTATATATATGAAACCCAAAAGACTCCACACAAAATATTACAAATAATAAATGAATACAGTGAAATTCTAGGCCTTAAAATCAATACAGAAGAACCTGCTGTGCTTATATATAGTAAAAATGAATTAGTATAAGGAGAAATTAAGAAAACAATCTCATTTAAAATCATACCAAGGAAATAAAATGCATAAAAGTAAATTTGACCAGAAACATGAAAGCTGTATGCTGAAAACTGTAAGACATTAATGAAAGAAACTGAAGAAGACACAAAGAAATGGAAAAGTATTTCATGCTTATAGATTGGGAGAATTAATGTTAAAATGTCCCTATTACCTAAGATAATCTACAGACTCAAAGCAATCCCTATCAAAATATGTGTGACATTTTCCACAGAGCTAGAAAAAAATCCTAAAATTTATATGGAATTACAAAAGACCCCAAATAAGCAAAGCAATCCTGAGAAAAAAACACAGCCAGAGCCATCACACTTTCTCATTTTAAAACATATTACACAGCTACAGTAATTCAAACAGCAGAGTGCTGGCATAAAACAAGATACATAGATCAACAGAACAAAAATGACAGCCCAGAAATAAACCCACATATATATGGACAATTAATTTATAATAAAGGAGCAAGGAACATACAATGGAAAATGAAAAGTCTATCTGATAAGTTTTGGGAAAATTGACCTGCCATACGTGAAAGAGTGAAGCTGGACCACTACCTTAAACCACACACAAAAATCAACTCAAAATCGATTAAAAACTTGAATGTAAGACCTGAACCATAAAAATCCTAGAAGGAAACATGGGCAGTAAACTCTTTGACATTTCTCTTAATATTTTTCTCCTCAGGCAAAGAAAACAAAATCAGATATAAACAAATGGGATAACATCAAACTAAAAAGCTTCTGCACAGGAAAGGAAACCATGAAAAAATTAAAAAAAACAAACAACTTACTCAATGGAAGAAGATATTTGTAAACCTTAAATCTGATAAGGGGTGAAGATCCAAAATATATAAAGAACTCATACAACTCAACAATGGAAAAACAAACAGTTCAATTTAAAAATGGGCAGAAGAGCTGTATAGACTTTTTTCCACTGAAGGCATGCAAATGGCCAATAGTCACATGAAAAGATGTTCAACATCACTAATTATTACAGAAATGCAAATCAAAGCCACAATGATATTATCTCACACCTGTCAGAATGGCTACTTTAGGACAGGAAGAAAAGGATTGAAATATAATGTGGTACACATGAAACTTACATAATATCATAAGCTGATGTTATCTCAATACAGTGTTACAAGTTTAAAAAATTGATTCTCATGCAATAGGAATATTCAAAATACTTACCTCCAGTAGATTTGCATTCTTTCTTTCAATTACAGATCTCAAGAGATTTTGGCTCATATCTATGATGTTCTCAACATATGGTAAGCATTGTAACTGATAATCAAAACTCATAACATTGAAAATACCAATGCGCTTCTCAATGGCCATATTAACAATTTGTCGAAGGTAGTTTCTGAATTTAGACAGTATACTTTTAAACTGTGTTGAAGTTAATTCTTCCATAGATGATATTTTGGTACCTATGATTTTGGCCTTCTCTACCATAGTACAATATTTCCTAAACTGGCAGCTGTAAATACTAACTTGGCCCATTGAACTTCCAATAATAGTCAGGAAACTCGCAATCTATAAGTAAAAATGTTAAAAAGTCAATCAGGATTTTGTTTTTAAAATGATAATAGTATGATCTAATAATCTAATGGTTTGGTTAAAACATTTAAAATGGTTTTATGTGAAGTTCATTTTGTTAAGAATGTCTGTTAAATATCTAAATATTTAGGAAACTTAAGACTTTAAGAAATTTAGATAGCTTTTTATATTTTGTTTTATGTAAAGCTTTAGTAGGCTATTTAACTTTATAATTAGCATGTTATTTTGAGCCATGTAGTAAGGACATCAGTCATTTATTCCTTGGCTTGTTACCTTGTTTTAGTGTATACGCTTCACACATAGCTCTAGAAAAGATGAGTTCTAAATACTATGGGACCTTACCCAATTCTTAAAACAGCCTTTGGATAGAATCTTGACCCAAGCTAGGCAAGTTGGTTGTTTTGTGAATTTGAACAAAAAAATGCCACATTAGACAGTAATGGGAAAAGTCAGGGCCAACATTAGCAAGCCAATATTATGAGGGAACTATAAAAGAGAAAGATTATTTTCATAGTGGAGGTTTGAAAAAATATACAGAGGCAAACAAAGAGGAAAGATCATGAAGAAGACAAATAGGGAGATAAGCTGGGAGTGATTTTCCAATTGCCATTAATTATGATACTCTAATTTTTCAATAAATCCCTTTCATCTGAAAATTTCAGTGCATTTCTGTTCCTTAAGCCAAACATTCCTTCCTTAAGACAAACTATTTTTAAACTTACTTTATCTTGGTAGGCAGGATCCATTTCAAAAAGGACCTGACAATCTGGCCATCTGGTTTGATAGTCACTTACATTTTTCTTCTTATTAGGTAAATCCATAATTAAAGCTGACTCAGTAAAGATAGACAGGCGGGGATCTTGGCAAAGAGGAATAATTTTGGCTAAAATATATGATTCAAAGTTTAGTACATTCAGAAATTCCATTGAAAGCAATGCTTTAAAATTATCAAGGACATTTAGAACTACTGAAAACTGAGGCAGATTTCCTTTGAGGGCTATCTAGTATTCTATACTGATAAATGGAATTTAAAGGCAGGTATAAAAATTTGGAATTAATTATTATAGAAACAATCACTCATGGGTACTGGGTGGTGGGTCAAGGTATGATAAAAAAAATCAGAAGAAATCATTAAGTTAACAAATACTTAAAGTGTATCTGCTGTGTGAAGAGCATTATATCATTACGAGGATACAAAAATTAGAAGACACTATCTCTACTCTCCTTGAGTTCATAATCAAGCTGAACAAATTGGATGTCTAAGGCAAAAAAAAAAACCTTCAAAGTACCCTGCATACGCTGTCCAAAAGTCAGCTCAAAATAAATGACATATCTAAATATAAAACACAAATCTATAAATCTTCTAGGAGAAAATATAGGGATAATACGTGTGACCTTAAGCTAAGCAAAGAAGTTGTGAGAGACAAAACCAAAAGCATAATTCTTAAAACAAAAAAATTGACAAACTGTATCTTATCAAAATTAATAAATTTAGCTCTGTGAGAATCAATGAAAAGATAGTTGTCTTTTTGCTTTATTTATGGTTTCCTTTACTGTGCAAAAGCTTTTAAGTTTAATTAGATCGCATTTTCTTGTTCTTATTTTCATTACTCTAGGAGGTGTGTCAAAAAAGATCTTGCTGCGATTTATATCAAAGAATGTTTTGCCTATGTTTTCCTTTAAGAGTTTTATAGTGTGCAGCCTTACATTTAATAAACAAAATGAAAACACAACCCACAGACTGGGAGAAAATATTTGCAAATGAATCACCAAAGCATATGAACAACTAATGTAGCTCAATATAAAAAAAATTCCAACACTCCAATCAAAAAATGAGTGGAAATGGACATTTCTTCAAAGAAGACATACAAATGGCTAATAAACACATGAGAAGATGCTCAACATCACTAATTATTAGAGAAACACAAACTGAAACTATAATGAGGTATCACCTCACACCAGTGACAATGGCCATCATTAAAATATCTACAAATGATAAATGCTGGAGAGGATGTGGAGAAAAGGAAACCCTCCTACTGTTTGGATGGAGTGTAAATGGATACAGCCACTATGGAGAATAGTATAGAAGTTTCTTAAGGAACTAAAAACAGAACTACCCTATGATCCAGTAATCTCACACCTGAGTATATACCTGTAGAAAAACCATAGTTCAAAAAGATACATGCAACCCATGTTCTGTGACAACCTAGAGGGGTGGGATAGGGTGGGAGATGGGAGAGAGGATCAAAAGGGAGGGGACATACTTATACATATGGCTGATTCATGTTGATATATGGCATAAACCAAACACAACATTGTAAAGCAATTATCCTCCAATTACACATAAATTAAAAAAAGATAGATGTACTCCAAAGTTCATTGTAGTGCTATTTATAATAGCCAGAACATGGAAGCAAACTAAATATCCATCAACAGAGGAATGGATAAAGATGTGGTATATACCTATGATGGAATAATACTCAGTCATAAAAAGGAACAAAATAGCGCCATTTGCAGAGATGTGGGTAGACCTAGAGACTGTCATAGAGTGAAGTAAGTCAGAGAAAAATATCGCATAATATTGCTTATATGTGGAATCTAGAAAAATGGTACAGATTAACTTATTTGCAAGCATAGAGACAAAGGTGTAGAAAACAAACTTATAAATATTAAGCAGGGAAGGAGGTGGGATGAACTGGAAGATTGGGATTGACATATATAATGACTACATATGAAACAGGTAACTAATGAGAAACTACTGCATAGCACAAAGAACTCTACTCAGTGCTCTGTAGGGACCGAAATGAGAAGGAAATCTAAAAGAGACAGGATGTATGTATACATGTAACGATTCACTTTGTGGTATAGCAACAAATAACACACATTGTAAAGCAACTATATTTCAATAAAAATAAAAACAGAATGAAAAGTTAAGGCATAGACAGCGAGAAATTTTTGCAAATGTTGTATCTGATAAAATACTTGTATCCAGAGTACATATTAAGACCTCTCACAACCTAACAATAAATAAACACCCCAACAAAAAATAAGCAAAGATCTAAAAAGATATACAAAAATACATATATTTTAAGCATTTGAAAAAACAAACATCACAAGTCATTACAAATGAACTGTACAACCACACTGAAGAGGATGGGAAAGAGCTGATTTAAGTTACTTTGGAAAACAGTGTTTTTATTGTAGACTATAAGTTTAGACACTAAAAGGACCCTACATAAACACTGTACTTATTTGATATATTTGTTTCTTAAAGCGGTGGTTGCTGTTGTTCAGTCACTATTTTGTGTTTAACTCTTTTGCAACTCCATAGACTGTAGCCCACCAGGCTCCTCTGTCCATGGGATTTCCCAGGCAAGAATACTGGAATGGGTTGCCATTTACTTCTCCAGGGGATGTTCCTAACCCAGGGATCAAATCTGCATGTCTTGCATTGACAGGCATATTCATTACCACTGAGTCACCTGGGAAGCCTTCTTAAAGACGTAGGGATAGCAATTCTGAAAATATAATACAGGTATAACAAATAAGTAACTATATTGCTGATTATGTGAGCCACATTTCTCACCAAAAGAGAAAAAAGTTACATATTAGGAAAAGTAGAAGGCGAGAATGAACCCTGAAGGTGCTAGACTGGGATCTGATAGATATATCAGTAAAAATTCATGTGCCATGTGCTTAGTTGCTTAGTCCTATCCGGTTCTTGCGACGTCATAGACTGTAGCCTGCCAGGCTCCTTTGTCTATGGGATTCTCCAGGCAAGAATACTGGAGTGGGTTGCCATTTCCTTCTCCAGGGGACCTTCCTGAGCCAGGAATCAAACCCAGGTCTCCTGCATTGCAGGCAGACTCTTTACTGACTCAGCTACAAGGAAAGCCTCAAGAACTCATAGTTTAAAACAAAACAAACAAAAAATAGATATAGAAATACAGATGCATAAGTTATATATGAGCTAGTATATATACATACATTCTCTAGATCTTTTCACCATAGCATCTAACAGCAATAACAGTGCTATAGTAATGAGCACATCTACAGTCTAGCTCCTTTTATTCCTAAAATTCATTCTCCTATAAAAGGAACCAACCAGTGCTCCTTGAAAACGTGGTTGATTTAAGGGCAGAGGCAAAGAAAATACAAGATGAGCATGAAGCATCATGTGGTGATAGAGGCAAAACAAGTGGCCATTACAAAAAGATGTCAATAGACTACATGTTTTAATCAAAAGACTGAGAATGACAGATTGGATAATAACACAAGAACCTGAAATATGTGGCCTACAAAAGACTCACTTCAGGCCAAATGATGCACAGACAGACAAAAAGTGAGAGAATGGATAAAGAAACTTACATGGAACAACTGGACTCGTTCAAAATTGGGAAAGGAGTATGTCAAGGCTGCATATTGTCACTCTGCTCATTTTAACTTCTATGGAGAGTACATAATGTGAAACGCCAGGCTGGATGAACCACAAGCTGGAATCAAGATTTCCAGGAGAAATATCACAACTTCAGATATGCAGATGATATCACTTTAAAGGCAGAAAGTGAAGAAGAACTACATAGAGCCTCTTGATGAGGATGAAAGAGGAGAGTGAAAAAGCTGGCTTAAAACTCAACATTCAGAAAACTAAGATCATAGCATCTGGTCCCATCACTTCATGCAAACAGATGGGGAAGAAGTAGAAACAGTGACAGATTTTATTTTCTTGGGTTCCAAAATCACTGAGGATGGTGACTGCAGCCACAAAATTAATAGATGCTTCATCCTTGGAAGAAAAGCTATGATAAACCAAGACAGTGGGTTAAAAGTAGAGACATCACTTTGCTGACAAAGGTCCATATAGTCAAAGTTATGGTTTTTCCAGTAGTCAGGTATGGATGTGACAGCTGGACCATCAAGAAGGCAGAGTGCTGAAGAATTGATGCTTTTGAATTGTGGTGCTAGAGAAGACTCTTGAGAGTCCCTTGGACAGCAATGAGATCAAACTAGTCAATCCTGAAGGAAATAAACCTTGAATATTCATTGGAAGGAAGGATGCTGAAGTTGAAGCTCCAATACTTTGGCCACCTGATGTGAAGAGCTGACTCACTGGAAAAGACCCTGATGCTAGGAAAGACTGAGGGAAAGAGAAGAAGGGTATGAGGGAGGATGAAATGATTGGATGGCACCACCAACTCAATGGATGTGAGTTTGAGCAAACTCTGGGAAATAGTGAAAGACAGGGAAGCCTGGCGTGCTGCAGTCAAAGAGTCGGACGTGACTTAGCAACTGAACAACAACAGAAGGCTACATCCAAAAAACATCAACACACATTCTTTTCAAGGTTGCCTGGTATGTTCTCTACCATAGAACATAATCTAAATTGGAAAATGAGCCGCGAAACATTTAAGAGAACAGAAGTTAATTCAATCAACTTTTCTGACCACAATATGAAACTAGGTATCAACTAAAAAAGAAAAATGGGAAAAAAGCCAAACAATGACTAAACATGCTACTAAAAACACAATGAGTCAAGATTGAAATCAAAGGAGAATCAGAAAATAACACCAAATATGCAACTTAAAAACACACAACATTACAAATTCTATGGGATGAAAAAAAGCAGTTCTAAGACAGAGTTCATAGCAATACAGATCTTCATCAAAAAAACAAAACAGAACAAAAAACTCTTAAATAAATAAGCTACCTACCACCTAAAAGACTTAGGAAAAGAACAAACAAAACCCAAAGTCAACAGAAGGAAGGAAATAATTAAGATCAGAGGAAATAAATAAAATATAAACAAAAATATAATAGAAAATATCAATAAAATGTAGAGGTGATTTTTAAAAGATAAACAAAATCAACAAACATCTGGCCAGGCTCATCAAAAAGAAAGGACACAAATAAACAAAATAAAAAATGAAATATGAGCAATAACAACCAGTATCACAAAAACACAAAAAATTATGAAAGAGTACTATGAAAAGTTATAGGCAAACAAAATGTTAAACCCAGAAGAAATAGGCAAGCTTCTAGAAACATATAGCCTGCCAATACTGAATTTGGAAGAAATAGACAATGTGAACAAACCAATCACTAGAAGTGAAAAAAATCTGTAATTAGAAAAACTACCTGCAAACAAAAGTCTAAGACTGAACAGCTTCACTAGGGAATTCTACCAAACATACAAATAACTTATGATTGTCAATCTATTCTACAAAACTGAAAAGAAGGCAATATTCTCAAACGTATTCCACAGGTTCCTCATCACCCTGATACAAAAACCAAAGACACCACAATAAAAGATAATTAAAGGCCGATAGCTTTGATGAATACAGATGCAAAACTCCTCAGCAAAATATTAGCATAAATCCTCAAAAAAATCCTCCAATACAGAAAAAGGATCATACATCATGACCAAGTTGGATTCATTACTAGATCACAAAGATGGTTTAACACACACAAAGCAATAAATACTATACACCACATTAATCAAAAGAAAGACAAAAACATATGATCATTTCAATAGAGTCAGAAAAAGCATTGAAAAAATTGAACATCCATTCATAAAAAAACTCATAAAAGTGGGTACAGAGGGAACAGATCTCAGCACAATCAGTTCAGTTCAGTTGCTCAGTCGTGTCCAACTCTGCAACCCCATGGACTGCAGCATGCCAGGCCTCCCTGTCTATTACCAACTCCTGGAGTTTACTCAAACTCATGTCCATTGAATCGGTGAAGTCATCCAACCATCTCATTCTCTGTTATCCCTTCTCCTCCTGCCTTCCATCTTTCCCAGCATCAGGGTCTTTTCAAATGAGTCAGTTCTTTGCATCAGGTGGCGAAAGTATTGTTTCAGCTTCAGCATCAGTCCTTCCAATGAATATTCAGGACTGATTTCCTTTAGGATGGACTGGTTGGATCTCCTTGCAGTCCAAGGGACTCTCAAGAGTTTTCTCCAACACCACAGTTCAAAAGCATTGATTCTTTGGTCTCAGCTTTCTTTATAGTCCAGCTCTCACACCCATACATGATTACTGCAAAAACCATAGCTTTGACTCTATGGACCTTTTGTTGGCAAAGTAATGTCTCTGCTTTTTAATATGCTGTCTAGGTTGGTCATAACTTTTCTTCCTAAGAGCAAGTGTCTTTTAATTTCATGGCTGCAGTCAGCATCTGCAGTGATTCTGGAGCCCCCCAAAATAAAGTCTCTCACTCTTTCCACTGTTCCCTATCTATTTGCCATGAAGTGATGGGACCAGATGGCGTGACCTTAGTTTTCTGAATGTTGAGTTTTAAGACAACTTTTTCACTCTCCTCTTTCACTTTCATCAAGAGGCTCTTTAGTTCTTCTTTGCTTTCTGCCATAAATGGTGTCATCTCAGTACAATAAAGGCCATTTATGACAAACAGCAAAAATCACTCCCAACAGTGAAAATCTGAAAGCTTTCCGACTAAATTCAGGAACAAGACAAGACTGCCTCCTCTCACTCCTTTGACTCAACGTAGTATTGAAAGTTTTAGCCACAGCAATCAGAGAAGAAAAAGGAAAAAAGTATACAAATTTGAAGGGAAAAGGTGAAATTGTCACTATTTGCAAATGATATGAAACTCCATAAAGATAACTTTAAAAATATCCACACAAAAACTATTAGAATAAATGAATTCAGCAAAATACAATATTAAAACACAGAAACCTGTTGTATTTTCTTACACTAATAATGAAAATTTAGAAAGGGAAAGTAAAAAGAAAAAAATCCTATGTAAAATTGCATCCAAAAAATATCTGGGAAAAAATTTAAGGAGATGAAAGACCTATATGCTGAAAACTATTAATAAAAATGTAAGGTGAAAATAATATTTACAACAGTTATGCTCTGACATAAAAGACATGCCTTATTTAAGTCTATAAAATTCTGTAGTACATTATCAAAAAAATCAGAACCTTGGGCTATTTACCTAATTCCCAACAGTTAGGCACTCAATGGCCATATGTATAATTCACACATCCTCAAATAATTTGAAGTTCACATTGACTGATTCCAAAGAGTGTGAGTTTATAACTTTCTAATATAGTGTAATGTCTGCACATTCCTGGGATGTTGCCAAAGAAAGACAGTGAATCTAACTGAACTTTAAAAAATACTTACTTATGCATTTTTCAATAGCAGCCACCATATTTTGAATTTGTATTGAAAAGTCCAATCTGTTGGGAGTTATAAAGAGATTTGTAGGGAATTCTAGAAGTCTAAGAGAAAATAATAAAAGCATATATAAGAAGAATACAGTACATAAAATACAATTACTTGTAATTTCAAAAATATCTAGTACTTACTCATCATTCATGCAATTTTTCTCAAACTCAGTATCGAAGTCTAGTTCTATCAGAATCCATCAAAAGAAACAGAATAAAAATTTATTTTTATATAAAAACTGATATTTATGTCAGCTAATTAACAAGGTTATATTGTCAGTACTTTCTAAAACCCTAAGAATAAACTGGGAAGGTTACTTAAGGACTGAATTCTAGCAGTACACCCCATCCCCAGATTCTGATTAAGGAGATCTGAGAAGAAATTCAAGAGTCCTTAACATTTATAAAAACCATAGACTATTAACTGATAAATTCAAAACTACTAAAATTTTCTTTCATGTGTTATTTTAATTTATCCTTTTACATTTATAAAAATCATACACTATTAACTGATAATACATAAACTACTAAAATTTTCTCTCACATGTTATTTTCCAGCTGCTAAGATATTTCCTTTCACTTTTAATAGTGTCATTTACTTTACCTGAAAGAATTTCATAGCTGTAACTCATTCTTTTTGATTTCTTCATTGGAAGTAGTTCTTCACTTGATTGTTTAATGAAAACATTGACTTCATTTTCTGATGTATCTTCATATATTGCAGATTTTTCAGAGCACTTGTCCGACTCATGTAAGTTCTCTTCAGAATTTTCTGAAGAATCACTCTCAGCAGGAGTTCTCAATTGTAGGTTTACTTCAAATATTGGTGCACATATTTTTCTCAAATTTGTATTCACTTTAATACTATTCAAAATCTAATTTAACAGATACATGAGAGTGCTAGTTATAATATGTAAGTTAAGTGTTCTTTTATATACAACAATATAAAACTAATTTTAAATGAAAACTAATAACTTTGGCATAAATGAATAACATTCTAATGGTATATAATTGATTTTCATTTAAAAAATAATGTAAAATAAGTGATACATTATAATGCAGTAGTTTTCCAGTTGATGCCGTAGTGGGTATATATTAATCATTTAAGAACTTCCTAAAAATATAATTTCTTAGGCCCTATCCTAAGATTTAAAAGGTAGGGGCAAGGTCCAGGAATCTAAAACATCTAAAAGCTGAACAGGTGATTCTCTCATGTACTCTGATTTAAGAACAACAAATCAGATAAAGGAAACAATCCCATTTACACTACATCAAAAATAAAAAACCCACAGGGAACTACATTCAATATCTTGCAATCACCTATATTGGAAAATAATCTATAAAAATATGTATATACATAACTGAATCACTTTTCTGTATACCCGAAATTGATACAATATTGTAAATCAATATTTACAATATTGTAAATCTTCAATTTAAAAACTTCCTTTTGTCCAAGAGCATCCAAACATTCTGATAAGAATTTCAGTGTAGCTGAATCCCCTTAAATGTGTTTACAGCTGGCTAAATGTCAAGTCTACAAATAAAAGGCCTTTGTATTAAAATAATAATAATACAAAATATAAAACTACACTATAAAGCTACAATAATCAAAAGAGTACTACAGTGGCACAAAATAAGAAATACAGATCAATGGAACAGGATAGAAACTCTATGAAAAACCCACACACTTATGGTCAGTTAATCCATAACAAAAGTGGCAAGAATTTACAATGCAGAAAAGACAGTCTCTTCAATAAGTGGTGTTGTAAAAACTGTATTAGAACATTCTCTGACACCATACAAAAAAAATAAACTCAAAATGGATCAAGTCCTAAATTTAAGGCCAGACACTATAAAACTCTTAGAAGAAAACAGAAGCAGAACACTGACACAAATCACAGAAATACTTTCTTATCTACATCCTAGAGTAATGAAAGTGAAACCAAGAACAAAGAAATGGGACCTAATTAAACTTAAAAGCTTTTTCACAGCAAAGGAAAGCATAAACAAAATGAAAAGACAGCCCACACAATAGGAGAAAATATTTTTAAATGAAGTGACTTACAAGAGATTAATTTTTAAAATACAAATAGTTCATACAGCTCAATATCAAAAAAAACAAACAACCCAGTCAAAAGATGGGCAGGAGAACTAAACAGACATTTCTCCAAAGAAGACATATAGATGGCCCAAAAGCACATGAAAAGGTGCTCAACCTCACTAATAATCAGGGAAATGCAAATCAAGGCTACAATGAGATATCAACTTTCACGGTCAGAAAGCCCATCATCAAAAAATCTAAAAAAAGTAAATGCTAGCAAGTGAGGAGAAAAGGGAAACCCTCTTACACCATTGGCAGGAATGTAAACTGGTACAACAGGGGGTGCATTGGTAAAGAATTCGCTTGCCAATGCAGGAGATGCAAGAGATGTGGGTTGGACCCCTGGGTTGGGAAGATCCCCTGGAAAAGGGAATAGTAACCTGCTGCAGTATTCTTGCCTGGAAAATTCCATGGACAGAAGAGCCTTATGGGTTACAGTCCATGGGGTCGCAAGGAATTGGACATGAGTGAGCAACTGAGCATACACACACATGACCACTATGGAGGAACAGTATGATGGTTCCTTAAAAAACTAAAAATAGAACTACCATGACCTAGCAATCCCACTCCTGGGCATATCTCCTGAGAAGACAATCTGAAAGGATATATGAACCCTAAAGTTCACTGCAGCACTATTTACGATAGCCAAGATATAGAAGGAACCTAATAGCCAATGGCAAAGGAATGGATAAAGAAGGTGCAGTGCTTATATATAATGGAATATTACTCAGCAATAAAAATAACAAAATAGAGGTTATCATACTATGTGAAATAAGTCAGATAAACACAAATTCACTCATGTGAAATTAGATTTTTAAAAATTATACAAATGTTATCTATTTATAACAGAAAAAGAATCAGACATCAGGAATATATTTCAAATTCATCAAAACAGGTCCTAATCTTTCTTTAAAGTATTTAAACTCCACTTTAATGTAATTATAACTAGTATAACTATCTCCACTGAAAAATAACAGTATCTTAAGTATAAATATTTTATTTACAAAAATATAATTGCTCTTAGTTTCAATCTAGGCATAAGTTCTCAAGTAATCTTTTGATTCCTTACATCCCATAAATAATCTGTTGTGCTTGTGGCATCCAGTGTTTCTCACTTACTGAGGTGAGATCAGATCAGTGGTCATCTGAATCATCTACCAGAACTTCAACCTTTAGTTTAAGTCATTAAGAAATAAAGGGATTTAACAATAACAAGTCCCTCACCAAAGGGAAGTTTAGTGATATATTATCATGTGATCAGGATTTACCTATATATGAGTTGAATCTTCACAGCACAATGTTGAGTAAAAATATGTAAAAACAGAAATGCAGCACAATGATATTTCTGTAAATTCTAACATGTATAATAACAAAATCCAAGACATGATTTTTTTTTAAATTCAATGTAACTTTATGGAAGGTGGATTGAAGAAAAATACAAAAATGATATTTCAGTGACTCCTCATAAGAGGGGGAGGATGTGTTAAAGTTGGGGGATAGGGAGAGAAATAAAATAATAAAATGATATAAAACAAAACAAGAGACCTTGATGAACTGATACACATAAATCAAGAGGATGATCAATTCAGCTCTCCATATCTGATCTCCTACACTAAATGAGTTGGCAGAAGAAATAACAAGAGAAAACACCAGAAGAACTAGATGAAGCAGAGATCAGAAACCTGAGAAAGAGTTCACACTAATGATGTTAAAGACAACAAAATAACTTGGGAGAAGTACGAATGCCGAGAAATTACAAGAAGTTTTTAACAAAGAGAAAACATAAAGAACAACCAAACAGAGTTGAAGAATACAATAACTGAAATGAAAAATACACTAGAATAAATCAGTAATAGACTAAATGATAGAGAGAAACAGGTCAGTGAGCTTAAAGACAGAATAGAGGAAATTATTGCCACTCAACGGAAAAGAGAATGAAAAGAAATAAAGATAGTTTAAGATACCTCTGAGACACAATCAGGCACACTAACATCTGCATTACAGAAGTCCCAAAAGAAGGACAGAGAGAGAAAGGGACTGAGAGCATATTTGAATACATAAGAACTGAATACTTTTCTAACCTGGGAAAGGAAACAGTCATCCACGTCTATGGAATACAGAGTCCCACAGAGGATGAAACCAAAGAGGAATACACCAAGACACATTGTAATTAAAATGACAAAAATTAAAGATAAGGAGAAAATATTAAACTAAGAAACAATATTCAAGGGAACTCCCATAAGGCTAGGCTATCAGCTGATTTTTCAGCAGAAACTCTGCAGTCCAGAAGGAAGTGATATGATAAAACTCAAAGTGATGAAAGGGAAAACATACAACCAAGCACATGCAATCCAGCAACACTCTCCTTCAGATTTAATGGTGAGAGCAAAAACTTAACAGACAAGCAAAAGCTAGAATTCAGAACCATAAAACCAGCGTTAACAAACAAGGTTAAAGGAAATCCACTGGGTGAAAAAAGAAAAGGCCAGAATTAGAAATGAGAAAATTATAAAATTTAAAAAGTGACCAATAAAGGCAAATGTATAGTACATGTAGGTAATATCCCACACACAAAGCTATTCAGGTCAGTTCAGTCGTTCAGTTGTGTCCTACTCTTTGCGACCCCATGAATTGCAGCATACCAGGCCTCCCTGTCCATCACCAACTCCTGGAGTTTACCCAAACTCATGTCCATTGAGTCGGTGATGCCATCCAGCCATTTCATCCTCTGTCGTCCCCTTCTCCTCCTGCCCCCAATCCCTCCCAGCATCAGAATCTTTTCCAATGAGTCAACTCTTCGCATGAGGTGGCCAAAAGTACTGGAGTTTCAGCTTTAGCATCATTCCTTCCAAAGAACACCCAGGGCTGATCCCCTTTAGAATGGACTGGTTGGATCTCCTTGCAGTCCAAGGGACTCTCAAGAGTCTTCTCCAACACCACAGTTCAAAACCATCAATTCTTCGGCACTCAGCTTTCTTCACAGTCCAACTCTCACATCCATACATGACCACAGGAAAAACCATAGCCTTGACTAAACAGGCCTTTGTCAGCAAAGTAATGTTTCTGCTTTTCAGTATGCTATCTAGGTTGGTCATAACTTTCCTTCCAAGGAGTAAGCGTCTTTTAATTTCACGGCTGCAATCACCATCTGCAGTGATTTTGGAGCCCAGAAAAATAAAGTCTGACACTGTTTCCACTGTTTCCCCATCTAATTCCCATGAAGTGATGGGACCAGATGCCATGATCTTCGTTTTCTGAATGTTGAGCTTTAAGCCAACTTTTCCAGTCTCCTCTTGCACTTTCATCAAGAGGCTTTTGAGTTCCTCTTCACTTTCTGCCACAAGGGTGGTGTCATCTGCATATCTGAGGTTATTGATATTTCTCCCGGCAATCTTGATTCCAGCTTGTGCTTCTTCCAGCCCAGCGTTTCTCATGATGTACTCTGAATATAAGTTAAATAAGCAGGGTGACAATATACAGCCTTGACGTACTCCTTTTCCTATTTGGAACCAGTCTGTTGTTCCATGTCCAGTTCTACCTGTTGCTTCCTGACCTGCATACACATTTCTCAAGAGGCAGGTCAGGTAGTCTGGTATTCCCATCTCTTTCAGAATTTTCCACAGTTTACTGTGATCCACACAGTCAAAGGCTTTGGCATAGTCAATAAAGCAGAAATCAAGAGTAGTAAAATCGTCTATATCCATAATAAGCAGTTAAGATCTACATAAAACAATTAAATGTAAAATATGATATCAAAACTATTGTAAGAAACGAGAGCACAAAAGCACATTTTATTAATGCATTAGAAATTAAGGGAAAAGCAACTTTAACTATGTTTATAATAGACTGCTATACAAAAACCTCATAGTAATTATAAAACAAAAATCTAACAGATACACCAAAAAACAAAGAAAAAGGAATCCAAACATAACATTAAAAATAGCCATAAACTCACAAGAGAAGAAAATCAATGAAGAAAAAGGGGAAAAAAGATGCCACCACCCAAATCCAAAACAATGAACAAAATGGCAGTAAGAACATACATACTGATAATTAGTTTAAATGTAAATGGACTAACTGCCCAAATCCAAAGACACTGAGTGGCCGAATGGATATAGAAATAAGACTCATATACATGCTTCCTACAAGACATTCACCTCAGATCTAGAGACACACAGACTGAAACTGAAGAGATAAAGTATTCCATGTAAATGGAAACAAAAGTTGTAGTAATATTTAGACAAAATAGACTTTAAGTAGAGACTGTAATAAGATATGAAATAGGACACTGCATCATTATTGGATTGATCAAGGGATCAATTCAAGAAGAAATAACAATTGTAATACACATGAAACCAGCATGAAAAGTCAAAGTGAAAGTCACTCAGTTATGTCAAACTCTTTGCAACCCCATGGACTATACAGTCCATGGAATTCTCTAGGCCACAATACTGGAGTGGGTAACCTTTCCCTTCTCCAGGGAATCTTCCCAACCCAGGGATCAAACCCAGGTCTCCTGCATTGCAGGCAGATTCTTTACTAGCTGAGCTGCAAGGGAAGCCCTTTTCACTTTCACTTTCACAATCCAGCATCAGTTCAGTTCAGTT
>NW_011494889.1:3048436-3053194 GCF_000754665.1 Bison bison bison | reverse complement strand
GTGATGCCATCCAGCCATCTCATCCTCCGTCATCCCCTTTTCCTCCTGCCCCCAATCCCTCCCAGCATCAGAGTCTTCTCCAATCCAGCATAGGAACACATAAATAAATATGAGTAATAAACATAAAAGGATAAATTGACAATAACACAATAATAATAGAAAATTTAACACAACATTTATTGATGGACAGCTCATCTAGAAAAAAATCAATAACTGGCTTTAAATGAACATTAGATAAGATGAACTTAATTGATATATATATAGAGAGAATTCTACCTGAAAGCAGAAGAATACACATTCTTTTCAAGTGCACATGAAACATCCTCCAGGACAGATCAAATAGGTGACAAAACAAACCTCAGTAAATCTAAGAAAGGTGAACTCAAAGCAAGCATCTTTTCTGACCACACCACCATGAAACTAGAAATCAATTACAAGAAAAATGGTAATAAACAGAAGCATAAGGCTAAAAATACACTACAAAACAGAGCCAACAATGATGGAAGAAAGCAAAGAGGAAATTAAAAAATTCACGGAGACAAATGAAAATAAAAATATGATGATACGAAACCTATGAAAGGCAGCAAAAGCAGTTCTAAGCAACACAAACTTACCTCAAGAAACAAGAAAAATCTCAAATAAACAACCTAACCTTACACAGAAGAACAAGAGAATGAGGGACAAACAAAACCCAAATAGTGGAAGGAAATAAAGATCAGAGTAGAAATAAATAAAATAGAGACTAAAAAACAACAGAAAAAAATCAATGAACTAAAAGCTGGTTCTTTGAAAAATAAACAAAATTGACAAATCTTTAGCCAGGCTCATCAAGAAAAAAGAGAGAGGGCCCAAATCAATTAAATCAAAAATGAAAAAGGAAAGGTTACAACTAACACCACAGAAATTCACAGGATCATAAGAGACTACTATGAATATCAATGAACCAATAAAATTAACAATCTAGAAGGAACGGGCAAACTCTTAGAAATGTACAATCTCCCAAGACTGAACCAGGGATAAATAGAAAATATGAACAGGGACTTCCCTGGTGGTCCAGTGACTAATAATCTGTGTTCCCCTTGCAGGGGGCCCAGGCTGATCAGGAAACAAGATCCCACATGCTGCAACTAAAGATCCTGAGGGCTGCAATTAAGATGCAGTGCAGCCAAACAAATAAATAAATATTTCTTTAAAGGGGAAAAGAAAATATGAACAGACCAATTAACAGTAATGAAACTGAATCAATAATTTACAAAAACAAAAGTTTCTGTCCAGATGGCTTCACAGGTGAATTCTACCAAATATTTAGGGATGAGTTAACATCCATCCTTCTCAAACTATTCCAAAAATATTGAAGAGAAAGGAACACCTCCAAACTCATTCTTTTTGCCCACCATCACCCTGATACCCAAACCAAAAATATCACAAAATAAGAAAATAACAATCTTACTGACAAACAATAGATGCAAAAAACCTCAAAAATATACTAGCAAACTGAATCCACCAATACACTGAAAGGGTCATATACAATGATCAAGTAGGATTTACCCCAGAGATGCAAGGATTTTTCAGGATCCCCAAATCAATCAGCTATGATACACCATATTAAGAAACCATAAAATTGCATTCATTTTAAATGCCAGTATATTGTCACCCTACTTATTTTAACTTCTATGCAAAGTACATCATGCAAAATGCTGGGGTGAATGAATTAAAAGCTGGAATCAAGATTGCTGGGAGAAATATCAACAACCTCAGATACGCAAATGCATACCACTCTAATAGCAGAAAGTGAAGAGGAACTAAAGAGCCTCTTGATAAGGGTAAAAAGGAGAGTGAAAAAGCTGGCTTAAAATTCAACATTAAAAAAAACGAAGATCCTGGCATCTGGTCCCAACACATCACAGCAAATAGATGGGGAAAAAGTGGAAACAGTGACAGATTTTATTTTCTTGGGCTCCAAAACTACTGTTGACAGTGACTGCAGCCATGAAATTAAAAGACGTTTGCTCCTTAGAAGAAAAACAATGACACCTAGACAGTGTATTAAAAAGCAGAGACATCACTTTGCTGACAAAGGTCTTGTTTTTCCAGTAGGCATGCACAGATGTGAGAGCTGGACCATAAAGAAGGCTGAGCACTAAAGAATTGATGCTTCTGAACTATGGTGCTGGAGAAGACTCTTGAGAATCCCTTGGACAGCAAAGAAATCAAATCAGTCAATCCTAAAGGAAATCAAACCTGAACATTCATTAGAAGGACTGAAGCTGAAGTGCCAACACTTTGGTCACTTGATATGAAGAGCTGACTCACTGGAAAAGACCCTGATGCTGAGAAAGATTGAGGGCAGGATGAGAAGTAGGTAACAGAGGATGACATAGTTGGATGGCATCACTGACTCAATGGACATGAGCTTGAGCAAACTACGGGAGATAGTAAAGGACAGGAGAGCCTGGTATGCTGCAGTCCATGGGGTTGTAAAGAGTCAGACATGACTTAGCAACTGAAGAACAACAACACTAACATATTGAAGATTAAAAACCACAGATGCATGAAAAGCTTTTTAAGAAAAGTTCTGAATATCCATTTATACGAAAAGCTCTCCAGAAAGTGAGCATAGAGGGAACATTCTTCAACATAATAAAGGCCATATATGAAAAACACTCAGCTAATAACATCCACAACAGTAAAATGTTGAAAGCATTTCCTCTAAGATCAGGAACAAGAAAAGGATGCCTATATTCAACATACTTTTAGAATCCTAGACACAGCAATCAAAGCAGATAAAGAAATAAAAGGAATCCAAACTGAAAAGGAAGAAATAAAGTATCATTTTCTCAGATGACATGATAATTTTATACATGGAAAATTCTAAAGATGTCATCAGAAAACTATTAAAGCTCATCAATGAATTCAGTAAAGTTACAGGATACAAAATTAATACACAGCAATCTGTTGTATTTCCATACACTAACAACAAAGTATCAGAAAGAGAAATTAAGGAAACAATCTCACTTACTGTCCCTTCAGAAAGAATAAAATATATGGAATAAAATATATGTAATATACTACCTAAGGAAGTAAAAGACTTGTAACTCAGAAAACTTTTAAGCCACTGATGAAAGAAACTGAAGCCAACATAAACAGATGAAAAGATGTACCATGTTCTAGAAGAATTCATATTGCTAAAATGACAATACTACCCAAGGTAATGTACAGGTTCAATGCAATCTCTAAATACCAATGGCATGTTTCACAGAACTAGAAAAGAATTTCAAAACCTGCAGGGAAACACCAAAGACTCTAGATAGCTGAAACAATCTTGAGTAACAACAGAGCTGGGAGAATCACACTCCCTGGTTTCAGATTATACTACAAAAGTACAATAATCAAAATAGTATGGTATTAGCACAAAACAGACACACAAATCAATGGAACTGAACAAAGAACCAGATAAACCCACACCCTTTTGGCCTATTAATCTATGTGAAAGGAGGCAAGAATATACAATGGAGAAGACAGTCTCTTCAATAAGAGGTATGTAAAAACTGGACAGTTATTTGCAAAAGAATGAATCTAGAACATTCTCTAACATCATATACAACATAAACTCAAAATGAATTAAAGACCTAAATATAAGACCAGATACTATAAAATTTTAGAGGAAAACAGAGGCAGAACAAGCTTTGACATAAACTGCAACAACATTTTTTCAGATCTGCCTCCTAAAGCAAGGGAAACTAAAGAAGAAATAAACGAAAGGTTTTGACAGTCCAGGTTCGATGCATGATACTGGATGCTTGGGGCTGGTGCACTGAGACGACCCAGAGGGATGGTACGGGAGGGAGGAGGGGAACACATGTATACCTGTGGTGGATTCATGTTGATGTATGGCAAAACCAATACAATGTTGTAAAGTAATTAACCTCCAATTAAAATAAATAAATTTATATTAAAAAAAGAAATAAACAAATGGGACCTAATTAAACTTAAAGGTTTTTGTGTAGCAAAGGAAACCATCAACAAAATGAAAAGGCAACCTATTGAGTGGGAGAAGACATTTGCAAATGAAATGACTGATAAAGGGTTAATATCCAACATATATGAACAGTTCATATAACTTAACATTCAAAAAACAAGCAATTCATTTGTACAAAGTGGGCAGAACTGAACAGACATTTTTTCAAAGAGAAAATGCAGACTGCCAATAGGCAAATGAAAAGATATTCAACATTACTAACCATCAAGGGAATGAAAATAAAAAATACAATGATATCACTTCAAACCTATTAGAATGCAATCATTGAAAAGAATACAAATAATAAATGTTGGTAAGAATGGAATTCTTGTTCTCTGTTGATGGGAGTGTAAACTGGTATAGTCATTGTGGAAAACAGTGTGGAGGTTTCTCAAAAAAAACTAAAAATAGAACTACCATATGACCCTATCATTTCACTCCTGGCTATGTATCTGAAAAAAACAAAAACACTAATCTGAAAAGATAAACGTACCCCAGTGTCCATAGTAAAGTAATGGTCAAAATTCTCCAAGCCAGGCTTCAGCAGTATGTGAACTGTGAACTTCCAGATGTTCAAGCTGGTTTTAGAAAAGGCAGAGGAACCAGAGATCAAATTGCCAACATCCGCTGGATCATCAAAAAAGCAAGAGAGTTCCAGAAAAACATCTATTTCTGCTTTATTGACTATGCCAAAGCCTTTGACTGTGTGTATCACAATAAACTGGAAAATTCTGAAAGAG
>NW_011494889.1:3045973-3048321 GCF_000754665.1 Bison bison bison | reverse complement strand
CCAGGAGAAATATCAATAACCTCAGATATGCAGATGACACCATATGCAGATGGCAGAAAGTGAAGAGGAACTCAAAAGCCTCTTGATGAAAGTGAAGAGGAGAATGAAAAAGTTGGCTTAAAGCTCAACATTCAGAAAATGAAGATCATGACATCTGGTCCCATAACTTCATGGCAAATAGATGGGGAAACAGTGTCAGACTTCAATTTTGGGGCTCCAAAATCATTGCAGATGGTTAAGGACTCATTCCGTTATCACAAATTCTCTTTCTCAAGATAACCAAAAAAAGAAAAGAAAAAGTCTATTCTAATATTTAAAAGCAACAACGAACACTGTAAACAATATAAATCTTCTATTGTTGTTATTCATTTAAAATAAATGTGTTCATCTCATAACCATTTTTAGCCCACTCCAATATTCTTGCCAGGAGAATCCTGTGGACAGAGGAGCCTGGAGGGTTGCTGTCTATGGGGTCGCACAGAGTCGGACATGACTGAAGCAACTTAGCATGCATGTATGCATTGGAGAAGGAAATGGCAACCCACTCCAGTATTCTTGCTTGGAGAATCCCAGGGACAGAGGAGTCTGGTGGGCTGCCATCTATGGGGTTGCACAGAGTTGGACACGACTGAAGAGACTTAGCAGCAGCAGCAGCATAACCATTTTTAATATGTAATGAGATCTGAGGATGCCTTACAAATAACTGAGAAAAGAAGAGAAGTGAAGGGCAAAGGAGAAAGGGAATGATATACCCAAATGAATGCAGAGTTCTAGAGAAAAGCAAAGAGAGATAAGAAAGGCTTTTTATGTGAATAATGCAAAGGAATAAAGGAAAACAATAGAAAGGGAAAGATTAGAGATCTTTTCAAGAAAACTGGAGATACAAAGGGAATATTTCATGCAAAGATGGGCACAATAAAGGACAGAAATGGTATGGACCTAACAGAAACAGAAGAGATTAAGAAGAGGTGGCAAGAATACACAGAACAACTATACAAAAAAGATCTTTATGACCCAGATAACCATGATGGTGTGATCACTCACCTAGAGCCAGATATCCCAGAATGCGAAGTCAAGTAGCCTTAGGAATCACTACTATGAACAAAGCTAGTGGAGGTGATGGAATTCCAGTTGAGCTATTTCAAATCCTAAAAGATGATGCTGTGAAAGTGCTGCATTTAATATGTCACCAAATTTGAAAAACTCAGTAGTGGCCACAGGACTGGAAAAGATCAGTTTTCATTTCAATCCAAAAGAAAGAGAATGCCAAAGAATGGTCAAACTACCATACAACTGTGCTAATTTCATATGCTAGCAAGATTATGCTCAAAATCCTTCAAGCTAGGCTTCAGCAGTACATGAACTGAGAACTTTCAGATGTTCAAGCTGGATTTAGAAAGTCAGAGGAATAAGAGATCAAATTGCCAACACCCATTCAATCATAGAGAAAGCAAGAGAATTCCCCCAAAACATCTACTTTTGCTCCACTGACTATGCCAAAGCTTTTGACTGTGTGGATCACAACAAACTGTGGAAAATTCTTCAAGAGATGGGAATACCAAATCACCTTACCTGCCTCTAGAGAAAACTGTATGCAGGTCAAGAAGCAACAGTTAGAACTGGACATGAAACAACAGACTGGTTCCAAATTAGGAAAGGAGTATGTCAAGGCTGTATATTGTCATCTGCTTATTTAATTTATATGTAGGGTGTATCATGTGAAATGTTGAGCTGGATGAATCATAAGCTTGAATCAGGATTTCTGGGAGAAATATCAACAACCTCAGACATGCAGATGATACCAATTTAATGGCAGAAAGAGAAGAGGAACTAAAGAGTCTCTTGATGAGGTGGAAGAGGAAAGTGAAAAAGCTGGCTTAAATTCAACATTCAAAAAACAAAGATCATGGCATCCAGTAATATACTTCATAGCAAACAGAAGGGGAAAAAGAGGAAACAGTGACAGACTTTATTTTCTTGGGCTCCAAAATCACTGCAGACAGTGACTGCAGTCATGAAATTAAAAGATGCTTGCTCCTTGGAAGAAAAGCTATGGCAAACTTAGCGTATTAAAAAGCAGAGATCACTTTGCCAACAGAGGTCCATATAGTCAAAACTATGGTTTTTCCAGTAGTCATGTATGGATGTGATGGCTGGACCATAAAGAAAGCTGAACACAGAAGAACTAATGCTTTTGAATTGTGGTGTTGGAGAAGGAACTCTTGAAAGTTCCTTGGACTGCAAGGAGATCGAACCAGTTAATCCTAAAGGAAATTAACCCTGAATATTCATTGGAAGGATGATGATGAAGCTCCAATACTTTGACCACCTGATGCGAAGAGTGACTC
>NW_011494889.1:3043092-3045873 GCF_000754665.1 Bison bison bison | reverse complement strand
ACTGACTCAAGGGACATGAGTTTGAGTGAACTCCAGGAGATGGTGAAGGACAGGGAAGCCTGGTGTGCTGTATTCCACAGGATTGCAGAGTGGACATCAACTTAGTGACTGAACAATAATAAGCAATCTATTTTCTTGTAAGAGCATCAGATGTGCTTTGAAGTTAAAAAAACAAACAAAAAATGTTGGGTGTCCTGGACGAGTTCTTAAGCTAATCAAGGGTATAGGTGGATTCACAATTCCTTACACTAAGACTGTTTTCTTTTCACATGGCTTCAGTTCCATTCTTACAACATCCATGGTCAGTGGTGATATTGTTTTTATAGCTATTCTTGTAGTAGTGAAAGTGAAGTTGACTTTATTATGAACTAGCTGCTAAAAACAATGCTGAAGCGTTTTGTGACTAAAAAATTTTAAGTAATGAAATACATTTTGTTTTCCTGAGATGCAAAATATCTGAAGATCTGGGTTATATCCTGGAGAAACCAAGCAATAGTGACGTCTAGAATTCTGTTGTAAATATGACAACAGGGAATGTTAATTAAAATCTATAGTAATATTGTTGCTGCATCGAAAAATCATTATGGTTGAAGTTAGACTCTAAACAACTCTTGGTTATAATGTGTTTCTATCAGAGACTTTGAAAACAGACTATGTCTTTGTCCAACATGCCATGTTTCCAAAGAATCCTAAGGCATCTATGCTTCTAAAGCAATGACATCAAACTAAAAAAGGAGAGCTATTTTCCAAATTACCTGTCTTAAGTATTTTTTGACTCACTACAATAGTCCCAGAAATGAACCAGGTAGATACTGGGAGTTTGGGATTCAAAACTTAGTGAATCACATAAAAATTACCCCTTAAAAGCATATGTTGGGCTGAGGATTTCCTCAACAATAGCTGTTTTCATCATGTGACATATTTCTGGGATTATATTTTTTATATCTCCTCAATTTGGGGGGTACACTTATATGGATACTTGTCATCATGTTTGATCTCTGTTCTTCAACGTTAAATTTCACTTTCATTAATGAATAGTCCTTCCTAAGTATTTGAAGACTCTGGTAGAGGTCAGCTACTTGCTGCAAACTATTGATGGGATGATGTCACCTCCTTTTTCTGAGCTGTGATGTAGGAATGCAGTATTTACTTGGTGGACAGTTCATTTGAGTCAAGCCTGGAAATAAATGGGGTGACAGATTTTCCAACCCGCCTGCTTGTGTTCTGTTTCTCCAATATGAATTTGGAAAGTGATCAAAAAGCATTAAGAATAAAGGCTATGGAATAAGATGAGCAAGCTATTCTAAGAACATTCACCTTCATGTAAGAAGGGCTCAAAAAGATGAGCTAATATTTTAAATTGACTTATCGAGTAAGCTAATAGCAAACGTTTTTCAAACATGCAATCTGACAACAGAATAAAAAGGAGCTTATTATTTAGTAAATAAGTTCTGTTATTCATTCATCCATTCATTATGCTAAAGTCCTTTCTTTAGATATATTAGGAAAAAATCTCATAGAAGGTTAAAACAGTGACAATTCATTGCAATGAGTCAATATACTAAAAGTTGTATGATGTGTACCTACCATGCACCACTGACTTTTGCTTTATATGCTTTCTTATTCAATCCTCTCAGTAGCATTGTAGGTATGTATTACAATTGTTTGATAATACACTGAGGTTTGGTTTGATTAAAATGGGTTGTTGAAGACTATACAGTCTTAATATTAGAACTCAGCACTATCTGATTCCAAATTACAGACTTTTTTTTGTTATAATTGCTATTTAAGATGTAACAAGAGCTTGTTTACATATATAAGTATTTAGGGAATATCTTGAAAGTTTATTACTTTGTGCATACACCATATACAGTCAGCCCTCCTTGTCTGTGGGTTCCACATCCATAGATTCAACCATCTGAGGAATATTTTTAATTCCAGAAAGTTCCAAAAAGCAAAACTTGAATTTGCCACATGCTGACAACTATTTACACTGTATTAGGTATTATAAATACTCTAGAGATAATTTAAAGTATAGACATCCTGGAATGTGAACTCAAGTGGGCCTTAGGAACATCTATATGAACAAAGCTAGTAGAGGTGATGGACTTCCAGTTGAGCTATTTCAAATCCTGACAGATGATGCTGTGAAAGTGCTACACCCAACATGCCAGCAAATTTGGAAAACTCAGCAGTGGCCACAGGACTGGAAAAGGTCACTTTTCATTCCAATCCCCAAAAAAGGCAATGCCAAAGAATGCTCAAACTACCACACAATTGCACTCATCTCACACTCTAGTAAAGTAATGCTTAAAATTCTCCAAGCCACACTTCAGCAATAAGTGAACCATGAACTTCCAGATGTTCAAGATGGATTTAGAAAAGGCAGAGGAACCAGAGATCAAACTGCCAACATGCACTGGATCATTGAAAAGCAAGAGAGTTCCAGAAAAACATCTACTTCTGCTTTATTGACTATGCCAAAGCCTTTGACCGTGTGGATCAAAATAAACTGTGGAAAATTCTGAAGAGATGGGAATACCAGACCACCTGACCTGACTCTTGAGAAATCTGTATGCAAGTTAGGAAGCAACAGTTAGAACTGGATATGGAACAACAGACTGGTTCCAAATAGGAAAAGGAGTACGTCAAGGCTGTATATTGTCACCCTACTTATTTAACTTATATGCAGAGTACATCATGAGAAATGCGGGGCTGGAGGAAGCACAAGCTGGAATCAAGATTGCCAGGAGAAATATCAATAACCTCAGATATGCAGAT
>NW_011494889.1:3030974-3042955 GCF_000754665.1 Bison bison bison | reverse complement strand
TGGCTGACTTCATTTTTCTGGGCTCCAAAATCACTGCAGATGGTGACTGTAGCCATGAAATTAAAAGACGCTTACTCCTTGGAAGGAAAGTTATGACCAACCTAAACAGCATATTAAAAAGCAGAGACATTACTTTGCCAACAAAGGTCCGTCTAGTCAAGGCTATGGTTTTTCCAGTGATCGTGTATGGATGTGAGAGTTGGACTACAAAGAAAGCTGAGCACCGAAGAATTGATGCTTTTGAATTGGTGTTGGAGAAGACTCTTGAGAGTCCCTTGGACTGCAAGGAGATCCAACCAGTCCATCCTAAAGGAGATCAGTCCTGGGTGTTCATTGGAAGGACTGATGTTGAAGCTGAAACTCCAATACTTTGGACACCTGATGCAAAGAGCTGACTCATTTGAAAAGACCCTGATTCTGGGAAAGATTGAGGGCAGCAGGAGAAGGGGATGACAGAGGATGAGATGGTTGGATGGCATCACCGACTCAATGGACATGGGTTTGGGTGGACTCTGGGAGTTGGTGACGGAAAGGGAGGCCTGGTGTGCTGCGGTTCATGGGGTCACAAAGAGTCAAACACGACTGAGTGACTGAACTGAACTGAAAGGATGTGTGTAGTTAAAGTTGCTCAGTCATGTCCAACTCTTTGTGACCCCATGGACTACAAAGTCCATGGAATTCTCCATGCCACAATATTGGAGTAGGTAGCCTTTCCCTTCTCCAGGGGATCTTCCCAACGCAGGTATCAAACCCAGGTCTTGCACATTGCACGTGGATTCTTTATCAGCTGAGCCACAAGAGAAGTCCAGTAATACTGTAGTGGGTAGCCTATCCCTTCTCCAGCGGATCTTCCCGACTCAGGAATCAAACCGGGGCCTCCTGCATTGCAGGTGGATTCTTTACCAACTGAGCTATCAGGGAGGTTATATGCAAATACTATATCATTTTACATAATGAACTTGAGCTTCTATGGATTTTGGTAACTGTGGAGGTGAGAAGTGTGAAAGGTCATTCTGCAACCATATCTACTTGGCAATGGATGACACCTTGTAAAGATGACTTGAGATCCAGGTCCAGATGATTTACCTTGCCACATGCCTTTATAAGTTTTCTTTGTTATTCCTAAATGCAATATGTACTAAATGTCAGAACTTAGAACACATAATTAATATGCAAATATGTTCAGTCTTGGAGTAGAGACTCATTTCTGAAGAAATGTTAAAAATAATGTTAAACACTTTAAGGACTGAATGTTCTCTCCTTTTTAAATGCAACCCTCCAGCTCTCACACTGTCATCTATTCTCTGACACAAAACACCCTGATTCCCACATGACATACTCAGAGCCTGGCCTGTACAGACTCAGTGACTCTATTTAAGCCACACTTTTAAAGCTTCTCCCAAGAGACTCAGTTCAAAGAGAGCAGAGCAGTCTGCATAAGCTACCACATAGCCTATCTGAGTGACAGTCATGTTTAATGTTTCCTTCAAATATCTGTGGTGCTTTGTCTCTTACTGATGGCACTGCCTATAAAACTCTAAGGTTGTTAAGTCCCTTGATTTGGCTCCATCCACAGCTGGGCCACCTCTAAGGCAAAAAAAAGCAATGTACTGCTATTATGCCAAAATGTTAAGTTCACCTCTTTGCAAGATATTCATTTTGGCCAAGGCAATGGCCCCAGAGAATCAGACTAGGATTCAAACTATTTAGTCTGGAATTTATAGCTCCTCATAATCTGTTCAACTCTACATTGTGCTATTCACACCAAGAATCCTCTGCTCCACATGACTTAATGTTATCCCTTTCTGCTCATATTTTCTTATTCTTGCCTCTATACTCATGCTGCTCCTATTTCTTGAGTCAGTGTCCGTTTGATCAGGTGATCCAAAGATTATTTCTAACATAACACTTATATTCCCTGACAATTATTCCACTGATCTATACTCACCATGCCCCTATTCAGAATGTTGACCTGGTAGTTCTACTGAGAGGGCTAAATAAAAAGACAAGTACAAAAGCATGTAAAGCTGGCAACTTCAATTCGGATATCTCTGTCCTCTAAATTTTAGAAATTTTCTTCACTCTATGTGTATTTAATCCTATAATGCTCTCTACTTACGTTAGAACTTTTTATACCCATGATTGGCGCCTGACCAAAAGAAAAAAAATTCCATACTAAAATCACTATTAACAAAATAAAAAACAAACAACACATTAGTATGTGTATTTTTGATGTATGGCAAATGATTAGGTCTATATTTTTAAACGGTTTTTGTAATTCAATAGGAAAAAAGAAAACTTCATCAGAAAAATGCAGATAGGACATCAAAAGATCAAAACTGAGAAATAAAAAGGCTAATAAGCATGAGAAAAATATTCAATATTATAATCAATAACATAAATAAAATTAACTCTAGTTAATTCCAGGTCTCAGTTATCAATAGGCTATAACTAGCAAAAAATAGGACACACTTAAAAAGGCCATCTTTAAGAGAACAGAAGTTAGTATAACCTTGTCTGTAGAGAATTCTGCAATGCATATAAATAGCTTTAAAAAGTCTATAGTGTTGATTTAATGTTATTCCTAAGGAAAAATTAAAACAGTACATATGTTTTTATCTTGAAATACTTCTATTCCTAAATCTTTGTATAAAGCAACTACTAGAAGCAACTATTAATAAAATAATAGTTCCCATAGAGTACAGGTTAGGGATATAAAGCACTTGGGTTAAATCTAACCAAAAAAAAAAAAAACTTGCACAAGATTTTCAAGGAAACAAAAATATAAAAGACATTAAAGAAGAGTTATATAGCAGAATGTTGGTAGCAAGACTCATTATCATAAAATATTAACTCCCCTGTCCCCCTCCCTGCCAGCTACCTATATATCTAGGCAATTTCAATCAACCTCCAAGTAGGATTTGATTCTAAAATGTATATGGAAATGGAAGTGCCTGAGAATAAGCAAGACACTCTTAGAAAAGGAAGTGACTCCTCCAGTATGAGACTGGCACAGGAATAGGCCAATAGGCAATAGAACAGAGTCTGGAAACAGAAGACATATGTTGAAACACGTGATTAAATGACAAAAAGCTGCCACCTCAGATGAGCAGGAAAAGGATATAAATAAACAGTGTTTGGGCAATGGTTACTGATATAGAAATAAATAAAAATAGATCCTACTGTCAGGGGAGTGTGTGATTTCCTTGGTTCTGTCTGGCCGCAACAAAAATTTGAAGCGCTGGCCGGACCAGCGTTATAGCTCAGTTTTATTGGCAAGCAAAGAAAAATACATCCTCCAGGCGTGAAGGCGGGCCAACCCAAAAGACTGAAGAGAAGCCCCCAACTCAATTTTATCTCCTCTTTTTATGTTTTTTTTTCTCCTCCCCTTGAGCCTGCCCCATTAAATTGGGCTAGCCAGGAGGGCTGTTTGTTTTACCTGAGGTTCTCACTCCAGTCTTCGGACCTTCCTTTGTTCTATTTCCGCCGGCTTTTCCTTTCTTTGTCTTTTAGCCACCGCCATTTTGGACTCCTTTTTCCTATTCTAGCTACCTAACACTACCATGCACCATACACCAAAAAATATTTCTAGATAAATTTTAAGAGAATATTAAAAGTTTTATAAGAAAATATAGGAGGATAGCTTTATGACTCCAGGATGGTAGATAATTTCACATACCAATATAAATGAAAGGAATGATAAATTCTATTATATTGAAATTATGAATTACTGATAATCAATATACATTATCCAAGGAATAAAAATAACATGCTTTCCAGTAGAAGGATTACATATATATATATATATATACACACACACATACACACACACATATATAACATAGATTACATAGAATATATATGTAACTTCTAAAAAACAATATACAGGTTAATAGGCAAAAGACACGGAAGATTAAATATGAATCTCCAATTTTTAAAAATGCACAAGCAACTAAAAGGGAAATAAAAATGAAAACCACAGTAAAATGCCATTTAAAACCTATCCAGTTAGCAAAGACATTAAGTGCTGGTGAAAGTTGGTGAGGCTATGGAGCAATAAAAGATTACGGAATTGTTAAAGACTGTTTAAACTGGTATAAGCACTTTGGAAAACAATTACACGTTATTCAGTACAGTTGAAAATAAAGAACTCAGAGATTTCACTCCTTAGTAATAAATAAGTAGAAGGGACATATACAAGTATGTACAAAACAAAAACTGAAAACAGCCAAAATGTCCTTCAAAAGTAGACTGTGTTATTAATGCTTCATCAAGAAGGAATATATATATGTACATATATATATTATATATATACAGGAGATATTTAAGACCTTTTAAGTCTGGGTGACATTTCACTGGGTATTTACTTAATTATACTTCAAAGCATGCTGTGCTGTGCTTAGTCACTCATTTGTGTCCAACTCGTTGCAACGCAGTAGATTGTAAACCGACAGGATCCTCTCTGTTCATGGAATTCTCCAGGCAATAATACTGGAATGGGTAGTCATTCCCTTCTCCAGAGGATCTTTCCAACCCAGGAAACAAAACTGGGTCTCCTGCATTGTAGGCAGATTCTTTACTGTCTGAGCCACCAGGGAAGCCCCAAAATCTACCTAACATACTTTTTAAAGAGTATATAAAGTACATATTATACCATGCTAGCTCATAAAAAAAGGCTACTATTGCCACATAGCGTATGTGTTTACCATGTAAAATTTAATCCTAAGAAAATAATGCTGTGGGTAATGGTGATAATTATTCATGGCATGAAAAGATTTCTTAATTAAAGTCTCTAGGATTCTTTCAATGTTTTCATATTTGGTCTGTGTTATTTTAAAGTTAATAACACAAGCAAAAAAAGTGCTCTAGAAAAAGCAAAGAGAGAGGAATATAGTAATGGGAGTAGAAGAAGGTAGTTGCTACTTTAGACAGGGTGGTCTTTCCTAATTACTTTCATGTAAAATAGTTCACTTCAGTTCAGTCTCTCAGTCGTGCCCAACTCTTTGCGACCCCAAGGACTAGAGCACACCAGGCTTTCCTGTCCTTCACCAACTCCCAGAGCTTATTCAAACTCATGGCCATTGAGTCGATGATGTCATCCATCCATCTCATCTTTTGCCATTCCCTTCTCCTCCTGCCTTCAATCTTTCCCAGCATCAGAATCTTTTCCAATGAATCAGTTCTTTCCATCAGGTAGCCAAAGTATTGGAGTTTCAGTTTCAACATCAGTCCTTCCAATGAATATGCAGGGCTGATTTCCTTCAGGATGGACTGGCTGGATCTCCTTTCAGTTCAAGGGACTCTCAAGAGTCTTCTCCAGCACCACAGTTCAAAAGCATCAATTCTTCAGCACTCAGCTTTCTTTATAGTCAAACTCTCAATCCACACATGACTGCTGGACAAACCACAGCTTTGACTAGACAGACCTTTGTTGGCAAAGTAATGTCTCTGCTTTTTAATATGCTGTCTAGGTTGGTCACAGCTTTTCTTCCAAGGAGCAAGCATCTTTTAATTTCACGGCTGCAGCCACCATCTGCAGTGATTTTGGAGCCCCCCAAAATAAAGTCTCTCACTGTTTCCATTGTTTCTTCATCTATTTGCCATAAAGTGATGGGACCAGATGGCATGATCTTAGTTTTCTGAATGCTGAGTTTTAAGCCAACTTTTTCACTCTCCTCTTTCACTTTCATCAAGAGGCTCTTCAGTTCCTCTTCACTTTCAGGCATAAGGGTGGTATCATCTGTGTATCTGAGGTTATTGATATTTCTCCCGGCAATCCTGATTCCAGCTTGTGTTTCATCCAGCCTGGCATTTTGTATGATGTACTCTGCATATAAGTTAAATAAGCAGGGTGACAATATACAGCCTTGATGTACTCTTTTCCTCTTTTCCGTATTTGGAACCAGTCTGTTGTTCCATGTCCAGTTCTAACTATTGCTTCTTGACCTGCATACAGATTTCTCAGGGGGCAGGTAAGGTGGTCTCTTCTTTCCATCTCTTTAAGAATTTTCCACAGTTTGTTGTGGTCCACACAGTAAATGGTTTTGGCATAGTCAGTGAAACAAAAGTAGATGTTTTTCTGGAACCATCTTGCTTTTTTGATGATCCAATGCATGTTGGCAATTTGATCTCTGGTTCCTCTGCCTTTTGTAAGTCCAGCTTGAACATCTGTAAGTTCACAGTTCACATACTGCTTAAGTCTGGCTTGGAGAATTTTGAGCATTACTTTACTAGTGTGTGAGATGACTGGAATTGTGCAATAGTTTGAGTATTCTTTGGCATTGCCTTTCTTTGGGATTGGAATGAAAACTAACCTTTTCCAGTCCTGTGGCCACTGCCAAGTTTTTCAAATTTGCTGGCACATTGAGTGCCACACTTTCACAGCATCATCTTTTAGGATATGAAATAGCTCAACTGGAATTCCATCACCTCCACTAGCTACTTCACATTCCAGGATGTCTGGCTCTAGCTGAGTGATCACACCATTGTGATTATCTGGGTCGTGAAGATCTTTTTTTGTATAGTTCTTCTGTGTATTGTTGCTACCTCTTCTTAATATCTTCTACTTCTGTTAGGTCCATACCATTTCTGTCATTTATTGTGCCCATCTTTGCATGAAATGTTCCCTTGGTATCTCTAATTTTCTTGAAGAGATCTCTAGTCTTTCCCATTCTATTGTTTTCCTCTATTTCTTTGCACTGATGGTTGAAGGCTTTCTTATTTCTCCTTGCTATTCTTTGGAACTCTGCATTCAAATGGGTATATCTTTCGTTTTCTCCTTTGCCTTTAGCGTCTCTTCTTTTCTCAGCTATTTGTAACGCCTCCTCAGTCAAACATTTCATATTTTGTTTATGTCATTTTCAAGTTAATAACACAAGCAAAAAAAGTGCTCTGAAGAAAAGCAGAGCGAGAGGAATACAGTAATGGGAGAAGAAGAGGGTAGCTGCTACTTTAGACAGGGTGGCCTTCGCTAACTACTTTCGTGTAAAGTAGTATACATACATAAAATAGTTATTTGTTCTGCATTCCCTTATCTTCCTTTATTTTTTTTTCACAGTACTCATCACTTCATTATCTGTTTCCTTCAGTAGAACAGAAGTTTCAAAAGGTCAGGGAATTTCTTCTTCTTACTGCTATTTTTCTGTGCCTAGTTCAATGCCTGGTATATTATAAGTACTCAGTAATGCATGAACAAATGAAACAAATGTCATTATAGCTTTCTACAGTGTGAGCAGATGTGTGTGTGTGACTGTGTGTTTCAGTTTCGATCATAAATCACAATTTTAATTCCAAAAGTTATTTTTCATTTTACATTTAATATCTATGCTTATACTTTTCAAAGACTATTTTACCTCATTGTCTTGTGTTTTTACTTCTGACTTTGGAACAGAATAAGCATATAAGTTTGAATTATCAAATTCTTCATAATCACTTGTCATCTTTCCAGTGAAAGCAAAGATGTCCTTATGTATTCTAGGTTAAGAAATGATAAGAAAAATAAAGTCTTTAAAAAATCTTATACCTCATTAATATGCAGACTATATCAATAACTAGACATTCCCACATAGAAGATACATAAGATGGCCAGTGAAGAGATGCTCAGCATCACTAATTATCAGGAAAATACAAATCAGGACCATAGTGAGATATCACTTCACATAAATTAGGATGGGTACTATTTTTCTTTTTTTTAAATATAATACCCACCCTAATTTGTGTGAAATGATATCTCACTGTGGTCCTGAACAACCCAAAAATGAAATTTAAAAAACAATTCCATTTACAATAGCATCAAAAGGATAAAATCCTCAACAATGTTTTTTTAAAAAATATATAAAATTCATATTGTTGAAAGAAATTAAAAGTGAAAGTGAAAGTGAAGTCACTCAGTCGTGTCTGACTCTTTGCGACTCCATGGACAGTAGCCTACCAGGCTCCGCGGTCCATGGGATTTTTCAGGCAAGAATACTGGAGTGGGCTGCCATTTCCTTCTCCAGGGGATCTTCCCAACCCAGGGACTGAACCCGGGTCTCCTGCATTGCAGACAGACGCTTTACTGTCTGAGCCACTAGGGAAGCCAAATTCATATTGTTGAAAGAAATTAAAAGATACCTATATAAGTGGAAAGGCTTCCCTGTTGGCTCAGATGGTAAAGAATCTGTCTGCAGTGCAAGAGACCCAGATTCAATCCTTGGGTTGGGAAGATCCCCTGAAGAAGGGAATGGCAACCCACTCCACTATTCTTGCCTCAAGAATCCCATGGACAGAGGAGCCTGGCAGGCTACAGTCCATGGTGTTGTAAAGAGTCAGACACAACTGACTTTCACATAAGTGGGAAGATATTTCATGTACATAGATTGGAAAACTTTAAAGATAAAATGCTCCTCATATTTATCTACCTATCAAATGCAATCCCTATCAAAATTCCAGCTGACTTTTCTTTTTTTGCAGAAATTTGCAAACTTATTCTTTAATACTATGGAAACTCAAGGGACACAGAATAGCCAAAGTAATGTTATTTGACTAAAATGATGTTGCTAAAATTAGAGAGTTTGGACATAAAGTATTCCAAAATTTCAGTTCAGATTCCATGTTCACAAATTAGAGTAGATATATCTAGTTGTGAAACATAAGAAAAATGTTTTTTTTAAATAGTAGTATTCAAATAGAAGGTGCAAATATTCTGTATTCAATAGAAATTACTTGAAATTGACTCAAATTCCAACTGAACATTGAGGCTCCTTCCAGAATCATTCTCAATTATCTTTATGGGGAACACATGTACACCCATGGCAGATTCAAGTCAATGTACGGCAAAACCAATACAATATTGTAAAGTAAAATAAATAAATTAATTAATAAAAAAAAAAAGAGCTGGCTCTGAACTTTGAAAATACAGTGTACTAGGCATAGGATTAACAGATTTCACAAATAAAAATACAGGACACTGGTTAAAATTTTAATTTCAGATAAACAATAATTGGTAGTATAGATAATAATTGGGACACGCTTTTATTAAAAATTATACTCAGACAGTAATCTGTAGAAGATTTATGTAGCAAAAACAGAACTATGTTCAGCAACACGGAACTGAACATTATTTTTCATACAAAGTTAAAAGTACATTGTATTTCCTTCCTGGCCACTTTGCTCAGTCCCCATCTCTTCGAGAGAGACAAAATTCATCTAAATTATTCCATCTGATTGATGACTGTCATTTGTAACTTTACTACTATTACTTCTATTTGTAACTTTTCTACTATCGGGTATTCCTTCAGAAAAAGTGTATGGATTCATTACATATTCTAATATATTGTCTATAGATTATAAGAAAAAATCAAGCATGTATCTGCTGATACTTTTTAAGTTGATCTGTCTTTATATTTAGAAATGTCTTTTAATAGTAGGCTTCCCTGGTGGCTCAGATGGTAAAGAATCTGCCTGCAATGCAGGAGACCCATGTTCAATCCCTGGGTCGGGAAGATCCCCTGGAGAAGGAAATGGCAACCCATTCCAGTATTCTTACCTGGAGAATTCCATGGAAAGAGGAGCCTGGTAGGCTACAGTACATGGGGTCGCAAAGAGTCAGATATGATTGAGTGACCAGCACTTACTGTTTATCTGAATTTCAAATTTTACTGAGTATCCTACAACTTACATGGCAACTTGACTTATGCAGAATCTTGGGGAAAATTTCTCATGTTTTTATAAATAATGTTAAATAAAACAATGGGAGATAATAAGTTCAGGTAATTGTAAAAACTGAGCACAAACAATTTTCTACAAGAGAATTTTAAAATTCCAGCTGACATTATTGTAAGTGGCAACATATTACAATACTATGATTACAAATTCCTTTTATAATTAAAAAAGTATGATTTACTTGATGAGATTTTCATTCTTTTTTTCCACTGAAGCTGGCATTCTAGCAGAATTATTAAATAATTCTAAAAGTAGTGTGACTGCAGTGTTCATTAGTTGACGGATGAGTTCCTGAAACATATAGTCAACCAGCATCAAGAATCTAAAAATTACTTCTAATAAGCGTCGATAGGTAGGCAGCTTAAAATGTGTTGTATCTTCAGAAAGGTTTGATTCAAAATATTCTTTAATATCTTTCTTTTCTGCCACCTACAATTCAACAAACAATTGAGAGACAAGTGATGATTTCCTATAATATGCATGATTTCTAACTTACAGTATTTTCATTAGTCTGAATAACACTGAACTAAATATTATCAACAACTTTCATTAAAACTTCACTTTCTGTTTACACTGCATTTAAATGTCAGAGAAAAAGAAAACATCTCATGTGTTATGAAATCCATGAAGTTTGGTGTCTCACTGATAAGCAGATATGTCTATGGAACTCAAACAGGAAGTATATACAAATGAATATCAACACGTTCCTAGATAGAGGGGCCCTCCTCAAATACACTGAGCTACCAGTAGAAGACAGTCAAATCTGAATACAAGACGTCCTAAGACCCAGTCCAACGCTGCCGCCCCTATGCTAGGCTACAGCAACAAGACTTAAAAAAATGCCTACAAGCAATTACGTATTACATACATGCTAATAAATAATACAGAATTAAGAAAAACTCTGAATTCATCAAATCTAACCTTAGAGTTTTATTCAGATAATTATATCTAAAGACAACTGACTTAGTAGTTTATTAAAGAATGGCATGTTTGATCAAAAATACAGGGTGGCATCAGTACTACGAATACCACCAAACATTTCTAAATTACGCTACTAAAAATAATTCTAAAGTTATTCCAAATGGTTCCTTTTAGACAGATTTCTTTTTATGACTGATGAACCTTTAAAATTCTAAAAATACTTGAAATTTTTGTTCTTTTATTGGTCATTCATGCTTTCTATATTTTTGCTAGACTGGTATTTAACTTCTTGGTAAGTTTTCAACTTGTACCCTAATTTTTAAAACCATAATTGCATTAGCTTTTTATATTGCCTCTCTTTATGTTTCACTTTAGTATTTTTTTTCTTTTAAAAAATTAATTCAGTTCAGTTTAGTCACTCAGTCATGTCCAATTGTGTGCGACCCCATGGATTGCAGCACACCAGGCCTCCCTGCCCATTACCAACTCCTGCAGTCTACTCAAACTCATGCCATTGAGTCGGTGATGCCATCTAACCATCTCATCCTCTGCCATCCCCTTCTCCTCCTGCCTTCAATCTTTCCCAGCATCAGAATCTTTTCCAGTGAGTCAGTTCTTCCAATCAGGTGGCCAAAGTATTGGAGTTTCAGCTTCAACATCAGTCCTTGCAATGAATATTCAGGACTGATTTCCTTTAGGATGGACTGGCTGGATCTCCTTGCAGTCCAAGACTCTCAAGAGTCTTCTTCAACACCACAGTTTAAAAGCATCAATTGTTCTGCACTCAGCATTCTTAATAGTCCATCTCTCACATCCATACATGACTACTGGAAAAACCATAGCCTTGACTAGACAGACCTTTGTTGGCAAAGTAATGTCTCTGCTTTTGAATATGCTGTTTAGGTTGGTCATAGCTTTTCTTCCAAGGAGCAGGTGTCTTTTAATTTCATGGCTGCTGTCACCTTCTGCAGTGATTCTGGAGCCCAAAAAACTAAAGTCTCTGACTGTTTCCACTATTTCCCCATCTATTTGCCATGAAGTGATGGGACCAGATGCCATGATCTTTGTTTTTAAATGCTGAACTTTAAGCCAGCTTTTTCACTCTCCTCTTTCATTTTCATCAAGAGGCTCTTTAGTTCTTCTTTGCTTTCTGCCATAAGGGTGGTGTCATATGCATATCTGAGGTTATTGCTATTTCTCCCAGCAATCTTGATTCTAGCTTGTGCTTCTTCCAGCCCAGCATTTCTCATGATGTACTCTGCATATAAGTTAAATAAGCAGGGTGACAATATACAGCCTTGATGTACTCCTTTTCCTATTTGAACCAGTCTGTTGTTCCATGTCCTGTTCTGTTGCTT
>NW_011494889.1:3028790-3030767 GCF_000754665.1 Bison bison bison | reverse complement strand
CCATCACCTCCACTAGCTTTGTTCATAGTGATGCTTCCTAAGGTCCACTTGACTTCACATTCCAGGATGTCTGGCTCTAGCTGAGTGATCACACCATCGTGATTATCTGGGTCATGAAGATCTTTTTTGTACAGTTCTTCTGTGTATTCTTGCCACCTCTTCTTAATATCTTCTGCTTCTGTTAGGTCCATACCATTTCTGTCTTTTATTGAGCCCACCTTTGCACGAAATGTTCCCCTGGTATCTGTAATTTTCTTGAAGAGATCTCTAGCCTTTCCCATTCTACTGCTTTCCTCTATTTCTTTGCACTATCACTGTTTGTGGTGAGCTATTTACCAATTTGGAAACTGTTTTGAGTACTGGTTGACTCTCTGAAGGAATGGATTATCAGTTGATGAAGTTCTTGACATTTAACAAAGAATCAGAAAATATAAAGAAGCACTAGACAGAGCATTTTGACTATGTCCTCCGACTCACCAGACCTATAAAGTTCCTGCTTAGAAATCTGCTACTAGCCTTATGTGGTAGTTCCCTTGTAAGTTACACGCTATGTTTTTTTCTTGATGCTAATATTCTTTGAATTTGGATAGCTTTATTATGAATCCTGGAAATAATCTAGGTTGATTTTGTTTGATAACCTATGAGTTTCATGAACTTGGATATGCAAAAACCTCTGCAGACTGGGGACGTTATTGGCATTTCTTTTAAATAAGCTTTCTGCCCCTTCTCTCGTCTTGCTTCTCTCTCTCTCTTTCTGGGACCCCAAAAATGGGAATGTTAATATTGGCTGATTTTGACCAGAGGTCTCTCAAATGATCCTCATTGTGTGAAATTCTTTTTTCTGTTTTGTTTGGGTGACTACCACTACTCTTTTCTTCCAGGTGCTGATCCATTTATCTGTATCATTTACTGTACTGTTGATTGAGTATATATTTTTTTTTCAGCTATGTTATTCTTCAGCTCTGTTTGGCACTTCTTTATATTTTCTGAGTCTTTGTTAAATGTCTCAGTATGTTCATCCATCCTTATCATGAATTCTTTGAGTATCTTTTTGATCATTACCGTGAACTCTTTATCAGGTACACTGCTTATCTCCACTTCACTTAGTTCTTCTAGGGTTTGTCTTGTTCTTTTGTCTGGACTATATTCCTCTGTTTCCTCAGTTTGCCTAATTCTATATGTTTTCTTCTGTGTACTAGGTAGATGGGTTACATTTCCCAATCTTGGAGAAGTATGCGTACATAGGAAATGTTCTGTTGGGTGTAGCAGCACACTCCCCTGTGGTCACCAAAGCTATATGCTTTAGATGTGCCCCAATGTGGGCTGCATGGGCCCTTCTGCTGTGCTGGGGATGACTACATGGGTGCGTTAGTAGGTGGTGCTGACCCCAACCCTCTTGGCTGCTAGGCCCTGCTTTGATACCATTGGTGAGTACCAGCTGGGTCAGATCTAGGTGCAGGTGGTCTCATCTGGTGTTGGCCTACTGATGGGCAAATACTCCCTTGGTGCTAAGAGGCTGGAGTGGGGACTCCAAAATAGTGCTTCTTAGCATCAATAACCTTCTTCTTGCAATCTCTGTACTTCTCAGCTTTGCTGGTTTGCTTGGGTGAAATCACAATGAGAACTTATGTCAGTCAGTTCAATCGTTCAGTTGTATCCAACTCTTTGCAACCCCATGGACTGCAGTATGCCAGGCCTCCCTGTCCATCACCAACTCCCGCAGTCTACTCAAACTCATGCCCATTGAGTCGGTGATGCCATCTAACCATCTCATCCTCTGTCATCCCATTCTCCTTCCACCTTCAATCTTTCCCAGCATCAGGGTCTTTTCAAATGAGCCAGTTCTTCACATCAGGTGGCCAAAGTATTGGAGCTTCAGCTTCAGCATCAGTCCTTCCAATGAATATTCAGGACTGATTTCCTTTAGGATGGACTAGTTTGATCTCCTTGCTGTCCAAGGGGCTCTCAAGAGTCTGT
>NW_011494889.1:3028305-3028690 GCF_000754665.1 Bison bison bison | reverse complement strand
CTCTGCATATAAGTTAAATAAGCAGGGTGACAATATACAGCCTTGATGTACTCCTTTTCCTATTTGAACCAGTCTGTTGTTCCATGTCCTGTTCTGTTGCTTTCTGACCTGCATACAGATTTCTCAAGAGGCAGGTCAGGTGCTCTTGTATTCCTATCTCTTTCAGAATTTTCCACAGTTTGCTGTGATCCACACAGTCAAAGGCTTTGGCATAGTCAATAAAGCAGAAGTAGATGTTTTCTGGAACTATCTTCCTTTTTCGATGATCCAATGCATGTTGGCAATTTGATCTCTGGTTCCTTTGCCTTTTTTAAATCCAGCTTGAACATCTGGAATTTCACAGTTCATGTACTGTTGAAGCCTGGCTTGGAGAATTTTGAGCATT
>NW_011494889.1:3026834-3028007 GCF_000754665.1 Bison bison bison | reverse complement strand
TTGATTACATGCACCTTTGTTGGCAAAGTAATGTCTCTGCTTTTTAATATGCTGTGTATGTTGGTCATACAAAGCTTTTCTTTGTGGGGTGACCCAAAAGTCTGGGCAGCTGGCTGCTCACTACATTCCTATCCTGGCCAAAGAAGCTCTTCTAACCTAAGCAGTTCCCTCTTGGTACTGGGCAAAGCCAGCCATAAAAACTAGTTCTTTATTGACACAATGGTTGCAACAGCTGCTTGAAGAAACTGGACAAAAAAATAGGGTAATTTCTACACCAATTACAGGCACAGCCACACTGGATCTGACAAATGGAATACTAACTTTACTAATAGATTATGTTTTATTACAAAGTTTATCTTTTCAATGCTTTGAAAACTTAGTGTGCATAATGCCTGAATTTTTTATTGGTAAAACGGTGAAACTGAGTATATTAACGATTCAAAACAAAGATTTTTAGTATTGATATCAAATTAGCTTTAAATGGTTTAATAACTATATCAGTACAAAAGTAAACTGTGATAGGCCTAGTAATGCTGGTCTTTTATTGAGTATTGGTGAGGCTAATGGAAATGCTGGCCTCTGAGGGGTTAACCTATTCCCTATCATCACAAGGTATACTTTAAGTTAGACATATCTCAATATTGGCTCTAGGTTATTTACATCACTGATAGTGACTATCCATTTCCATTTCATTAGTTCTATACTTGTGTCAAGCTGGTTTTAGAAAAGGCAGAGGAACCAGAGATCAAATTACCAACATCCGCTGGATCATGGAAAAAGCAAGAGAGTTCCAGAAAAACATATATTTCTGCTTTATTGACTAGGCCAAAGCCTTTGACTGTGTGGATCACAATAAACTGTGGAAAATTCTGAAAGAGATGGGAATACCAGACCACCTGACCTGCCTCTTGAGAAATCTGTATGCAGGTCAGGAAGCAACAGTTAGAACTGGACATGGAACAACAGACTGGTTCCAAATAGGAAAAGGGGTATGTCAAAGCTGTATATTGTCACCCTGCTTATTTAACTTATATGCAGAGTACATCATGAGAAACGCTGGGCTGGAAGAAGCACAAGCTGGAATCAAGATTGCCAGGGGAAATATCAACAACCTCAGATATGCAGATGACACCACCCTTATGGCAGAAAGTGAAGAGGACCTAAAAGCCTCTT
>NW_011494889.1:3014469-3026734 GCF_000754665.1 Bison bison bison | reverse complement strand
ACAGTGGAAACAGTGTCAGACTTTATTTTTCTGGGCTCCAAAATCACTGCAGATGGTGACTGCAGCCATGAAATTAAAAGATGCTTCCTCCTTGGAAGGAAAGTTATGACCAACCTAGATAGCATATTCAAAAGCAGAGATATTACTTTGCCAACAAAGGTTCATCTAGTCAAGGCTATGGTTTTTCCTGTGGTCATGTATGGATGTGAGAGTTGGATTGTGAAGAAGGCTGAGCGCCAAAGAATTGATGCTTTTGAACTGTGGTGTTGAAGACTCTTGAGAATCCCTTGGACTGCAAGGAGATCCAACCAGTCCATGCTAAAGGATATCAGCCCTGGGATTTCTTTGGAAGGAATGATGCTAAAGCTGAAACTCCAGTATTTTGGCCACCTCATGCGAAGGGTTGACTCATTGGAAAAGACTCTGATGCTGGGAGGGATTGGGGGCAGGAAGAGAAGGGGACGACAGAGGATGAGATGGCTGGATGGCATCACTGACTCGATGGACGTGAGTCTGAGTGAACTCCGGTAGTTGGTGATGGACAGGGAGGCCTGGCGTGCTGCGATTCACGGGGTCGCAAAGAGTCGGAAACGACTGAGCGACTGAACTGAACTGAACTGATACCTGTGCTATATTTTCCCAGAGCTAGGCTGTCCCAAACATTGACCAGAAGAATGTTTTTCAATCTAGCTCTACTTTAGATTCACTTGAGAAGCTTTTATAGTGCTCCCAGGAACTGACAACTGACACTCATTCTGGAAATTGGGAAATAGGGAAAATTCTCTGACTGATGTAGCCACAAGGAACCCAGTAACTCAGTGGTCTATTACCCAGATTAAAGAGCTGTGTCACAGTAGGGCTTAAGCCTCTGAGAAATAATATCTAATGGAAAAAAAGAAAAAATATGCTTTATTGATATTTTCATTTCCAATGTTAGTTCACAATTTTTTTATTTGGACACATTCTCAGTTTTATGATGTTCTCATCTTTATTAAGTCTACATACTTCCATGGAGTAAATAAGTTTGGTGAATTTCTAAAACAGAGCTAGCAGTAAGTCTAGTAGGTTCTTATCTGAAATTGATTTAAGTGAAAATATCTTAACCAATATTTAGGCCAAATCCAAGTGATGCTGAATGAGAGAAAAGGAGACACAATATGAGTAATATTTCAGATAACCACGATGGTAGGATCACTCACCTAGAGCCAGACATCCTGGAGCATGAAGTCAAGTGGGTCTGAGGAAGCACTACTACGAACAAAGCTAGTGGAGGTGATGGAATTCCAGCTGAGCTACTTCAAATCCTTAAAGATGATGCTGTGAAAGTGCTGCATTCAATATGCCAGCAAATTTGGAAAACTCAGCAGGGGCCACAGGACTGGAAAAGTTTTCCTTCCCATCCTCAAACTACCACACAATTTCACTCATTTCACACACTAGCAAAGTAATGCTCAAAATTCTCCAAGCCAGGCTTCAACAGTATATGAACCAAGAACTCCAGATATTCAAGCTGGATTTAGAAAAGGCAGAGGAACCAGATCAAATTGCCAACATCCTCTGGATCATAGAACAAGCAAGAGAATTCTAGAAAAATTCTACTTCTGCTTCATTGACTACACTAAAGCCTTTGACTGCGTGGATCACAACTAACTGGACTATTCTTAAAGAGATGGGAATACCAGACTACCTTATCTGCCTCCTGAGAAACCTGTACTCAGGTTAAGAAACAACAGTTAGAACTGGACGTAGAACAATGGACTGGTTCCAAATAGGGAAAGGAGTACATCAAGGCTGTATATTGTCACCCTGCTTACTTAACTTATATGCAGACTACATCATGCAAAATGCCAGGCTGGATGAAGCACAAGCTGGAATCAAGACTGCTGGAAGAAATGTCAGTAACCTCAGATATGCATATAACACCACCCTTAAGGCAGAAGCGAAGAGGAACTAAAGAGCCTCTTGATGCAAGTGAAAGAGGAGAGTGAAAAAGCTGGCTTGAAACTCAACATTCAAAAATGAAGATCATGGCATCCAGTCCCATCACTTCACGGCAAATACATGGGGAAACAATGGAACCAGTGAGAGACCAGCTTGTTCCTTGGAAGAAAGGCTATGACCAATCTAGATAGCATATTAAAAAGCAGAGATGTTACTTTACTGACAAAGGTCTGTTTAGTCAAAGCTATGCTTTTTCCAAGAGTCATGTTATGGAAATGAGAGGTGGATCATAAAGAAAGCTGAGCACCGAAGAATTGATGCTTTTGAACTGCGGTGTTGGAGAAGACTCTTGAGAGTCCCTTGGACTGCAAGGAGATCCAACCAGTCAATCCTAAAAGAAATCAAATCTGATTATTCACTGGAAGGACTGATGCTGAACCTGAAGCTCCAATATTTTGGCCACCTGATGCGAAAAGCTGACTCATTAGAAAAGACCCTGATGCTGAGAAAGACTGAAGGCAAGAGAAGGGAATGACAGAGGATGAGATGGTTGGATGCCATTACTGACTCAATGGACTTGAGTTTGAGCAATCTCCAGGAGATGGTGAAGGACAGGGAAATCTGGCGTGCTGTAGTCCATTGGGTCACAAAGAGTCAGACGTGACTGTGCAACTGAACAAGAACAATATTTTACGAGCATCTCAGTCACATCTCAGTAATATTTTTATTAATCCCTTTTTGATTTATGCTACCCTTGGCCAAATTGTTCCCATCTGTCTTCATATGACTGGGCTTGGGGAGGTTAGGGGGACTATGAGGAATAAGATAAGGAATAAGAAGCTTTTGTTCACTGACAGAAAACAGGTCCACTTCATCTTCCTGTCAATACATAAAGCCTTTAAGTTACTGCTGCCCCATATCTATCAAAAGTTCAATTCAGAAAAGTAATATTTAAAAATTTTTGAGAGAGACCTAGTTCACCAATTCCTCCAGAGCCTCAAATTCAACCAAAGCAGCAGAGGTAGTAAGTTCTATAACTAGATGATATCGCATCAGTTCCTTACTGAATTGCACTTTGTGAATTATGATTTCATGCACTGTCATTAACTATACAGAGAAGCTACATAAAATAATCCTATGAAATGAGTCACAACACACTGGGTAAGAATGCTTTGAGGACACTGTTATTATATTATCAAATCCTCTTTATTAAATCCTTGGGGAAGTTTTGTTTTACCTAGCTTTATTTCTCTTGAATATGAGGTTTTATCTTGTACCCACTGTGAACTTTGTAACAAAGAATGTTTCCTTTTATATATCAGCTCAAATTAGAGTGTAAGCATATTGAAGGTATATAAATACAAAATACATATACATACATCTGTGTGTGTGTGTTTGCATTCTACACAGCACCTTGAAAAATCTTACATATAGTAAATTCACAGTACTAGTTGGTTGGCTAATTAACTACGTTTGTCCCTCTGTCCATTTCTAACACTTTTTCCAGGAATGCAATTTGGAGCAATAGTTTTAGTTGATACATAAAACTGATAAACAGAGAGGATATAATCAAAGAATTACCTTTAAAATTGTAAGTTTTATTTCTGAAATTGCTTTATCCCTGACATCTTCAAGTTGTTTCAATGCCTGAGTAGCCTGATGTAACTGTTCTTCACAAAATTCATGTAGAGAATATGTTCGAAACTTATCCAGCTAATTAAATGATAGTAAATGTTCAGTGTTGAAAGTCAAAATTCATTTTAAAAAAAAGAAAATAAAATATCTTGGTCACTGCTTCATATCATAAAGAATAGCATATTTTATACTGTTTTATATATATCATATATGCCTTATATATTATTCAAATTTAAACACTATTACTCAATCTAAGCAAACCTTTAAAGAAGACAGAAAAACACATCATTTTAATTGTTAAATTCTAGTTAGCTTTAGTTAACTTTTAAACTAAAGCAGAAAAATTCAGAAGTTGATATGTTTATGAAATATCTATGAATTCAGGGCAATTGACAATCTTAGGAATTGCTTTTACTTTGGAGCTCCCGTTATCTGTAAAACTTAAAAATATGAACACTAGATGTAGGATAGAGAGACTAAAATTAAATAATTTAAATAAAGTAAATTACATTCTGAATTTATTCAGAATCCTGCATGGAGAAATTTCCATCAACTGTGCTGCTGAACTCCTCTAGTAATACATACATATAATTTTCACCTATTTGTGTATATTCCATTGTTCTTCCTCTTTTCAGTATTTTATTTTTCCCACATTATGTTAATTCTCTTTCCAAAATACATTTTCATCAACAAATATATGGACATCTTTATCCCTAGTTATCGGAGAAGGCAATGGCACCCCACTCCAGTACTCTTGCCTGGAAAATCCCATGGGCAGAGGAGCCTTGTAGGCTGCAGTCCATGGGGTCGCTAAGAGTCAGACATGACTGAGCGACTTCCCTTTCACTTTTCACTTTCATGCATTGGAGAAGGAAATGGCAACCCACTCCAGTGTAATACCTTATAAATATATGCTTCCAAAAACAAAAAATGGAATGCTCTGGCATTCAAATTTTGTATTAATTCTTTGTGCTCTTCCTCTCCTGGTCTCACATATGGTTACCAGGTCCTGATTTTTCCAGTTTCGTTGTTGTTGTTTAGTCACCAAGTTGTGTCCCACTCTTTGTAACCCCATGGACTACAGTAGGCCAGGCCTCTCTGTCCCTCACCCTGTCTCAGAGTTTGCCCAAGTTTCCAGTATAATGTCTCAAAAATCTTCCTTCCTTTCTGACCTCACTGCCTACTGAAGTCCTTATTACTTCGCCTGCATTATTCCCGTACTACAGTAACTGATCTTTATAATTCTACATCTCCTTGGTTTCAATTATTCTTGTAAATCTTGTAAATTACTTGTAAATCACTATCACATTAATTTCAGAAACTTTCAATAGTTTTTATTTATGAATAGTTCTAAAAGTTTACTCTGCACAGAAATCACCTGACTTGTTAAAAATGTAAATTACTAGCGCCACTCACTTCGCCCTCCCCAAAAAGGGATGAGTCACAAAATTTTACAATTTTATTAAGCACTCAAAACAGTGTCCAATAAAGCACAATCGTTCTTATACAGAAAACATAATAAAAAATCCCAACACTCTTCAGCTGGTTCTGTGGTCTTGCACATGTCACAATCTAGGATTTAGTTTGTCATTTGAAAGTGAAGTTTTAGATAAAATGATTCATGTGTGTTCTTTCCCTTCTGCTGCTGCTGCTGCTAAGTCGCTTCAGTTGTGTCCGACTTTGTGCAACCCATAGATGGCAGCCCACCAGGCTCCCCCGTCCCTGGGATTCTCCAGGCAAAAACACTGGAGTGGGTTGCCATTTCCTTCTCCATGTTTTCCTTCTACTTGTAAACATTTCAGTCCCTTTAAAGGTGTGAACGGAATGTCATCTGCCATATTATGAAACAGGATATTGCGGCCATCAAGTCAGTAGCTGCTGCTGCTGCTGCTGCTAAGTCACTTCAGTCGTGTCCAACTCTGTGCAACCCCACAGATGGCAGCCCACCAGGCTCCCCCGTCCCTGGGATTCTCCAGGCAAGAACACTGGAGTGGGTTGCCATTTTCTTCTCCAATGCATGAAAGTGAAAAGTGAAAGTAAAGTCGCTCAGTCGTATCTGACTCTTAGTGACCCCATGGACTGCAGCCCACCAGGCTCCTCCATCCAGCCACCCTCAACTGTGCACCCTGAGGGGATTCAGGATGGAGACAAGCAGGATACTAGCCCTAGATTGTTAAGGTGCATATCAAAGGAATGATTTCAATGGGCCCAGACTCTTGCATCTTCCCATACACAGAGAAGCACTAAATTCATTAACCTGAGATGTATTTAGATAATAATAATCTTTTGTGTTTCCAACTACCTGGTTCTCATTGCAAGATCCCCTATATACTCTGGCTCCTCCCTTACCCCTTCAAAGCAGTCCCTCAGATATACCTGACAGACTGCCTCCTCTGCTTAATTTCTCAAAAAGTTTGCCAAATAAAACAGTCTCAACTTTTAGGCTATACAGTTTTTTTCAGTCAACAAAGATATGCTTGCATTCCAGCAGTGTATTCTGGCACACTTGTAAACTCCATTCATGGCATTAACTTCTAAACAATCCCATCATATGCATTCTTAACCTTGCTTTATTCTCCTTCCCTCCTCATTGTCAATCCTCGTTGCAATCTGCATCCCCAGCTTTGTGTAGTCCCTTAGACCTAGTGCACAACTGGCCATCTTCGAATTCCTGAGCCAGGCTCAGTTCTCAGTCTATGAATCTCTGTTCTTCTTCCATCTGATCCTGGCTTCTCCAGTCTTAGAAATTCCCATTCTTGCAAAATGTCCTCACAATCCCCACTAGAAGCATCCCTGCCTTAAAGGCAGGTTCAGTTCCTACTTTTCCCTTATGCTGCTGTTCTTGATCTGATGTTTAAGACTCAATGTAACTTTCAAATCAAACATGCACTGAATATTTTACACAGATTAATATCCCTTACTTAACTGCCCTATTCCCTTCCTCTCTGGTTATTCAAGTCCAGCATAGCCTAGTTATAGTATCTTTCCTTCACAAAGCATGCCTCAACCTTATCTCTAAAAATGGTTAATATCTACTTCCTCTGAATTTCTGTGGTATGACTATTTTACAAATATTATTTGCAACCAAAATTCCTTGTCTTCTATTTTGCTAACTGATTAGCTAGAATGATTAGAATTAGTTATCATTTTTATACGTAAAGAATTATCTCTTTTAATAAACTATAGGGCTTCCCAGGTGGCTCAGTGGTAAAGAATCTGCCTGCCAATGCAGGAGCCACAGGAGACAAAGGTTCAGTCCCTATGTTGGGAAGATTCCCCTGGAGCAGGAAATGACAACCCACTCCAGGCTTCTTGTCAGGATAATTCCACAGATAGAAGAGCCTGGTGGGCTACAGTCCATGATGTTGCAAAGAGTCGGACACGACTGAGCAACTGAGCACAATAAACTATAAGTAGATTAAACAAAGCAATGCTTTGTCTTTTACTCTGTATCCATCTCCTTTGCATTTTGCATATAATAGATAACTAACACATATTATATATTGTCTGGAAAGGTTTGTTCCCTTCTGCTTCATGTTCCAGGGGGAAGCTAACATGACTTAAGATCTCTAATAACCCCTCTGGGTCACTCTGTTAGCATTACCATCTATTAGCACTTTAGTCATAGATATCAGAGATATTCTAACATCTCCTTTGCCTTACCACCCATCAATAAGTTAACTGATAAATTCTGTCACTCATTTATTCATAAAACAATGTAATATTATAGCTGTCCAACTGTTTCCTCTTGCATTAAAACCATATTAAAAATACTCCTCTGTGAAATATTTAACTTGAATTTAATCCTTTTGAAACAATAGTATTATTACTATAACTATACAAATGATATTTCATCTGTAGTAATTAACTAATATTTCTGTAAGCATCTCCTTGCAGGAAACCACTCTCATCAGGAAATCCCTTCTGTCTCATCACTTTATCAAAGCTATGCTGTAACTAACCTTAAATCAGGCATCCCTGTGCTCTGCTCATCTCCAGCTCAAATATACTTTTCAATATCTGACCTAACCTATTTGTTCTTTCTATAGACCAAATAAGTAGAAATGAAGAAGGATTAACTAACATATGACCAGAAGAGATCCGGCCAACTAATTATTATTAATTCCCTAGCTTCTCCTTCAGTAATCTCAAGAACTAACTGTGTGAACAAACTGTATAAACAAGATAGCATCTAAGAAAAGATCACAAGAAATAAAACAAGTTTGTACACAAGGGGTGGTGGCGAAACTCCAACTCCCATCTCAGTGATTAACTGAGATTACCTCCCCTTTTCCCTTTGAAAACATTCATGTCTAAGCATGATCTTCAGAGAAGGTTTCTAGGGACATTAAGTCCACCATTTCCCCAGATTGCTGACATTCTGATCAAAATCAACCTTGCTTTCCACCAACACCTGCCTCTCTCTTGGTTATTGACTTTTCAAGGGCCAAGCAACTGGATCTGAGTTTGGTAACATTTCTTGACTAATTCTTTGATTTATTTACTCACTCAGGGACTATTCATTGAGCACCTACTATGTGTCAGTCACTATACATAATAGATTCTAAAAATAAGCTGTTCATTTGCAAGTGGTATAGTTCACACAATTTTTGCACTGACTGTCAAGTTTATAACTTGTTCAAGCCCTTTCAACTATTTCTCTAAGACTAGATGACTATTTTACTCTTCTCTCTTACACAGTGGGTAAGTGAAGTAAAAGATGCTGGAATCCTGCTCAGTTAAATATGTAAAATTTACAGGTCTGTGTACTTAATTTCTTTGAAAGAACTCTACTATATAAATCAAATCATTCATTAAGAAGTCACCCTTTACGGAACTGTGGAACAAGAGAACACATAAATTTAACCAAACACTCTAAGTAGCAACTTATTACAATGTCTTGACAAGTTATAATAAGAGAACAGCTGATAACTATCAATTATGTATTACAGATAGTTGATTATTTATAAACAATATTACATGTTAGAGTTTTTGTTATAAGAAAGGGCCTCATAACAGGCTTAGGTTTTTTGTAAGGAAGAAATTTTTTCCCTTAATTATTAATTTAAAGATTATTGTTAACTGTTAAAATTGAGTGGAATAATGTTCTTTGTAGGTATTTTAGAACATTAGTCATGCATAGGGCTGGTTTACTATGGATTGAGAAGTTTGAATTTCTTCCATTTAAAATTATATTTGTTTTTCCTACTTTCTATACACCAACATTATCCAATGGTAAGATACTTCTACCTACCTTTACAAGGCATATGGCATTTGAATTATCTTCATCACCTTTTTTGAGACTAACTGCATCTTCACAAAGTCCCTTTATATAAAGCAAACAGCCTTGAAATAACTCATCAGCAAAAAATAGACTGCGATACAAAAGTGACCTGAAAGTTTAAAAATTGCCACAGACTTATCTCTCATTTGAAATGAATAAAATCAATTTAGAGTTAATTAGTATGGTTTGTTTCATATGCCTACAGTTAATATTCAATATGTATTACATGTACCATAATTTAAATAATATTGATAAAGATTAGTAAGCATTACTGGTTTGGTTTGGCTGATAATATTGAAGGCAAGATTTTGGGACTGGGTGTGATAAGAACAAAACAGAAGGGGAAACAAGTGATAACTGCCACTGAGTTCTAAAAATTTTGCAATGATACATTAGGCAATGATACACAAAAAGAATTATATTCCTGTATTTATTAAATTTAAATAAATTTCCTCAATTTAGTTTTTGTCTAATGACAGGGAAAAAAATTAACTAGATTAGCGACCATTTGGATAATGTTTCTTAAATTCTCCAACCACCATATCTTAAAATAGAGAAGTTGGTCGCTTTTCTTTTTTCTGCCTTTTCTACTGATCTGATCACAGTCACAAAGATGAGACAAATCACTGCTAACAATTCTGCAAAGAACAGGACAGAATTGGAAAAGAGCAGAATGGAAGAGATAATGCTCCTTAAAAACTGTACACCCATGGCTGATTCATGTCAATGTATGGCAAAAACCAACACAATATTGTAAAGCAATTAGCCTCCAATTAAAATAAATTAATTAATTAAAAAAAAAACTGGATTGAGAAAAGCAAACTGCCCTGAGCAACAGTGTGTAGAGAATAGGGGGGCCTTTGCCCTTCACTGATTCTTCATATATATATGAATATACAATATACAATTAGTTCTTTCTCATCTTTCCATTTTACAAGTGAAAGCTTTATATACCATGAAGCTAGTGAAGCTTAAGCTTCATGGGCTCTTTTTATTTACACCACCTCTTTCAAAGCCTTGCAATTTATCTTAAAGAAGGTCTCCTCAAATTATATAGGCTTTATATAACATGGAACTATTCTTAGATGTAAAAGAATTTGTTAATTGACATTCCTCTAAGCATCTAGTATAAAAAGGAAGATGTCAAACTAAAAACAAGTGGCATATCCCAGAAAAAGAAAGGTCACAAAAAGCAAACCCAATCTTGGTATTTATTAACAAAAGAATGATGATCAAAATTCAGATAGTAATGAACTCATATTACTCAGCATTAAATGTTTAAAGCTTTCTTTTTTCCTATAAAAATGTATTCAATTTTGTTTTTATATGTTAGCACAGGTATAAATAAACAGGGGGTGCCTTATAAAAATAAGAAATGGAAAATGGGAACAAATTTAGAGTTGTAATGGTGAAGTCTGACAAAAAATGTATCAATTAATTATTCAAGTATAGATGTTATGAGGAAATCACTAACAAATTTCATTCTGTTGTAGCAGAAAACTAAATACATTCTCCAAAATTTTACTCACACACAACATAGTATTAGAAAATATATGACAGAAGTCTATTAAAATCCAGGTCCCGGCTTCTAGGAAAATAGAGTAGGTGTACATTTCACTGTTACTCCAGCTAAATAAGTACACCTAAAAACTCTGCACGTTATATATAAATCAACCAAAAGACACTGTAAGGTAGAAAAGAGAAGAAAAACTTACTAGGAATGACATGGTGCTAAGTTTCCTGGATTTCCTTTTGCCTCATACATCCTAGATTTGGAGCTGAACAAACCAGAAACCTGGAAATGCCAACAGGTATAGAAAAAAGCCTGCTGTCTAGCGAAAGAACCAGGAAAGGAACAGTCTGTCAAGACAGAAAACTTTTAAAAGAATAACCATTCTAATTTAGACAAATACCATAGGAAAAAAAGGTGAAGTGGAGAACCTAGAGTTCCATCCTTGGCAAGATTCAATGAGGCACCTCTAGGGCCCCCATGGAAGGTTTTCAGAAGAAGCTGAGTAGAGAGCTGGGACTTTTATCTTCACTGGGTGGTAAAAAGCAAAGAAACAGAAAGTCATACACACACATTAAAGAAACAGAAAACATAAAGGAGAACCAAATTGAAATTTTAGAGTTGAAAAATATAATGACTAAGGAAAAAACTCATTAGATTGGTTCAACAGCAGAATGAAGTGAACAGAGAAATCAGTGAACTGGAAGACAGAAAATAGAAATTATCCAATCTAAACAAGAGAAAAAAATAGACTGAGAAAAATGAACAGAACCTCAGGGATCATTGGGACTATAAAAAAAAAATATGTAGCATTTGTGTCTGCAGTCTTAAAAGGAGAATAAAAATGACAGGAATACTTCAAGGAATAATGAATGAAAATTTGCCAAGTTTGCCTGAGGCTCTGCAACAACCAAGAGGGTTGAGATGGGGAGGGGACATATGTATACCTATGGCTGATTCATGTTGATGTTTGGCAGAAACCAACACAATTCTGTAAAGCAATTATCCTTCAATTCAAAAATAAATAAATTAAAATTTCTTTTAAAAAAGAAAATTTGCCAAGTTTATCAAAAGACACAAAAACAGAGATTTAAGAAGCCAGGGAAACCCAAAGAAGAATAAAGATACATAAATCCACATCAAGACACATCAAAGTCAAACTTCTGTTACTTAAGTACACAAAAAGATACAATGATACTATAGATAACCCTAAAAGGAATTCTAAAAAGTGTTCAAGTAATCTCCAAGAAGGCAGGAAGGAAAAAACAGACAAAACGAAAACACAGAGCAAACAGAAACCAAAAAACAAAATGGCAAACTGAAGCCCTAAGATACAAATAATGAACTGCAAATGGTCTAAATATACCAATTAAAGACAGAGATTGGTAGATGAATTTAGCAATCCCACTGCTGGGCATACACACCAAGGAAACCAGAATTGAAAGAGACACGTGTACCCCAATGTTCATCGCAGCACTGTTTATAATAGCCAGGACATGGAAGCAACCTAGATGTCCATCAGCAGATGAATGGGTAAGAAAGCTGTGGTACATATACACAATGGAGTATTACTCAGCCATTAGAAAGAATACATTTGAATCAGTTCTGATGAGGTGGATGAAACTGGAGCCTATTATACAGAGTGAAGTAAGCCAGAAAGAAAAACACCAATACAATATACTAACGCATATATATGGAATTTAGAAAGATAGTAATGACAACCCTGTATGCGAGACAGCAAAAGAGACACAGACGTATAGAACAGTCTTTGGGACTCTGTGGGAGAGGGAGGGGGGGATGATTTGGGAGAATGGCATTAAAACATGTATAATATCATATAAGAAACGAATCACCAGTCCAGGTTTGATGCAGGATACAGGAAGCTTGGGGCTGGT
>NW_011494889.1:3007782-3014369 GCF_000754665.1 Bison bison bison | reverse complement strand
CTGAGGGATGGTATGGGGAGGGAGGTGGGAGGGGGGTTCAGGATGGGGAACACATGTACATCTGTGGAGGATGCATGTTGATGTATGGCAAAACCAATACAATATTGTAAAGTAAAGAAAATAAAAAATAAAAAAAAGTGACCTAACTATATGCTATCTACAAGAAACTAATACCCAGCAACAAATCCCCTTTCTTCCAACTTCTCATCCTCACTTTTTGCTCCAGTCATCCCTGAAGCAAAGACTGTCACTTTAACAAGGAGGAGGAGTTGAGTAAAAGCCCAGGTCTGCACATTAAAGTCCATAAATACGATGAGAAAACTATAATGCAAAAAGACACAAAAGTGGAAGCAGTAATCGATTTTATTTTCTTGGGCTCCAAAATCATTGCAGATGGTGACTGTAGCCATGAATCTTAAAGAAGTCTGCTCCCTGGAAGGAAAGCTACAACAAACCTAGACAGCTTATTAAAAAGCAGAGACATTATTTTGCCAACAAAGGTCCATATAGTCAAAGCATTGGTTTATCCAGTAGTCATGTACAGATGTGAGAGTTGGACCATAAAGAAGGCTCAGCACCAAGGAACTGATGCTTTTGAACTGTGGTGCAGGAGAAGACTCTTGAGAGTCCCTTGGACTGCAAGGAGATCAAACCAGTCAATCCTAAAGGAAATCATCCCTGAATATTCATTGGAAGGACTGTTGCTGAAGCTGAAGCTCCAATACTTTGGTCACCTGTTGCGAAGAGCTGACTCATTGGAAAAGGCCCTGACACTGGGAAAGACTGAAGGCAAAAGGAGAAGAGAGCAGCAGAGGATGAGATCGTTAGACAGCATCACTGACTCAATGGACATGAATTTAAGTAAACTCCAGGAGATGATGGAGGACAGAGGAGCCTGGCATGTTGTAGTCCATGGGGTTGCAAAGAGCTGGATATGGCTTAGTGAGTGAAGAGCAACAAGAATGTCCCAATGTTCACAGCAGCACTATTTACAATAGCCATGACATGGAAGCAACCTATATGTCTGTTGACAGATTAATGCATAAAGAAGTTTTTGTATACATATACAATGGAATATTACCTAGCCATAAAAATGAATGAATCTGAGTTAGTTGTCATGAGGCACATGAACCTAGAACCTGTCAAACAGAGTGAAGTAGGTCAGAAAGAGAAAAACAAATACCATATATTAAAGCATATATACGAAATGTAGAAAAATGGTATTGATGAACCTTTGCTGGGCAGGAACAGAGTCACCCACATAGAGAGTGAATCTATGGACACAGTGGGGGAAGGAAAGGATGAGACAAATTGAGACAGTATCATTGACATATACCACGTGTAAAATAGTTGTGGGAAGTACCTATACAGCACAGGAAACTTAGCTCAGTGCTCTGTGATGACCTAGAGGGCTGGGATGGTGAGTTGGGTAGGAGAGAGGCTCAAGAGGGAGGGGACATATGTATACTGATAGCTGATTCGCATTGTTGTACAGCAGAATTAACACAGCGTTGTAAAGTAATTATCATCCAATGAAAAGAAAAGTTCACCTAGCTCAGCAAAGCAGGGAGGTCAAATAGTTTCTCTATGGTTTGAAGAACCAAGTTAATTATTAGCCTAATACCTGGCATGCAGTAGATGCTAAATAGACATTCTTAAATTTTAAAAAGGATAAGCCAAAGATTAGGAGAAAATATTTATAACCATGTATCTGTCAAAGAACTCATATCCAGAATATAAAAAGAATTCTTAAAATGCAACAGTATGAAGACAAACAATTCAATTAGAAAATGTACAAAAGACATGAAAAGACATTTTACCAAAGAAGAGAATCAGATGGAAAATAAGCAAATGAAGACACTAAATATCAGTCATTAGGGGAATGCAGACTAAAACCACAATAAGATATTATTACACACCTACTAAAATGTCTAAAATAGAAAATAGCAACAACTTCAAATGGTAGTAAGAATGTGGAGAAACTGAATTACTAATACATTGTGTGGGAATGGAAAAAAGGCATAATCACTCTGGAATGTCTTGGTAGTTTCTTTAAAAATTAAACATGCAATTATAGTAAGACCCAGTAAGTGCACTTGTGGTGATTTACCCCAGAAAAATGAAAACTTACGTTCACACAAAAACCTGTTTATGCATGTTTATATAGCAGCTTTATCTGTATTAGGCAAAAGCTGGGTAACATGCAGGTGTGCTTCAAGAGAGACAAACTGGTACATCCTAACCATGGACTGTTACCCAGCAGTAAAAATAAATGATTAATATATGCAACAACCTGGATGAATCTCCAGAGAGTTATGCTACATGAAAAATCAATCCCAATGGTTATATAATGCATAATTTCACTTATATTACATTCTATCAAAGGACAAAATTACAGAAATCGTAAAGAGATTAGTGCTTGCCACAGGTTGAGAGTGGGAGTGAGAAGGAAGAGAGTATAGCTATTAAAGGATTAAAAGACAACATGAAAGATACAGAAATGTTCTGTATCTTGATTTTACTACTGTCATTATCCTGGTCATACTATATCTTTGAAAGATATTACCACCAGGGGAAGATGGTGAGAAAGGCACATGAGATTGCTCTATATAAATTCTTACAACTGTATTTTCATCATAATTATCTCAAAGTAAAAGTTTAACAGCAACAAGAAAATCTGGCTGTAATATAGAATTAACTGTCATCTATCTTGGATGATTTAATCATTTCCCTTCCTGGAGGCAAAACTTAGATCAAGTGAGGGTTTCTCTGGCAGCATAGTAAAGAATCCACATGCCAATGCAGGGGACACAGGTTCAATCCCTGGTCTGGGACGATTCCACATGCTGCAGCACAACTAAGCCTTTGTACCACAATTACTGAAGCCCACATATCTAGAGCCTGTGGTCTGCAATGAGAAGCCACCGCAATGAGAAGCCTGCATAGAGCAACAAGAAAATAGCCCCCACTCACTGCAACTAGAGAAAACCTATGCACAGCAATGAAGACCCAGCACAGTTAAAAATAAATGACCAGTTTGAAGATGACATGATACTGTGCATCATTTCAGTTCAGTTCAGTCACTCAGTCATGTCCGACTCTTTACAACCCCATGGACAGCAGCACACCAGGCCTCCCTGTCCATCACCAACTCCCGGAGTTTACTCAAACTCATGTCCATTGAGTCGGTGATGCCATCCAACCATCTCATTCTCTGTTATCCCCTTTTCCTCCCACCTTCAATCTTTCCCAGCATCAGGATCTTTTCAAATGAGTCAGTTCTAATCAGGTGGCCAAAGTACTGGAATTTCAGCTACAACATCAGTCCTTCCAATGAATATTCAGGACTGAGTTCCTTTAGGATGGACTGGTTGGATCTCATTGCAGTCCAAGGGACTCTCAAGAGTCTTCCTCAACACCACAGTTCAAAAGCATCAATTCTTCAGTGCTCAGCTTTCTTTATAGTCCAACTCTCACATCCATACATGACTATTGGAAAAAGCATAGCTGTGACTAGACTGACCTTTGTTGGCAAAGTACTGTCACTGCTTTTTAATATGCTGTCTAGGTTGGTCATAACTTTTCTTCCAAGAAGCAAGCATCTTTTAATTTCATGGCTGCAGTCACCATCTGCAGTGATTTTGGAGCCTCCCAAAATAAAGTCTCTGACTATTTTCACTGTTTCCCCATGTATTTGCCATGAAGTGATGGGACCAGATGCCATGATCTTCATTTTCTGGATGTTGATCTTTAAACCAACATTTTCCCTCTCCTTTTTCACTTTCATCAAGGGGCTCTTTAGTTCTTCTTCACTTTCTGCCATAAGGGTGGTGTCATTTGCATATCTGAGGTTATTGATATTTCTCCTAGCAATCTTGATTCCAACTTGTGCTTCATCCAGCCTAGTGTTTCTCACTATGTACTCTGCATGTAAGTTAAATAAGCAGGGTGACAATATACAGCCTTGACGTACTCCTTTCCCTATTTGAAACCAGTCTGTTGTTCCATGTCCAGTTCTAACTGTTGCTTCCTGGTCTGCATAAAGATTTCTCAGGCGGCAGGTCAGGTGGTCTGGTATTCCCATCTCTTTCAGAATTTTCTACAGTTTGCTGTGATCCACACAGTCAAAGGCTTTGGCATGGTCAATAAAGCATATGTTTTTCTGAAACTCTCTTGCTTTTTCGATGATCCAGCGGATGTTGGCAATTTGATCTCTGGTTCCTCTGCCTTTTCTAAAACCAGCTTGAATATGTGGAATTTCACAGTTCACCTACTGTGAAAAACTATATGAAAACTGAAAAGCTATAGGAAATTAGCTTACTATAAAATTAGAATACTTCATAATGCTATACACAAAGATAAACTCAAAATGGATTAAAGACCTGAATGTAAGACCAGAAATTATAAAACTCTTAGAGGAAAACATAGGCAGAACACTCGATGAAATAAATCAAAGCAAGATCTTCTATGACCAACCTCCTAGAGTAATGGAAATAAAGGCAAATATAAACAGATGAGACCTAATTAAACTTAAAAGTTTTTGCAAAGCAAAGGAAACTACAAGGTGAAAAGACAACCCTCAGAATGGGAGGAAGTAATAGCAAAGGAAACAACTGACAAAGAATTAATTTCCAAAATATACAAGCATCTCATGTAACTCAATATCAGAAAAACAAACAACCCAATCCAATCCTTTTTAGGGAAAAAGACCTAAACAGACATTTCTCTAAAGAAGATACATAGATGGCTAACAAACACATGAAAAGATGCTAGCACAACATCACTCATTACTAGAGAAATGCATATCAAAACGGCTGTGAGATACTACCTCATACCAGTCAGAATGGCCATCATCAAAAAGTCTACAAACAATAAATGCAAGAGAGGGTCTGGAGAAAAGGGAACCCTCTTGCATTGCCAGTGGGAATTGATACAGCCACTATGGAAGATGGTTTGGAGATTTCTTAAAAGGAATAAAACCACCATATGACCCAGCAATCCCACTACTAGGCATATACCCTGAGGAAACCAAAATTGAAAAAGACACGTGTATCCCAATATTAATTGCAGCACTATTTATAATAGCTATAACATGGAAGCAACCTAGATGTCTACTGACAGATAAATGGATAAAGAAGCTGTGGTATATATATGTACTAGACAGTATATTAAAAAGCAGAGACATTAGTTTACTGATAAAGGTCTGTATAGTCAAAGCTTTGGTTTTTCTAGTAGTCATGTATGGATGTAAGAGTTGGACCATAAAGAAACCTGGATGCTGAAGAATTGATGCTTTTGTACTGTGGTGTTGGAGAAGACTCTTCAGAGTCCCTTGGACTGAAAGGAGATCCAACCAGACCATCCTAAAGGAACTCAGTCCTGAATATTATTGGAAGGACTGATGCTGAAGCTAAAACTCCAATACTTTGGCCACCTGATGCGAAGAACCAACTCACTGAAAAAGACCCTGATGCTTGGAAAGATCGAAGGCTGGAGGAGAAGGGGACAACAGAGGATGAGATGATTGGATGGCATCACCGACTCAACGGACACGATTTTTGAAATGTGAAAGTTCAGGGAATTGGTGATGAACACAGAAGCCTGGCGTGCTGCAGTCCATGGGGTCACAAAGAGCTGGACACAAATGAGCAACTGAACTGAACTGACTATATTTATATATATAGTAACACATTTTATGTTAAATATATATAATATTATAATAGTCTTTTAAAAATGACATAGATTAAATTTAATCATAAGGGGTATAGAATGTGACTTTTTAATCACTGAGTTAAAATTCATGTATATCTATTTGCATACTACATATTTCAAATAAGGCTTCCTCTCAAAATTTTTATAATTGTATTTCATAGACTTACCTGCTCTTATCAGTCTTAATTCTTTTAACGGTCAGTTTCCAAGTAACAAATAATTTATTAATTCTGAAAAGAAAAACACTTCTTAATTCTATATTCGTAAATCAGTACTAACAAAATAGATGAATAATTTAGTAAAGTCTTAGTAATACTAGAAAATTCCCTAGAAAACGTTTCATTCATCCTGAGCTACCTAAAGGAAATATTAAACCATATCACCTTTTTCCAACCTATCAATAGAATACAGAGCACAAAGCAAATTAAGTTATTAAACTTCCCATAGATACATAATTAATTTAGTTCCAATATTCAAATAAGTATAAAACCTGTAAAACTACTATTTTCATTATAGATTCATTTGGTTACTAGTTTTAAAAGAGAATCATACTTCAAGAAGAGTCAAAGGAGTCAAGATGGAGGAGTAAGAGGATGCAGAGTTCACCTTTCGCCACAAATGAATCAAGAATATATTTACAAATGAAACAGTTCTCACAGAGCATTTACTTAACACTACCTCACTCCAGTACTCTTGCCTGGAAAATCCCATGGACGGAGGAGCCTGGTGGGCTGCAGTCCATGGAGTCGCTAAGAGTCAGACACGACTGAGCGACTTCACGTTCACTTTTCACTTTGATGCATTGGAGAAGGAAATGGCAACCCACTCCAGTGTTCTTGCCTGGAGAATCCCAGGGACGGGGGAGCCTGGTGGGC
>NW_011494889.1:2993232-3007682 GCF_000754665.1 Bison bison bison | reverse complement strand
GACTTAGCAGCAGCAGCAGCAGCAGAGGACCTCAGACACCTAAAGGGACAAGAAAGATCCCCACGTAACTGGGTAAGACAAAAGAAAGAAGAAGGGAAAAGGAAAAGGAGGGGAAGTGGATTGGGACCTGTGCTCCTGGGGGGAGCTGAAGGAAAGAAGAGGTTTCAGCATGCAAGAAAGCCCTCTTACTGGTGGGGAGATCAGCTAGGACAGCTTTGAGGGCTGGGAGGAGAGCACAGCAACCAGTCTGTGGTGGCAGAACAGAGTGAAACCTACACAGGTTGGAGCCACAGCTCTGCGTGCCCCAGCCTGAGACATGTGTCTGCCAGTGCAGACAAAGCATAGGTACTGGACTGTGGGGTTTGATGAGCAGACCTCGGGAAAGGACTGCTGTTGGCTGTGAGGAGACAGTCAAAGGGGTGGGGGAGAGTTGCTCTTCAACCAGAAATGCTCACGCAGAAAGAAAGCCTGTAGAGCCACAGAAGTGAGGTGCCATTGCTGAATGAAGCACAAAGTGTGAGGCTGCCATTGCAGCCCCTCTTCCCATGCACCAGCCCCTGCCTCCCTGGACACTAGAAAAGGATCCTGCCAGGGCTGGCTCTCTTTGTGCTTGTGACTGCCATCTCCCCCACCCCCTGCCCCTGCACTCCACTGCCACTGGCAGGCTCAGATGCTCCAGGGAAGTCTGAGGCACAGATGCCCGTAGGTGGTCCTCATGCAGAAGTGGGGCTGAAACCACAGCTGAGACATAGGAGCTGTGAAACTAAGGAAAATGAGCTGAAACCTCTCCTTACAACAGTACAGATAGCAGATTTACACACCTGTGATAGGTTTTATAAACTCAGCACCTGCGGAACATCTGAATGATCAACAAGTGATCCCATAATACACAGAAATCTCCTGTATTCCTATACACTAACAAAACCTATCAGAAAATGAAATTAAGAAAACAATCCCATTTATCATTACATCAAGGCTTCCCAGGTGGCTCAGCAGTAAAGAATCCACCTGCAGGAGATGGTTTCAATGTCTGGGTCAGGAAGATCCCCTGGAGGAGGAAATGGCAACCCACTCCAGTATTCTTTCATGGAAAATCCCATGGATGATAGAGGAGCCTGGCAGGCTATAGTCCATGTGGTTGTGAAGAATCAGACACAACTAAGTGAGCATGCACACACCATTGCATCAAAAAGAATAAAACACCAAGAAGATACCAACTGAAGGAGGCAAAAGACCTGTACTCTAAAACTATAAGAAGCTAATGAAAGAAACTGAAGATGACACAGACAGAAAGACATACTGTGCCCCTGAATTGGAAGAATCAACACTGTCAAAATGACTATAATACCCAAGGTAATCTACAGATTCAATGCAATCTCTACCAAATTACCAATGGCGTTTTTTATAAAACTAGAACAAACATTTTTTTAATTTGTATGGAAACACAAAAAACCTCAAAAAGCAACATAAGCTTGAGAAAAAAATAACAGAGCTGGAGGACTCAGGCTCCCTGACTTTACACTATACTATTATATAAAACTACAATATTCAAAATAGTATGGTATTGGCACAAATATAGAAACATAGATTAGTGGAACAGCATAAAGAGCTCAGAAATAAATTCAAGTACTCAAAGTCAATTAATCTATAATAAAGAGGCAAGAATTTATAATGCAGAAAAGATAGACTCTTCAATAAGTGATACTCAGCAAATTGGACAGCAGCATGTAAAAGAAATAAATTAGAACATTTTCTAACACCATATACAAATATAATGGATTAAAGAACTAATGTTAAGACCATATACCATAGAACTACCAGAGGAAAAGAAGACATAAACAAGACATTCTTTGACAGAAATTACAGCAATTTCTTTTAGATACACCTCCTAAAGAAAAGGAAATAAAAGCAAAAGTAAACAGATGAGATCTAATTAAACTTAAAAGGTTTTGCACAGCAAAGGAAACCACTGACAAAACAAAAGGACAACCTACTGAATGGGAGAAAATATTTGCCAATGATATGACCAATCAAGGAATTTAATATCCAACATATATAAACAACTATACATCTCAACATCAAAGAAAAGATTAAAAAATGGGCAGAAGAATTGAACACTTTTCCAAAGAGGAAATGCAGACAGCCAATGGGTACATGAAAAGATGCTCAACATTGCTAATGATCAGGGAACTGCAAATCAAAAACACAATGAGATTTTTACCTCATATCTGTCAGAAGTGCTATCATCAAAAACAACAAGTGGAACAAATGTTGGCAAGGATATGGAGAAAAGAGAGCCCTTGTACACTGTTTATGGGAATGTAAATTAATACAATCACCATGGAAAAGTGTGGAGGTCCCTCAAAGCAGTAAAAATAGATCTACCATATGACCACTCTTGATTACATATCCAAAAAAAACAAAAACACTAATTCAGCAAGATACAGGCACCTCAATGTTCATAGCAGCATTATTTACAATTGTGAAATTATGGCAGCAAACTCAGGGTCCATCAACAGATGAATGGATAAAAAGATGTGGATTACACTTACACACACACACACACACACACAATGGACTACTAATCAGTCATAAAAAGGTATTAAATTTTGTCATTTGCAGCAACACGCATGGACTTGGAAGCCATTAAGCTACATAAAATGTCAAACAAAGAAAGACAAATACTCTATAATATCACTTATATGTGGAATCTATATAACCCAGTAGTGAATATAACAAAAAAGAAGACGACTCACAGGTACAGAAATGAACTATATGAACTACTGGCTACCAGTAGGGAGGTAGCAATATAGGGGTTGGGGAGTAGAGGTAAAAGCTATCGCATGTAAGATAGGCTCAAGATGTACTTACTGTACAATACTGAGAACACAGTCAATATTTTTAACAATTGTAAATGGAAAACAATCTTTAAAAATTGCATAAAAATATAAGATTTTTAAAATTTAAGATAATACATGTCATTTTGATATTATTTAATCCTTATGTTTTTAAAATATGCATTGGTACTTTTAAAAGCTCAAAGAATCTACATCAAAAGGAATGGAAGTTTCCCTGATGATTATTCATCATCCTTAGTTTTCACACATGAAATAAACATGCTCAATTGTTAAAAAATTTCCCTTAACTTCTCTAAATGAACACTGCCACCTATTTTATGCACTTGTGAAACTGTCTAGTGCTTTATCACAATCTCAGTAGTTTTTCCATCTTGATGAAAACAGTCATTCTTAAACAAACACTGAAATGTGATTCTTATTTGTCAAAGTGAGATTCCTGATGTAGTTGATGAGTCAGTGGGGAGGCAAAATGGCAGGGCTAAGACTGCCCAGGAGACAAATAGCCAGCCAGTCTTAGTGACATCATTAGCTGATTTTGAATCAAAGAAGACAGACGGGAGCTATTCGAGCAGTTCAAAAAGAATCTGGTGATGTCGTTTAAATAGAAATGACACCTGGAAATCAGAAATGGCCTGAGGCCCTGGAAAGCCAAAATGCTTCAGACAAATCTAGCAACTTGACCTTAAATCAGGCTCCAAAGACACATAAACAAGATCTTACCTCACTCTAATCCAGACACATAGAGTCATGCTACCTCAGGATGCTAGAAGACACCTGGAAACCCAGATGAATCATAGGGGAACCCACTGATGGTATAATGAGTATATGCACCAAGCCATAGAAATTAATACTTCAGAAAGTTTCATGAGGTAAAAAGGCAATAATGATGCTAAAGTCATCATTGCACTGTATATACAGCATCACCAGCCTAAGTCATTACTGTTTTCATATTTATCTTTTTTTTCTATTTGAAACATAACTTATTACAGTATTAGTGGTAAATATGTTAAAAATCAAAATTAAAAAATCAAATGAACCCAGAAGTTTGAAGTTGACTAAAACTTAACATATTTTTCTTAACATCAATAAAGAAAACCAATCATTTTGACTGTGGACTTATTGATGCCAAATGTCATATAAAAAGATGATTCTTATCCCAGTTCCAACTGGATATCCAAATTCTAATCAATGAAACTTATTTAGGGCAGAATAGACCCTGAGAACTTATTACAAGGCAAGGATAACAGTAATGGAGAAGGAAATGGCAACCCACTCCAGTATTCTTGCCTGGAGAATCCCATTCACAGAGGAACCTGATGGGTTGCAGAGAGTCAGACTCAACTTAGCGACTAAACACAAGGATAACAGTGGAAACTTCAAGATTACAGTTTAAATAAATAGATATAGAAAGTAATGTCCCAGATAATATCATAAACTAATAAATCTAGAATCAGAAACTTCTAGCTTCACTAATAGTACCTAATACAGGGAAGTAACTATTACACATATTCTTGAAAAGAAGCTTCTCAGAATTGTTAATCATCTCCACTGTATGTGCCTTCGGTTCCAAACAGTAACAAAATCAGCTTCATTTTCTGCCAACCTCTTCAGTGCTTCAGGGACAGCATTACTACCTTTGATTATACATTAAACTTATTCCTGACTAAAAAGTGTTGAACTTGCTATATTGTCTGCCTGGAACTCCTTTCTCTCAAGACCCCACATGGATGTCTCCTCTACACCACATAGAGGTCTCTACTTAAAAACATCTCTGACAATCTTATCTAAAGTAGTAACACACATATACACACACATCTCTGTTTTATTATCTTTCTAGTCCTTATCACTATCTGAAATTATCTTACTTATTCAATATCTATCTTTCTTCATTAGAATATAAATTCTATAGGTAAAGAGACATTGCATAATTTTCCCCAGGTGGATCTCCAGTGCCCAAAACAGAAAAACAGAGCAAATACATAATAAATACTTGTTCACTATATGACTAACTTCTCTGCCATAAGATCCATTCACTTCTCTTACTGAAAAGTTACCAGGTTCTTAGTTATTTCAACTATTTACTATATTAAGTGTAGCTATTTAAAATATTATCTATTTATTTCCTTAGCACACAGTAAAATGCACAAAAAGGAAAACATTAAGGATGAAACAAAATTTTATAAAACTAGGTTTCAGTTCAGTCGCTCAGTCGTGTCCAACTCTTTGCGACCCCATGAAGTGCAGCACGTCAGTCCTCCCTGTCCATCACCAACTCCCAGAGTTCACTCAAAGTCATGTCCACTGAGTCAGTGTGATGCCATCCAGCCATCACCGACTTGATGATCAGCCTCTGTCATTCCCTTCTCCTCCTGCCCCCAATCCCTCCCAGCATCAGAATCTTTTCCAATGAGTCAACTCTTCTTATGAGGTGGCCAAAGTACTGGACTTTCAGCTTTAGCATCATTCCTTCCAAAGAATACCCAGGACTGATCTCCTTTATAATGGACTGGTTGGATCTCCTTGCAGTCCAAGGAACTCTCAAGAGTCTTCGCCAATACCACAGTTCAAAAGCATCAATTCTTCAGTGCTGAGCTTTCTTTATAGTCCAACTCTCACATCCATACATGACTACTGGAAAAACCATAGCCTTGACTAGATGGACCTTTGTTGGCAAAGTAATGTCTCTGCTTTTTAATATGCTATCTAGGTTGGTCATAACTTTCCTTCCAAGGAGTAAGCGCTTTTTAATTTCATGGCTGCAACCACCATCTGTGGTGATTTTGGAGCCCAGAAAAATGAAGTCTGACACTGTTTCCCCATCTATTTCCCATGAAGTCATGGGACCAGATGCCATGATCTTAGTTTTCTGAATGTTGAGCTTTAAGCCAACTTTTTCACTCTCCTCTTTCACTTTCATCAAGAGGCTTTTTAGTTGCTCTTCACTTTCTGCCGTAAGGGTGGTGTCATCTGCATATCTGAGGTTATTGATATTTCTCCTGGCAATCTTGATTCAGCTTGTTCTTCTTCCAGCCCAGAGTTTCTCATGATGTACTCTGCATATAAGTTAAATAACCAGGGTGACAATATACAGCCTTGACGTACTCCTTTTTCTATTTGGAACCAGTCTGTTGTTCCATGTCCAGTTCTAACTGTTGCTTCCTGACCTGCATAAACCGGGTATACACACTGAAAAATCAGCATTCTGGGACTACTTTGTGAAAGTAGTACTATTCTGTTCAAAGAGCCTCAGGAATCCTGATACTATGTAATGTAATATGTAATTTAATGTAACTAGTTGTTGCTCAGTCACTTAGTTGTTTCTATTTGTGATCCCATGGACTGCAGCATGCCGGGCTTCCCTGTCCTTCACATCTCCCAGAGCTTGCTCAAACTCATGTCCATTGAGTCGGTGATGCCATCCAACTATCTTGTCCTCTTTTGTTTCCTTCTCCTCCTGCCTTCTATCTTTCCCAGCATTAGGGTCTTTTCCAATAAGCTGGCTCTTCTCATCAGGTGGCTAAATTATTGAAACTTCAGCTTAGCTACAGTGCTTCCAATGAATATTCAGGGTTGATCTCCTTTAGGATAGACTGGTTTGATCTCCCTTACTCTCAAGAGTCTTCTCCAGTACCACAGTTCGAAAGCATCAATTCTTCAGCGCTCAGCCTTCTTGATGGTCCAACTCTCACATCTATACATGACTACTGGAAAAACCATAGCTTTGACTATACAGACTTTTGTTGCCAAAGTAAAATCTCTGCTTTTTCATATGCTGTCTAGGTTTGTCATGGAGCTTCCCTGGTGGCTCACACCATAATCTCCCTGCAATGCAAGAGACCCAGGTTCGATCCCTGGGTTGGGACAATACCCTGGAGAAGGAAATGGCAACCTACTTCAGTATTCTTGCCTGGAGAATCCCATGGATGGAGAAGCCTGGTGGGCCCATAGAGTTGCAGAGAGTTGTACATGACTGAAGTGACTTTGCATGCAGCTGGTTTGTCATTGCCTTTCTTCCAAGCTATCACTGGAGCTATCACTGGAGAAGGGAATGGCAAACTACTTCAGCATTCTTGTCTTGAGAACCCCATGAACAGTATGAAAAGGCAAAAAGATATAACACTGAAAGATGAACTCCCCAAGTTGGTAGGTGCCCAATATGCTACTGGAGAAGAGCGGAAAAACAGCTCCAGAAGGAATGAAAATGCTGAGCCAAAGCCAAAACAACGACCAGTTGTGGATGCATCTGGTGGTGAAAGTAAAACCGGATGCTGTAAAGAACATATTGCATAGGAACCTACAAGGTTATATCCATGAATCAAGGTAAACTGGAAGTGGTCAAACAGGAGATGGCAAGAGTGAAGACTGACATTTTAGCAATCAGTGAATTAAAATGGACCGGAATGGGTAAATTTAATTCAGGTGACCATTATATTTACTACTGTGGGCAAGAATCCCTTAGAAGAAATGGAGAAGCCCTCAGAGTCAACAAGAAAGTCCAAAATGCAGTACTTGGGTGCAATCTTAAAAACAACAGAATGATCTCTGTTCATTTCCAAGGCAAACTATTCAGTATCAAAGTAATTCAAGTCTATGCCTCAACCACTAATGTTGAAGAAGCTGAACAGTTCTATGAAGACCTATAAGATCTTCTAGAACTAACACCAAAAAAAGATGTCCTTTTCATCATAGGGGACTGGAATGCAAAAGTAGGAAGTCAAGAGATACCTGAAGTAACATGAAAGCTTGGCCTTGGAGTACAAAATGAAGCAGGACAAAGGCTAACAAAGTTTTGGTAAGAGAATGCACTGGTCATAGCAGACATCCTCTTCCAACAACACAAGAGAAGACTCTACACATGGACATCACCAGATGGTCAATACCAAAATCAGACTGATTGTATTCTTTGCAGCCGAAGACGGAGAAGCTCTATACGACAGTCAGCAAAAACAAGACCCAGAGCTGACTGTGCTCAGATCATGAATTCCTAATTGCAAAATTCAGACTACAACTGAAGTAAGTAGGGAAAACCACCAGGCCATTCAGGTATGACCTAAATCAAATCCCTTATGATTATACAGTGGAAGTGACAAATAGATTCAAGGGATTAGATCTGACAGAGTGCCTGAAGAACTATGGACAGAGGTTCGTAACAATGCACAGGAGGCCCTGATCAAAACCATCCTCAAGATAAAGAAATGCAAAACGATTGCCTGAGGAGGCCTTACAATTAGCTGAGAAAAGAAGAGAAGCTAAAGGCAAAGGAGAAAAGGAAATATATACCCATTTGAATGCAGTGTTCCGAAGAACAGCAAGGAGAGACAAGAAAGCTTTCCTAAGTGAAAAATATCAAAGAAATAGAGAAAAACAATAGAAAGACTAGAGAACACTTCAAGAAAATTAGCGATACCATGGGAACATTTCATGCAAAGATGGGTACAATAAAGGAGAGAAATGGTATGGACCTAACAGAAGCAGAAGATACTGAGAAGAGGTGGCAACAATACACAGAAGAACTATACATAAAAGAGCTTAATGACCCAGATATCCATGATGGTGTGAGTACTCACCTAGAGCCAGACATCCTGGAGTGTGAAGTCAAGTGGGCCCTAGGAAGCACTACTACAAACAAAGCTAGTGGAGGTGATAGAATTCCAGCTGAGCTATTTCAAATCCTAAAAGATGCTGCTGCTGAAGTGCTGCACTCAATATGCCAGCAAATTTGGAAAACTCAGCAGTGGCCACAGGACTAGAAAAGGTTTTCATTCCAGTCCCAAAGAAGGGCAATGCCAAATGTAACTTGTAACTAGATAAATTTTTAAATGACCTTAAATTAAAAAGCTCTCCACCTCCCTAATTCTGTTTTACTTTCCTTTATACCATTTCGTCTCCACCTGACATGTTACGTTTTCATGTGTTCTTTTTATTATTTCTCATGCACTATAATCTGGGATTCCCTGGTGACTCAAGACAGTAAAGAATTTGTCTCCAATGTGGGAGACCCAGGTTGGATCCATCAGTTGGGAAGATCCCCTGGGGAAAGGAATGACAACTCACTCCAGTACTCTTCCCTGGAGAATTCCATGGAAGAGGAGCCCAGAGGGCTACAGTCCATGGAGTCACAAAGAGTCATACATGACTAGCGACTAACACAAATACACACACACTATAATCTACATTCTTTTGAGAGTAAGACAATTCCTTGGTTGGTTCAATACATTATTCCCAGCATCTAGAATAATGTCTGGTTCTTAGCAGACTTTCATAAATATTCATTTAATGAATAAATGCATGAAAATCAAAAGGTAAGTTAATTATAATTTAAGTTTGCTTGAATATAAAATATCTTTTTCTTAAAGTATTTATCCATAAAGGTTAAGAGTTTTAATACTTAAATGAGTACATTTCTCTTATCTAAAAAATTGTTATGATATACACTATTTCCTCTGTAATTCCCCATGTATATTGCATTACTGTAGTAGAACCCAGATGTTATCCAGGCAATTGCAATTTCACCAGGATCACACTACAAATAATTGGTTTCATGTTCATTCATCTCACCGAAAATTGGAAAATATCTTGAATTGCTGTAATAAATAGTAACATCTTCTTTCTAGTAGCCATTCCAAAGTAGGTATAAGTTCTATTTCTTCTTCACCACCTATTTTAGTAACCTGCATATATAAAGGACAAAACATGACTCAACTTTCTTAAAAAACCATGCACTATATTCAGGAAATTACAAAAAGCTGTATTTGGCTCATAGCTAGTTGCCTTTATAGTAAGCTTTTTCTGTAACTGACCTCTGCCACTTCATCTACACTCAAACTTGATTTCCCTTCACAAATAACCATTACTTTGAATCTCATAATTTTTACATTTTCTATAAAATATTTATGAACTTAATTTTAACTACATGGATGCAACAGTTTCTAAGTGCATAATAATCCCAATCTCCAGATAATCCCATTTTGACATTCAAAAAACAAGATATGCTTCCTCTCTTCCCAAGAGTATCTCTCCCCCATCTAAATGTAATATTTTCTTAAATTTCTTTCATAAATAAAAGTTGCCTATATCAACACATATGCATTTATATGCATGTTTTTATTTATTTAGAAGTTGTTCATTCCACTTTCAATTGATGATACATGTTTGAGGTATTTCCATATCTGCACAGTCTACTACTTCATTTACATTTACATGCCCATGTACATCTAAGAGTTTAGTTAGGAGAATGAAAGGGCAGAAAAAGTCAGATAGACATTAAACAAATGATGGAAACAAATTAATTGTGTACTTACAACTTGTGGTAAATATCAAGGTTTTCTCTAAGAGTATAATATGGAAATTTCTAGATCTGGGAATGAAGTTTCTGAAAAATCTGAGAAAATACTCTACTTTTATTATTACAATACTTACTATGCCAGCAAATGCCTGTTTTCTAGTTCTTCTTTTAATAAATTACACTAAATATTAAAAAAACACCTGAGAGGTAAAAAAAAATTCTTAAAATTGAATCCTCAAACATAAAATTCTACAAAAAAGAAAAAAAGTCACTATTAAATAACTCGCTCAAGGAGGCTCTTAAACATAAACTGTTACTCAAATGACCAGATTTGTCTGAAACCCCAAAAGATGAATTTGTCTAATTATGTTATAAAATGAATGATTTTTCCATTATGATTCTGAAATTTTTAAAAATCCTTGTAAATATTACCTTTGAGATAAATGAAGCAGTAATAATCCAAAATTCTTTGCAATGTCTAGCTCTGTGGGCAGACACTACATAAAGATCATATGGATTATAAAGAGCTTTAGGATTTTTTCGAAGGAGGCAATATATAAATTCTCCATCATCTTTCAAAGGTTCCTGAGGTTGAAAAAAATGTAATTAACGTGACCAAATTAAGTAATAAAATGGTTAAACAGATTATTCAATAAGCTGAAACAATTTTAACATAGATTAAAATAAGAAGGGAACCCAAAGTCAATGCTCTGTGACAACCTCGATGGATGGTGTGGGAAAGGAAGTGAGGGGGTGTTCAACAGGGAGGGGACACATGTATACCTATAGTCGATTCATTCTGATGTACAGCAGAAACTATCACAGTACTGTAAAGTAATTATCGTCAAATTAAAAATAAATAAATAAAAAAGAATAGTATCACTGAATGAAGCTAACATGAAATTGTGTCTATGCAAAGCTCAATAAAATCACTCTTCTTAAAGATTGAAGGTATTTAATTTTCATTCTTATAATGTGGTGATAAAACATCCATGAGAATTGATCTATATACTTACTAACGTGCTTATTAACCTGAAGAACTTGATGATACACCTAGTTTTCACATCTCTTAAATTTGAGATTAAAGCTTGATCATTTTAATCTCATTTAAATTGATACAGAAATTAATTAAAAGTTAGGTAATTTGAGAAAAGTCATAAAGTCAGGAAGTAGCAAAGTAAGGATCTGAATGCAACTCTGATTCTAAATCCACATTCTGAGCTATTGCAATATATTAAACATCACTTCCTTACTTACCTGGCATTATTGAGAAATCATTCATTCTACATTAAGCAAAAATTTTAAAAGAAATTTATTTATTTCAGTTTTGAAACTTTTAACTTTGCTGACAAAAATTCTACATCAAAGTCAATCAGTCTTTTTGAAAAGCTAAATTTTATTATAAAAAGAATTTAGTAACTGAACAATTTCTAACTACTGTAATTTAAAATCTTAGATTCAGTTTTAATTTAAAAAAGGTTTTCTTCCTTGAAGACACTGTTCTTCTCAACTGTCTCAGCTGTTTTTCTTTTTTCTTATTTTGACGTCTGATATAATGTGCTCTTAAAAACCTTAATAAACAACCTTAAAAACTGTAAATAAAATGAAATAATAAACTCTGGGTAATGACTTATATATTACATGAACTTTGTTACAGTTATTTGACTGCTTGAGGCATTTCTACTCTAAATTACATCTCCAAAAAGTTAAGATTACTAGAAATTTAGTGTAGATACAATTATTCTAGGTGGATCATATATGTAATTAAATAATCTAATTACAGAAGCAGAATAATAATATGTTCCAATTATTCTTTTTCAATTAAAAACAAGTGTTACTTTTTATATTCTCAATCCTTTCTCCACATACAAATGAAACATATCCTATCAGAGAGTCCATAGAGAGCTTATGATAGTAAACTCATGTACAGCTATGTTTTTTTAAACTACCATGCCCACTATCTGCCAGATACCATGCCACATGCATTATCTCATTGAATTTTCATAGCTCTCTACAGTAAGCACTACTATCTCTACTTCAAGGTCCAAGATACTAAAGCTCAGGGAAGTTAGGAACTTGCCCAAAATAACATAATGAGTGTATAGTGATTCAAAACTAGGTGAATCTGATTCCATCATGCATGTATTTTACATTAATGCTGCCTCTGAATAATAATCAAAAGACCATTTATCCTCATGGGAACATTCTAGAGCAGAGATGTATACCTGTGGCGGATTCATTTTGATATTTGGCAAAACTAATACAATTATGTAAAGTTTAAAAATAAAATAAAATTTAAAAAATAAAAAAAAAGTAAATGAAAAAAAAGAAAACTATGGCTAAGTCCAGATGTCCAATTCTTAAATAATTTTTTTCAGCCATGCTCATTCTATACACTATCGCTACTGTTCCACTATAATGACAGAATTAAGTAACTAGAACAGAAACCATATAGTCTGAAAAGCTTAAAATATTTATTATCTGGGTCTTTCCAAATAAATTTTGCTGACCCTTGGTCTAGAACAGTGGTTCTCAACTGTGCATCAGAATCACCCAGAAAGCTTAATAAAATACAGATGTCTGGGCTCCAACTTTAGAGTTTTAGATTCAGAAGGTCAAGGGTGAAGATGAAAATACATGTTTCTAATATTCTGAAAGCTGTTTCTGATGCTGCTTGCCTGGGGGTTGCACTTTGAGAATTCCTGAACTAAAAGTAGGAAGAGATGATCCTATTCCATCTTAGATCACCTGTCATAAAGGAGGTCACAGGAGGAAGATCTTACTTCTAATCATAGCTTCGACCTTTAGTCATGTGACCTTGGACAAGATAAAATCTCTCTGAGGAGGCTGCTGGGTAAGAAAAAAATACAAAAGGTAAGAAAAAAGAGGAGACAGAAAATCAGTACCAGGAGTAGGAGAGTAAGAAGGATAGAATGCTACAAAGTATTAATACATCAGGATTTCTTTGTAAATCACAAAAAACTAATCAACATCTGTTCATCAGTCTTTAAATAAGTGAAATGAAGTTACATCAAACATTTTTTGTAAACAATTACTATAAAACAACGATTGCAATTTGATTAATGTAATGATGTCTGATTTTGACAGAATATCTAAAATGAAGGAAACAAAGATTTACATATAGCTTTTAAATTTTAATTTTTATACTAAAAACTGAACAAAATAGAATAATACCTTTAGAAGTATCTTCTGAGTTGCAGTTTTGAAACATCTGTATTCCAAACTGTGCCGTGGTAATACTGTTTGCCAACCAAGTTTTTCTCTTAGTTTAATAATATGACGTACCACATCATCATCATTTGGTTCTAGTTTAGAAGGTAAAAAATCCAATATCCAATATAAATGCAAATATGGACATTACTTAAGGATAATGTTAAATATTTATACATAGAGAAAAATTTAAATGGTTACATACTTACAATTTACACATTGTATAATTGAAAGAAAATCCAGCTTAAAATTCAATTTTAACAGCAGCTAGAAAGGAGGAATAATATTTTTCTGTTTAAGAAAGATATTTCAAAAGACAATTCCACAATTAGACAACTAGCAAGAGAAGATACCAGGAACAGGAGCTAGTTGAGTGTTTTCTTACGTGGAGGCAACAGGATCAGAAAAGTAGGGATGGCTAAGTGAGATGGAAAGAATTCTTCCTAGAATTCATCCAACAGACACCTCTCAGACCTCATCCTTCTTGAAATCTTAGCAGCTGACAATTCTCTTCTTCTTGAAACATTCTCTTTTCTTGGTTTTTATTCACCATGCTTTATATATTGTTCTCTTAGCACTTAAAAGCCATGCTGACAAAACTTACAATGCTAAGAAGTAGTTCAAGATACCTGGTCCTCCAGAAATCACACAGTTTCTTTGCTAGGAATTAAATGATACTTCAGCTATTGTATAAAACAGTGTCAGGACTAGAATATGGCATATCATATTAACCACTAACCAATGGCATATCATAAATAACCATTTCTCTGATAATATTTTGTTCCCTAGGCACCTAATCTATTTCACCCTAGTCTGAGCCTTGTAAGTTGCTTATACATGGAAATACATTAATAATAAGAATATTTTATATCTAACATTAGGTATAAAACAGAGAAAGGGAGGCACTGAAAATTAGTAAGGAGATGACACAAATTACGTATGTCTAATCAAGAGGATATATAATATTACATACTTAGATATTAACATATTATACGTATCTGTAGAAACCAAAGTAATGTGGTGTTGGAATAGGAAAAGCAAAACAGGTCAGTAGAAAAGATTCAGTTCAGCTCAGT
>NW_011494889.1:2988812-2992167 GCF_000754665.1 Bison bison bison | reverse complement strand
CTGAAGGATTGATGCTTTTGAATTGTGGTGTTGGAGAAGATTCTTGAGAGTCCCTTGGATAGCAAGGAGATCCAACCAGTCAATCCTAAAGGAAATCAACCTTGAACATTCATTGGAAGGATGATACTGAAGCTGAAGCTCTAATATTTTGGCCACCTGATGGGCTTACTGGAAAAGACCCTGATGCTGGGGAAAACTGAGGGGAGGAGGAGAAGTGGGTGACAAAGGATGAGATGGTTGGATGGTATCACAGACTCAATGGACATGAGTTTGAGGAGGCTCTGTGAGTTGGTGATGGACAGGGAAGCATGTTGTGCTGCAGTCCATGGAGTCACAAAGAGTTGAACATGACTGAGCAACTGAACAACATTCAGTAAAAAAGGTGTTATTTCAGATCAATGGAGGAATGATTATAAATTATAATGGAAAATGGTTAGCCATTTGGAAAAATATGAGGTTATATGCAAGAATAAATTATAGATGGATTAGAGAAGTAAATGCTTAAAAGCAAATTATAGATGTGTTAGAAGAAAATATGTGAGACCATGTCTATAAACTTGGGGTAGTGAAAGTTTCCTGGAAAATAATCAAAGCATATTAAAAAGAAAACAATAATAAATTTGACTTCCACAAACAGCAATTTACACAGGAAAAGCCATCATAAACAAAACTAAAATATAATTAACATACTGACAGAAAATGTTTATAACCTGTATAAGACTAGAGATTAATATATCAAATATTTAAAGACTTCTGCCCAATCAATAAGAAATAAACATTTTGATAAAAAGATGAGCAAATAATTTACAGGAAAAGACAAATGGCCAGTAAAAAATGTTCAACTTTATTAGTAAATCAGAGTTGTTCTCACCAATCAGACTAGCAAAAAATTAAAAGCTGGAATATCGACTGCTGGCAAAAGTAATCCTTTTATGCAAGAATGTAAAAGTATAAATTAATATATTCATTATTGATGGTAATTTGGCTGACTTAGTAGATTTAATAGAGATTGTTGGGAAATGGAAGTAATTTAGGACAAATAAAGAATAATGATTTTCCAGAATATATAGTAAGTTTAAAGAATATCTTTCAAAAAGCTGGGGAAAATGTCTTTCTAATAAGACTCAGATTTAATGAAAAAAATCATAGATATTTACTAAAAACAGACACTACATTATATATTCAACATTGGAAGGTGATGCACTTCCCTAAGGATGCTAGGTGGACAGTCTAATCCAAGACAGTAATTCTTTTATTTCAGAAAAATGAGGAGACTGGTGTATATCCACCTTCAAGATCAGTTAAGAATATAGGGAGTTCTGGCTTAAGATGAGGAAGATGTTGAACCTCTTCCCATGGACACATCTAAATTTGGAGCAATTTCTTCTAAATGACTGATACATGTGAAACAATTTCCTCTGAAAATTTCCTTTGGCAGAGCAATAACAACATATTGGACAAAGGAGAAGATAGCCACATTAAAGTGGTTAGAGAGGCTGAGATAACAATCTTGTCCAAAACCCCACTCCTGGCACAGCAGCCTAAAACCCACAACCCAAAATCTGAAACTCAAAATCTGAAGCATTTCCTTGAAAAGCAAAGGTTTTGAATCTCACATTGGGCAACCCAACTTTAAGACCTGCTCCTAAGGGATGAGACCCGCCGCCCCCCCTCCAAATCTAGATTTGAAAACTGGCAAGGTTTGTGTCCACAAGACCCACAAGAGTGTAGTGATATGAGAAATGGCTCTTAAAGGGTTTGTGCACTGGACTCACCCATGCAGAAACATAGCTCAGAGGCAGCTGATCACACTCAGACTTTAAGGGAAAGAGGTTCATTTGCATGTATTAAAGGGTTGGCCTGAGAGGCAGGCATCTAATTTAACGCACACATTAAGAGCCTGCTGGAGCACTCTCCAGGGACAGAGATTGGTGGACACCATCTTTAGACTCTTCCTCTGCTTGCCCTAGCTGTCAGGCACTATTTGGGGGCCCTCCCTTTGACCCATTACAGCCAGTGATCACCTCTGCCACACTCCAGAGTACCAGTATCTTCCAGAAGAGAGGCCTTACATGCTTCTGGTACTCTACTTTTTAAAGCTACTACCCAGGGAATGCCTTTTGATCATCTGGCTCTGGAGGCTAAACGGAGCTTGAGTTCCTGGTTCCATGGGGCTGTAAAGATCAAAGAGACAGCTTTTGGCTGGCTACTACCCCTAAAGGCACTACACAGTCAGCAGACTGAAATACACGCCCACTGTCTCTGTGAAAGAGGTCCATTTGCTTGTTCAGGAGCTTTGGCCTGAGAGGCAGGTTTCTGGTTTGACACATGTCTAGTGGCCTAAGGAAGTGCTCTCAGGAAGTGCTCGTTCTCTGCCTTGCTCTAGCTGTGGGTATCTCCCAAATAAGAGTTAACAATTTGTCTGGTACCCCAAATTTTGCAGCTGCTGCCAGGAGACACCTCTACATGGCCTGGGATCATGTGTCCAGCAGAGCTATGCCCATGGAGCCCACAGGACTATAACCAATAGGAAAAGTGTTCTTAAACACTTTTAAAGTGTTTAAGAACACTTAAAAGCTGTTCTTAAACAGCTACCACCTCCAGGGCACATCAAGAGGCAACAGACCCAGGAGCTCAGCCTCCACAGCTCACTATTACCTCCCAGAAGTGAGTTTATACACTAGCGGGGGCCTCAATTATCGTGACTACCATGCAGGAACAACTCCAGATCACCTGTCTCTGGTAGCCCATGGGACATACACTTGTAGTCTCATATATCTGAATATTTTAAGAACTGCTTCCTGAGAGTCTGGCTTTCAATCAGCCTAAAATTAGGTTCTGACTGAGATGCTCCCCTTTGGACTGACAGGTCTTACAGCTTCAAATACTTGGAGGTATTAAAAACATAATAGGCTGCTTGAACAATCACAAAGATTTGAGAGGCAACCAAGATTTAGGGCAGGGTTGAACAACAAGGTGTATTTCCTATATGAGGCCACTATTTCAAGACACGGAGACGTGGCTGTTTCATCTAATACATAGAAACCAAAACAGAAAGTCAATAAGAATGAAGAAAACAGAGCACTACACTTCAAATAAAATAAATTCTCGGGAAAAATCTTAATAAATTGGAGATAAATAATTTACCTGAAAAAGAGTTCAGAGTAATGGCTATAGAGATCCTCACCAAATCAGAAGAATCGATGAATAGAGTGAGAACTTCAACAAAGAGAAAGAAAATATAAGTAACAAACTGAAGTCACATAGATTTAAGGGATTAGATCTGATACAGAGTGCCTGAAGAACTATGGATGGAGGTTCATGACATTGTACAGAAGGCAGTGATCAAGACCAG
>NW_011494889.1:2983112-2987479 GCF_000754665.1 Bison bison bison | reverse complement strand
TCATTGGTATGTAAACCATGAACTTCCAGATGTCCAAGCTGGATTTAGAAAAGGCAGAGGAACCAGAGATCAAATTGCCAACATCTGCTGGATTATGGAAAAAGCAAGAGAGTTCCAAAAAAACCACCTACTTTTGCTTTATTGACTATGTCAAACTCTTTGACTGTGTGGATCACAACAAACTATGGAAAATTCTTCAAGAGATGGGAATACCAGACCACCTTACCTGCCTCTTGAGAAATCTGTATGCAGGTCAAGAAGCAACAGTTAGAACTGGACATGGAACAACAGACTGGTTCCACATAGGAAAAGAAGTATGTAAAGGCTGTATATTATAGTCACCCTGCTTATTTAACTTATATGCAGAGTACATCATGAGAAACGCTGGGATGGAAGAAGAACAAGCTGGAATCAAGACTGCCGGGAGAAATATCAATAACCTCAGATATGTAGATGACACCACCCTGATGGCAGAAAGCAAAGAAGAACTAAAGAGCCTCTTGATGAAAGTGAGAGAGGAGAGTGAAGAAGTTGGCTTAAAACTCAACATTCAGAAAATTAAGATCATGGCATCTAGTCCCATCACTTCATGGCAAATAGATGGGGAAACAATGGATACAGTGAGAGACTTTATTTTCTTGGGCTCCAAAATCACCGCAGATGGTGACTGCAACCATGATATTAAAAGACGCTTACTCTTTGGAGAAAAGCTATGACCAACCTAGACAGCATATTAAAAAGCAGAGACATTTCTTTATCAACAAGTTTCATCTAGTCAAAGCTATGGTTTTTCCAGTAGTCATGTATAGATGTGAGAGCTCGACTATAAAGAAAGCCAAGCACTGAAGAATTGATGCTTTTGAACTATGGTTTGGAGAAGACTCTTGAGAGTCCCTTGGGCTTCAAGAAGATCCAACCAATCCATCCTAAAGGAACTCAGTCCTGAATATTCATTGGAAGGACTGATGTTGAAGCTGAAACTCCAATACTTTGGCCATCTGATGTGAAGAACCGACTCATTGGAAAAGACCCTGATGCTGGGAAAGATTGAAGGCAGGAGGAGAAGGGGACGACAGAGGATGAGATGGTTGGATGGCATCACTGACTGGATGAGTTTGAGTAGGCTCCAGGAGTTGGTGATGGACAGGGAAGCCTGGTGTGCTGCAGTCCATGGGGTCACAAAGAGTCAGACACGACTGAGTGACTGAACTGACTGACTGAAGTCACAGAGCTGAAAAATACAATAATTGAACTTAAAAATACACTAAAGGGGTTCAACAACAGTCTAGATGAAGAAGTAAGGGTCAGTAACCTCAAAGAAAAGACAATGGAACCCATCAAAACAAAGCAGAAAAAAAAATAGGTTTCCTTGAAAGAGAAAAGAGAGAGAAAAGCCCAGAAAAATAATTTGAAGAAATAATGGCTGAAAACTTCCCTAACTCAGGACAGGAAACATACATTCAGATTCAGGAAAACCAGAGGATTCCAAGCAAGATTAACCCAGAGTACCACACCAAGACACACTATAATTAAAATGTCAAATGTTTAAGGAAAGAATCTTAAAAGAATCAAGAGAAAACAATTTGTTATGCACAAAGGACTACAAACAGATTTTTCAGCAGAAACTCTGCAGACCAGAAGAGAATGGGACAGAATATTCAAAATGCTGAAAGAAAAAATTTCCACCCAAGAATATTCAACAAAGTTATTCAGAACTGAAGAAAACAAAAGAGTTCTCCAAAAAAGGAAGAGCAAGAAAAAAGTTCATCATCACTAAACTGGCCTTAAAGGAAATGTTAAAGGGACTTAGCTGAAAAGAAAGGGTACTAAAAAGAATAAATCTCACCAGAAAGGTGAGATTTAAAGTAAATGAGGTGCATTAATCAATTATAAAGGTAGTATGAAGGTTAAGCCTTCCCAGGTGGCACTATTGATAAAAAACCTGCCTACCAATGCAAGAGACGTAGGAGACACAGATTCAATCCCTGGATAAGGAAGACACCCTGGAGGAGGGCATGGCAACCTACTCCAGTATTCTTGCCTGGAAAATCCCATGGCCATAGGAGCCTGGCAGCTACAGGCAATCAGGTCACAAAGAGTCAGACCCAGAACAACGGAAGTGACTTAGCACGCAGGCACACACCAAACAATTAATGATTACTTTTTAAATGTAAATGGAGTAAATTTACCAATTAGAAGACGTAGAGGGGGTGAATGGATAAAAAAAAGAAGACATCTGCTTGCTGCCTACAAGAGATTTACGCCAGAAAACAGGATATACACAGATTGAAAGTGAAGGATGGAAAAAAGATATTCCATGTAAATGGAAAAGAGGACTGCAATAGTTATACTCGTATTAGACAAAAGAGACTTTAGAACACAGACCATAATAAAAGACAAAGGCCATTATATAACGATAAAAGGGTCAACCCAACAAGAAGATACGACATTTATAAATGTATATGCATCCCACAGAGGAACACAACAAAGGTATATAAAGCAAATATTAACAGGAAGAGCATGGTGGGCTACAGTCATGGGGTCACAAACACTTGGACATGACTGAGCAACTAACGCTTTTACTTCACGTCACATACAGAAAATCAATATGGAAACAGTGAATTTAAATAACACATTAGATCAGAAGAACTTAATATACAAAAAGCATTCTATCCAAAAGGAGAATATACATTGTTCTCCAGAGCACAAGGAGAGAGTAACAGAGTAGCTCTGTGCCTATTATAATTTGCTTTAAAAATTATAAAATCTTAACATGTATTATATCCAGATAGTGAGTACATGAATAGCTATTATCTTCTCTACTTTTTCTGTGTGAAACTTTTCAAAAATATTTTTAAAAATTCTAAGTACCTAAGTCTTTAGCAGTCTGTTTTCATGGATTTATAGAAGCTAAGTGAGGAGAGCAAATTAAATAAATATCATCATTAAAGGATTAGATTGTTTTTATTTATCTGGCAGTCATTAAGCCTAAATTATTACTTTATTACACTGATACCAAGTTCAAAACACTAAAGAACAATGTAACGATATATTCAATACTAAGAATTCATAATGCATAGCAACAGTGATTGTATTTGTTGCAGTGAGATCCACTACTAGCTGTCTAAATGCATTACAATTTACATTTAAACTGTGGTTTAAATTTAAACCACAATTTTAGTGGTTTAAAGCCACCCACATTTCTGTGGGTCGGGAGTCTGGATATGGCTTAACTCAGTCCTCTATTAGTTTGCAATCAAGGTATTTGCTGGGGCTGGATTCTCATTTGAAGGTTCAGATGGGAAAGGATCAGCTTCCAGCTTTTAGTATAGAATTCACTGCCTTATAGCTATAGAAGTCATAGCAGCTTACTTCTTCAAAACCAGAAGAGGAGAGAGACTCATGAAGTCTGCTAGCAAGAGGGTTATATAATGTAATATAATCACAGGAGGAACAGCCCATTGCCTTTTTCATATTCTACTGATTAAAAGCAGTCACAGGTCCTGCCCACACTCAAGGGGAAAGGATTAGACAAGGGCATGAATACCACCACATCCATGCAGGTTTTGTCCAGTCTCAGGCATTTATAATTTTGAGGATTTTCTTTTTAAAAAATGAAGCCTATGTAAGTGAGAGACTCTGAAGTCTAAACTTCAATAGTTTTATGATAAATCTTCCTTGGACCATAGTATTTCAGTGAAAAACAGAAGAGTGTACTTTGCCCTATAAAACTTAAAATATTAATACAAATAAAAATTTCAGGTATAGAGAAGCACAAATTGGAAAATGTTAGTGGAAGAAAATCTGTTTAAATGAATTTTTCACTTGGGAATTTCAACTAAGTTGGACAAAGGCATAAAATTATTAAATATGATGATACCATCAAGTTTTAATAAAAGAATAAAACAAAATCACACTAAATTCCAGCTGAGCTATTTCAAATCCTGAAAGATGATGCTGTGAAAGTGCTGTACTCAATATGCCAGCAAATTTGGAAAACTCACCAGTGGCCACAGGACTGGAAAAGGTCAGTTTTCATTCCAGTCCCAAAGAAACGCAATGCCAAAGAATGCTCAAACTACCGCACAATTGCACTCATCTCACACGCTAGTAAAGTAACACTCAAAATTCTGCAAGCCAGGCTTCAGCAGTACGTGAACCGTAAACTTCCAGATGTTCAAGCTGGTTTTAGAAAAGGCAGAGGAACCAGAGATCAAATTGCCAACATCCGCTGGATCATGGAAAAAGCAAGAGAGTTCCAGAAAAACATCTATTTCTGCTTTATTGACTATGCCAAAGCCTTTGACTGTGTGGATCACAATAAACTGTGGAAAATTCTGAAAGAGATGGGAATACCAGACCACATG
>NW_011494889.1:2966212-2983012 GCF_000754665.1 Bison bison bison | reverse complement strand
CTGCCTCTTGAGAAACCTATATGCAGGTCAGGAAGCAACAGTTAGAACTGGACATGGAACAACAGGCTGGTTCCAAATAGGAAAAGGAGTACATCAAGGCTGTATATTGTCACCCTGCTTATTTAACTTACATGCAGAGTACATCATGAGAAACGCTGGGCTGGAAGAAGAACAAGCTGGAATCAAGATTCCCAGGAGAAATATCAATAACCTCAGATATGCAGATGACACCATCCTTATGGCAGAAAGTGAAGAGGAACTAAAAAGCCCCTTGGTGAAAGTGAAAGAAGAGAGTGAAAAAGTTGGCTTAAAGCTCAACATTCAGAAAACGAAGATCATGGCATCTGGTGCCATCACTTCATGGCAGATGTGGAAACAGTGGAAACAGCGTCAGACTTTATTTTTATGGGCTCCAAAATTATTGCAGATGGTGATTGCAGCCATGAAGTTAAAAGAGGCTTACTCCTTGGAAGGAAAGTTATGACCAACCTAGATAGCATGTTAAAAAGAGAGACATTACTTTGCCGACAAAGGTCCGTCTAGTCAAGGCTATGGTTTTTCCTGTGGTCACGTATGGATGTGAGAGTTGGACTGTGAAGAAAGCTTAGCACCAAAGAATTGATGCTTTTGAACTGTGGTGTTGGAGAAGACTCTTGAGAGTCCCTTGGACTGCAAGGAGATCCAACCAGTCCATGCTAAAGGATATCAGTCCTGGGTGTTCTTTGGAAGGAATGATGCTGAAGCTGAAATTCTGGTACTCTGGCCACCTCATGCGAAGAGTTGACTCAGTGGAAAAGACTCTGATGCTGGGAGGCATTGGGGGCAGGAGGAGAAGGGGATGACAGAGGATGAGATGGCATCACCAACTCAATGGACGTGAGTCTGAGTGAACTCCGGGAGTTGGTGATGGACAGGGAGGCCTGGCATGCTGCAATTCATCAGGTCACAAAGAATCGGACACAACTGAGCAATTGAACTGAACTGAACTGATAGTTATACATCAAAACCTTCAGAGACTATTCTTAATTAAAAACGTAGTCATTGAACAGTTTGTCAATTTTTTAATCTAGTGATATTTTAGGTTTTCAAACAGAATTCTCAAACATTTTAGGAATTCTTTTAAAAGAATTTTAAAATTTATATTCAAAATTTAAAAATTCTTTAAGCAACCAAACACATAAAATTCAGTAAAACTGTTTCTTCTAAAATCTGTGTTATACTTCTCTGGTGGTCCAGTGGTTAAGAAATCAGCCTGCCAATGCAGGAGACACAGGTTTGATTCCTGGTCTGGAAAGATTCCACATGCTGCAGAGCAACTAAACCCACGCTCCATAACTACTGAAGCCCGTGAGCCCTAGAGCCCACGCTCCACAGCAAGAGAAGCCGCTGCAATGAGAAGCCACACTCCACAACAAAGAGGAACTCCTGCTCACCATAACTAGAGAAAGCCTGCGAGCAGCAAGCAAGACCCAGTGCAGCCAAATATAAGTAAAATATTAAAAACTAACTAAATAAAATGTGTCCATCATAAGCACACAAAACCACAGACTAATTTTTTAAAGTGTAGTGTCTTCTAAACAAGCTGGGTCAGTATCTCATACCTGTTCTATCATATGATGCAAGTCTTTTTTTCCTAACTTTCGGACAAGCATGAGTTTGATCCTTTTCCTTTGATTTCTCTTTCTTCTTACCAAGCAGTGGTTCTGAAGTAAGTACATCTTGTTGAATTCTAATTGCTTGAAGGTAATCTGAAAATAAAACCATTATTAATTGAATAATCTGCATGAGCTATAAATAATACCACATAATTCTATATACCAATCAATATAGCTAATTATTACATCATAGTATTCGACAGCATATAGTGAGTCAAATTGCGACTTTACCACTACCAGTTCTGTGATTTACCTTCCAATCATCAGTCTGCTTTACTTTACTCACCTTTGAATTGAAGACTGTTACTGTGAGAACCTCAGAGGCTTGTTACAAGAGTCAAATTATTATATTTAATAAGCTCAAAGTACATAGTAAGTGGTTACTAAGGTAAATGTTTAAGATCTTATTATTACAACAAACCTTTTAAATGTGAATCCTCCTGTGAAATAAATACATACAAAATCCTTTTATTAACTGTAATTTAACAACTGAGCCTAAAAAATGTATAGATACAAATGCTGAAAAGTAACATAGGGCCTGGTGGCTCAGATGGTAAAAGAATCTACCTGCAGTACAGGAGACCTGGGTTCAATCCCTGGGTAGGGAAGATCCCCTGGAGAAGGGAATGGCAACCTACTCTAGTTTTGTTATTCTCTAACACTGAATTAACATGCAACCTCCTCAAGTAGTGGCTGTTTATACACCATTACCTCATATACCTCAAGATTAGAAAGTGGCTTGTTTTCCTCCTTACTCCTCATTCACCACTGCCAAATCATTACAACTTGCCCTTTAAAAACAAAAAAAAATCCTACTCCTCTGAAGCTTATGCCTTTTTGTTATATCATATTCTTCCATTTTTCATTGACATTCACCAATTGTCTGGTCACCCAATTAATCTGGAACCCTGGCTCCAGGGAGGGCTTACTTACTCCATATTAAATCTGTCATCATTCTAGAAGATTTTTTTAGAGTTTTCTAGGGAAGAACTCTAGAAAAACTAAAGATTCTAGAGGTGTGCTCAGTCGTGTCCTGCTCTTTGTGACACCATGGACTGTAGCTCACCAGGCTCCTCTGTCCATGGGACTTTTCAGGCAAGAATACTGGAGTGGGTTACCATTTCCTCCTCCAGGGGATCTTCCCTGACCAATGGATCAAACTCATGTCTCTTACATCTTCTGCACTAGAGATGGATTCTTTACCACTGCACCACATGGGAAGCCCCCTAGAAAATTTACTGTTCGTGAATTAAGACCTGTCTGACATCATGCTCCTATCTCCCCATTTCTAGACAACCTCTCATATCTTAGTTGAAGTTTGTCCACTTCAACTTACCACTATCAAGACTATATCCTAAAGCTTGCCATCACTGGCCTTTATCCTTCCAGCTTGCTTATTACTCCCAACATCACCATTCTTTGACCTCCTCAGTACCTCTAGTTCACTGTTCCATTACTTTTTTACAATCCATCAACCTTCTATTTTTTTTTTTTTCACTTTTCTCCTTATCCAGCCAAGGCTATCTCTCAACAAAACTCTTGTCAATATCCTAAACTTTCCCTTTCTTTTGGTCTCTCCTATATGGCAAAACACCAGAGCTGGATGAACCCAACTCTATGTGCCCTCTGTGTGTACATCTGCATAGTTATTTTTCTGGTTAACTTACTCTTCGGGCTTTTCAACAGCTATTTCAGACTTTCTCCATGCTCCCTGGAGAGCTCCAATCTCCCAATTTCAACTAAACTCATGACAACACTTCCAAGGAACATAAAGGCGTCAGATGGGAATTCCTTCAAATAGTCATTGCCAAATAAGCCAAGCAACACACGTCTATTACTAATGCTTTCCTTCTGCCCTCTTACTAATAGAGGAGATGTCTGTTTCTTCTCCTCCCAAAACCAATTATTTCCACCTTTTGTTAGACATATCCCCTCATGCCTACACTATTAACCATTCTTTTTTTTCTTTTTCATATCCAAGCAGCTTCTCAATCTGTTAATTGCCTTTCTTCACAGTCAAAATAATGGAAAGAGTTGCATATAGTCTCTATTCTATTTCTTCATCTACTACGTACTTTTTAATCCATTCCAGTCTGGCTTTGGAACTCCACTAAAACAATATTCAAGTGAACATATTATTCAGGTCAATAAAGTCAATGGACATTGTCTTCCCTTCTTTTACTAGACTTACCAGTGTTATTTGATACTTTAGACCACATCTTCCTCTTTTTATAGAGGTATAATTGACAAATAACATTAGTTTCAGGTGTATAACATAGTGTCTCAATATTTGTATACATTGCAAAATAATCACCATAGTAATTCTAGTTACCATCCATCACCACACATAGTTACAAATTTTTTTCTTTACACGAGAAGTTTTAAAATTTACTCTTATTAACAATGGTTACTATTGTTAATAATAGTAATGTTGTAAATGACAGATCTTCCATTTATGATGGCAAAATGTCCAGGTAAACCCACAGAAAGTTGAAAGTATTGTTAAGTTGAAAATGCATTTAACACACCTAAGCTACCAAACATCATAGCTTATCTTAGCCTACCTTGGAGTGCCCAGAACATTTACATTAGCCAACAGTTGGGCAAAATCATCTAACAAAAAGCTTATTTTAAAATAAATGTGAATAATTTATGTAATTTATTGAATACTGTATTGAGAGTGAAAAACAGAATAGCTGTATGGGTACAGTATGGTTATAAATGTGTTGGTTGCTTACCTTCATGGCTGTGTGGTTGACTGGGAGCTGTGTCTCGCTGCTGCTGCCCAGCATTATAAAAGAATATTGTACTACATTTTGCTAGCCCAGGAAAAGATCAAAATCCAAAGACTGGATATGCACCAATTTTCCATTATAAAATCAGAAAATTTTAAGTTGAACCATCCTTAAGTTGGGGGCTGTCTGTACATGCCTATGCATTATTTATGACTGAAAGTCTGTTCCCTTTGAACACTTTCACCCATTTTGCCCACCCCCCATCCTCTGCCTCTGGCAACCTTCCATCTGTTCTCTCCATCCATGAGTTTGGGGTTTTTTCCCCATATATAAGTGAGCCCACACAGTTTTTGTCTTTCTGTCTGACTTATCTCACTTACATAATGCTGTGAAGTCCATCTATGCTGCCCTAAACGACAAGATTTCCTTTTCTATGGCTAATATCCCAGTTTTTGTGTCACATTTTCTTGATCAATTCATCCATCAATAGACACTTAGGTTGTTTTCATGTCTATACTACAGAAAATAATGTTGCGATGAACATGAAAGTGAAAGTGAAGTCGCTCAGTCGTCTCCGACTCTTAGCGACCCCATGGACTGCAGCCTACTGGGCTCCTCCATCCATGGGATTTTCCAGGCAAGAGTACTGGAGTGGGGTGCCATTGCCTTTTCCAGGATGAACATGTTCATTGCTTCTCCGGCAATGAACATGGGGGGTGCATATATCAAGTTAGAGTTTTCATATCATTCAGATAAATATCAAGAAGTGTAATTGCTGGATCATATGGTAATTCTATTCTTAGTTTGAGGAAAACTGTTTTCCTCAAGTTTTCCAAAGTAGTTATACTAATTTACATTCCCACAAACAGTACACAAGGGTTCCCTTTTCTCCACATCCTTGCAAACACTCTTATTTCTTGTCTTTTTCATAACAGCCATTCTGACAGGTGTGACGATTCTCTCTTTGTGATTTTGATTTGCATTTCTCTGATTAGTGATGCTGAGCCCCTTTTTATGTACCTGTTGCCCATCTGTATTTCTTCTTTGAAAAAATGTCTATTCACATCTTCTGCCCATAGTTTAATCAGGTTGCTTGTTTTTTTGCTATTGAGTTGCATGAGCTCATTATATATTTTGGATATTAACCTCTTATCAGATATATTATTTGCAAGTTATCAGATATATGATTATTTGCTACCATTTGGTAGAATGTCCTTTCATTTTCTTGATAGTTTCCTTTGGTGTGCAGAAACTGGTTTTATGTAGTCCCACTTGTTTATTTTTACTTTTGTTGTCTTTGCTTTTGGTGTCAAATTCATGAAAACTGTCACCAAGACCAATGTCAAAGAGTTTTACACCGGTCTCCTTCTAGTTTTATTGCTTTCAGATATTATGTTCTGCAACAACAACAACATTATTTTCAAGTCTTTAGACCATTTTCTGTTAATTTTTGTGTATTGAATAATAGATGTCTATAGTTTTACTCTTTGAAAATTGGCTATCCAGTTTCCCCAACACTATTTATTAAAGAGACTGTCCTTTCCACATTGAATATTCTTGGCTATTTTGTCAAATTATTGGCCATTTATGCATTATCTTATTTCTGCTTCATTCTTCACTCTCAAGATTGCTTTAGCTATTTGAGGTCTACTATGTATCTGATCTGATCTGATGCAGTTCCATACAAATTTTAGGATTGTTTTTTCTATTTCTGTGAAAAATGTCATTGGAATTTTAATAGGGTTTGCATTAAATCTGTAAATTGCTTCAGTTAGTATGGACATTTTAACAATATTAATTCTTCTAATCCACAACCAGAGATTATCTTTCCATTAATTTGCATCTTCTTCAGTTTCTATCATCAGTGTCCTACAGTTTTCAGTGTACAGGTATTTCATCTTCTTGGGTAAATTTATTCCTTGTGTTGGTTAGTTGCTAAGTCATGTCTGACTCTGCGACCCCATGGACTGCAGCACACCAAGTTTTTCTGTCTTTCACTATCTTCTGGAGTTTTCACAGACTCATGTCCATTGAGGCAGTGATGCCATCCAACCATCTCATCCTCTGTCATCTCTTTCTCCTCCTGCCTTCAATCTTTCCCAGTATCAGGGTCTTTTCCAATGAGCTAGCTCTTCGCAGCAGGTGGACAAAGTACTGGAGCTTCAGCCTTGGCATCAGTCCTTCCAATGAATATTCAGGGTAGATTTCCTTTAGACTGACTGGTTTGATCTCCTTGCAGTCCAAGGGACCCTAAAGAGCCTTTTCCAGCACCACATTTCGAAAGCATCAATTCTTCGGCACTCAGCCTTCGTTATGGTCCAACTCTCACATCGGTACACACCAGTGGAAAAACCATAGCTTTGACGAGACGGACATTTTTGTTTAACACAGGTAAGCCTTAAGCTTGTAGCATATTTATGTGCTGACAGAAAAAAGCCAATAGAAAGGAAGATGAGAGAGAAGATAATAGACGGACCCCAAGTTCCTGAGGACATGGCAAAAAAGGAGCTCCAAACAGAGGTGGTAGGAATAACCTTAAAGGAGAGAAGGCACAATTATTCCTTGAGACAAATACTGCAGGTGAGACTGGGGAGCTGCGAGTCAGACAAGTTTCCATTTGATTACCTCTATCTTCAATTTTCGGAGAAGGCGATGGCACCCCACTCCAGTACTCTTGCCTGGTTTTTATAAAGTAGAGGCATAATCAAGTAATTCAGACTCATGGTTAAATTGCAACAGCTTAAACAGATGTTGTATGTAATAGAAAGGAGAGCTAAAAAGAGACATAAAATAACAAAAGGCAGAACTGAGTGCCTCACTGATACTGGAGACCATGAAATTGGAAAAAGAACCAATCAATGTGATTATGTAAGTGCTCTGCAAAATAGGCTTACCAAGTTGGTAACCAAGGAAAATTGACAATTACATTGTGGAATTTGCTTTTGTTGTTCAATCACCCAGCTGTGTCCTACTCTTTGCAACCCTATGGACTGCAGCATGCCAAGCCTCCCTGCCCCTCACCATCGCCCAAGGTTTGCCCAAGTTCATGTCCACTGCATCAGTGATGCCATCCAGCCATATCATCCTCTGATGCACTCTTCTCCTTCTGCCCTCAATCCTTCCCAGCATCAGGGACTTTTCCAATGAGTGGGCTGTTCACATCAGATGACCAAAATACTGGAGCTTCAGCTTCAGCATCAGTCCTTTCAACAAGTATTCAGGGTTGATTTCTCTTAAGATTGACTGGTTTGATCTCCGTGCTGTCCAAGGGGCTTTTGGGAATCTTCTCCAGCTGCACAGTTCAAAGGCATCAATCTTTGGCGTTCTGCCTTCTTTACAGTCCAACTCTCACAACCCTACGTGACCCCTGGGAGGACCATAGTCTTGACTATACGGACCTTTGTTGGTAGAGTAATGTCTCTGCTTTTCAACACACTGTATAGGTTTGTCATAGCTTTCCTGACAAGAAGCAACTGTCTTCTGATTTCACGGCTGCAGTCACGATCCCCAGTGATTTTAGAGCCCAAGAAGAGCAAATGTGTCGCTACTTCCACATTTTCCCCTTCTATTTGCCATGAAGTAATGGGGCTGGTTGCCATGATCTTAGTTTTTTTAAATATTTCGTTTATGCCAACGTTTTTTAACTCTCTTCCTTCACCCTCATTAAGAGGCTCTTGAGGTTCCTCTTCGCTTTCAGCCATTAGAGCGGTATCATCCGCATATCTGAGGTTGTTACTGTTTCTCCCGCCTATTCCAGTTTGTAACTCATCCAGCCCAGCATTTCTCATGATGTGCTCAGCTTATAGGTTAAACAAACAGGGTGACAGCAGACAGCCCTGTTGTACTCCTTTTTCAAACCTGAACCAATCAGTTGTTCCATACAGGGTTCTAACTGTTGCTTCTAACTGTTGATTAGAGTTTACATTTTGCCAATTCAGGTACAGAGGAAAGAAATGGGAAAATGGAGTTGAAGTTACTGGTCACAGAGTGACTGATCCAGGAAGAAGTGAAGAATGGAGACCAAAGCTGGACAGAAAAGAAAGCTGTCGTTTTAAAAAAAAAAAGTAAATTTTGGAAATGGTAGAATTTGGGATTGGAAGAAGGTAAACAAACAAACAAACAAAAAAAAATGGAGGTACATGGAGGGAACAATCAAGACGCTGGTTGACAAAAGGAACAAAGAGGGGTCACAACAAAGCTAGAAGGCACTAGGGATTTAAGGAAATGCTGACCCCCTCCTTTTAGGGTTATCTCACACACATACAAAATAAGATGATATGCATGACAGAGCAATGTAAATTGCTATAGAAATGCCAGATATTGTTGGTGGTAACAGTGATATTATTGTTGTTATTTTTATTATTATGTTTAGTGTTCCCTTTAAAAGGTAACCTCTGTATTTCTTTTAATTTCTATGATTAATGAAATTAGTAAAGTACCAAACCTTGTACCATTTCAATATATTTTATATATATTTATATAATTTAATACTATGAAAACTTCTTTCCATCTCCACAAAAGCAAATAAAAGTCAACATGCCTGGAGTGTAATCTTGATAAATTTCTTCTGCTTTCTCTGACTTCAAGGGTACAGAGATTGTTCCAAACGTTTTATGTTTCAGTGTCTCCTTTCCTGCTGGTCGGTTCCCTGATGGTAGAACATCTTGATAATACTTTGCTTCTTCATGTTTTAAAACTCTAACATGACAAAGAAAATAAGATACTATAGTTAATATTCTCTATAACTTAAATTTTAAATCTTTCTTCTGTACTTTACAGTGCAACAAAATATCTATCCTGTCAAACAATTTTTGATAGGCACTTTGGAAAGCAGATCTGAAACATGGAGAGTCTGGTTAAATACTAAATAGGTCTAACTGATATTACTGAAATTTTAAAGCTGAAAGGGACTTAAGAATCTCCATCTAATTTTATTTTAAATGATAAAGAAATGTTACCCATTTCCTGTGCCTCTGATATGACACGCATAAATATTTATCTGAAATTTTATACTTTATTATTAAAGATAAATACAATGATGGATGACAATAATCAAAAAGCAACAAGAAAAAAGAAATGTTACCCAATGAAGTTGGTGGCAGGGTGAGGTCAGAATAGTTTTCTGAAATTCAATCCTTACATAATTACCCTCCTTTATAAAAAAAAAAAAAACTACAGCAACCATCACCAACAACCTATATCAGGATTAAAGCCAAAATCTTTTCACATTGCTTTAGCTGTTTACTTTGTAAATGTTGGGAAAATGTATTCATAAGAACAGAATCCAAAATGACTGCCTACAATACCTACAGCTATATACCATACTTTTGCAAAGCAGAGAAAATTCAAACATATACTTCTCAGTAGAAAAGAGACCCTTGTTAGGTATATTAAACAAAAATACTTGATCACTTGAATAATATGGTAATACTTCTCTTCAAAGACAATAAAGCATTTCTTTGAACCTGTTTATGGATGGATAACTTTATTAGGTATTCCTAACTTGTTTTTCTTTGAGGACTTTGTGAGTGCCATTCAGTTTGGACAGCAAGGAGATCCAACCAGTCCGTCCTACAGGAAATCAGTCCTGAATATTCATTGAAAGGACTGATGTTGAAACTGAAATTCCAATACTTTGGCCACCTGATATGAAGAACTGACTCACAGGAAAAAACCCTGATGCTGGTAAAGATTGAGGGCATGAGGAGAAGGGGATGACAGAGGATGAGATGGTTGGATGGCATCACTGACTCAATGGACATGAGTTTGAATAAACTCCAGGAGTTGGTGATGGACAAGGAGGCCTGGCGTACTGCAGTCCATGGGGTTGCAAAGAGTCAGATACGACTGAGCTACTGAACTGAACTGAACTGATTCGGTTTATAAACACCTTGAACAGTTGCCTTGTCATTATAATGACTATCCCCATAACTTTTCCATATCCTTTGTTCTTTTTTTTTTTCTTCCTGAATTGTTTACCATTTTCTTAGCAATACCGAGGAGTTATTTTCACATTTTGGGTGGTAATCTTTGGTCATTTTATATGTATTAAAAGTATCTTCCACTTTGGACTTATCTTTGAACTCTTGACAAATAGAAGTTCTTAACTTTAAAATAGTCTAATTTATCTGTGTATGATTTGTCTTAATTAAGAAATATTTCCTTACTCCACAGTGATAACAAAATTCTCATAAATTTTCCTAACAGCCTTACGGTTTTGCCTTTCACAAGTCTTATAACTGATTTGTGGGATGAGGACAAATGCAATTTCTGTACCCTCCTGATAAGGATATGTGATCGAACCCAGGTCTCCCGCGTTGCAGGCAGATGCTTTACCATCTGAGTCACCAGGGAAGCCCATGTGATCATTACAACAGCATTACTGAACACCCCATCCTCTCCCTCACTGATCTGTACCAGCAAGTCTGTCATCAATCAAAATGTGTGTACAATTATTCATTCCTGGTTCTTTATTTTTATTTGTTTATCCTCATTTCTATATCACACTACTTTATTTACTATAGTTTTGATAGCTTTAAATTGTCTTTTTCCCAAATTTTCCCAAATTGTCTTTTTCCAAAGAAAGTGCTTACATATTCTTGGCCCTTTGATTTTCTATATACATTCTGTTGCACTCTCAATTAAATTCTGTAATTTTACTTATAAAGGTCAAATATATTTTTTATTAGAGTATAACTGTTTTACAACGTTGTGTTAGTTTCTGCTGTGTAACAAAGTAAATGAGCTACATCCTGCTAATGCAAGAGACTTAAGAAATGCGGGTGAGATCCCTGGGAAGATTCCCCTGGAGGAGGGCATGGCAACCCACTCCAGTATTCATGCCTAGAGAATACCATGGACAGAGGAGCCTTGTAGGCTACAGTCCTTGGGGTCACACAGAGTCAGACACGACTGAAGTGACTTAGCACACACACACACACACCCCTCTCCTTCCCACCCCGCAAGCCTACCCCTCTAGGTTGTCACAGAGCCCCAAGCTGAGCTCTCTGTGCTATACAGCAGCTTCCCACTAGCTATCTGCTTATACATGTAGTATACATGCCAATACTACTCTCTCAATTTGTCCCTTCCTCCCATGTCCACAGGTCCATTCTCTACATCTGTGTCTCTATTCTTGCCCTGCAGACAGGTACATCTGTACCATTTTTGTAGATTCCATATATATGTGTTAATATATATTTGTTTTTCTCCTTCTGACTTATTTCACTTCATATGAAAGACTCTAGGTCCATCCGCATCAACAAATGACCCATTTCATTTCTTTTTATGACTGATATCCCACTGTATATATGTACCAAATCTTCTTTATCCATTCATCTGTTGATGGGCATTTAGATTGCTTTTATGTCCTGGCTATTGTAAATAATGCTGCAATGAACACTGAGGAACATGTGTCTTTTTGAATTATGGTTTCCTCAGGGTAAATGTCCAGCAGTGGGATTGTTGGGTCATATGGTAGTTCTATTTCTAGTTTTTTAAGGAACCTCCATACTGTTCTCCATATTGGCTATATCAATTTACATTCCCAGCAATAGAGCAAGAAGGTTCCCTTTTCTCCACACCCTCTCCAGCATTTATTGTTTGTGGATTTTGATGATGACCATTCTGACTGGTGTGAGGTGATATGTCATTGTAGGTTTGATCTACATGTCTGTAATATTTAGTGATGTTGAGTATCTTCTCATACAAACACATCATTTTTAAAAGAATTTTTTAGGTACTTTATTTTTCATTATTATTATGAATGATAGTTACAGTTTAATTATATTTTTGATCTATTGCTGGACCACAGAAAAGCAATACACTTATAAATACTGATTTTAATCTTGCAGCCTTGCTAATAAATTCACTTATTATAAAATTTTGTAAATTATTTTGTATTTTATTTGTAGACAGTCTATGAATAATTGCAGTTTCTGATCTTTCAAACCTTACAGCTTTCTTTCTTTGTCTTTTTTCTTTTCCTTCCTTAGGACCTATGATAGAATGTTGAATAGAAATGGCAACAGAGCAAGCATTCCTGTCACTCCTCTGAATTTAAAAGGAATGCTTTTAACACTTGATCATTCAAAATATGTTATTGCTCTTGGTTTTTGGTAAATGCCCTTAATCAAGTGGTTTCCTAAGAGTTTTTATCATTAACAGATATTAAATTTTATCAAATCTTTCTCTTTCATCTTTTAATTGGTATTGATAGATTTTCTAACATTGAAACTTGCATTTCTGAAATAAACTACACAATTTGATCTTGATGTATCATCCATTAATATACATTGCTTTAATTGGTAGGTTAATATTTTATTTAGGATTTTTTTGCTTCTGCGGTCATGCATGAAACTTATTTGTAGGATTATACAAACTTCCCTCAAAAACTGAGTTAGAGGCTACTTTCTCTTTTTCTGTTCTGTAGAATAAGTTATATATGATAGGATTCACTCTTCTAGAAACTCAAAAACTCAATTTCTCTGGACCTGATGTGTGTGGTCTGTGGTGGTAAGAGAAAGAGGAATGGGAGTGGTGGTGATTCACTGCTACTAATTCAACAATTTAAGTGGTAAAAGAAAGCTCATATTTCTATTATTTATTGAGACTATCTTATATATTTGTATTTTTCTTAAAATTTTTATATTTTGTGTAAGCTTTCAACTTATTATCACAAAACAGTTCATTTACTCTTATCCTTTTAATTCAGATCTGTACTTAGGTCCCTTTTCTGATTTGTATTAGTTACAAAGCCACTGTATGACACTACTGCGTGGTGCGTCACTCACCCTACTCTCCCCTGATCTGGGTTTCAGGAGGCAGCACATCTGTGTTTCAGGAGAGAACACATCGTGAATGGTGCTTCCTGGGGTTGTGCAGTGTCACAACCCTGTCTATGTGTGACTTCCCTTTCTTTCTCCTGGTTGATCTTATCAAATGATTGTCAGTTTATTGACAACTTGTGCTTTTGCTGGTTTTTCTTTATCTTTGATATCTATTATGTTAATTTCTGATAATCTTTATCTTCTTCCTTCTGCCTTCTTAGGATTTATTCTGTTCTACATTCTCACCCCTAACTACTTAGATTGTTAACTCATTAATTTTTTTAGCCCTTTTTGTCTTTTAATACACAGTTTAATGACTATAAGTTTCTCCCTAAACACACAATTTTTATATGTGTGACATAGTTACTAATGCAGTAGTTTAAGCTCCCTTCAATTCTTCTTTTCTTCTTTCTATTACTATATTCAGTTCTAAGATTTTTTTCCTAATTTCCTTTAGAGGTCCTCCTTTCACCAACTAGTTATTTAGAAAAGTATTTGTTTTTTCAGATATTATGTTTCATTTCCAAATGGTTTCTAGTTAAACTCTTATAACTAAGTTCTAATGTAATTAAAGAGTATGTAATGTATATTGATAATTTTTTAAACAAGATTTATGGTCTTAAATGGCACAGCATTACAACTGTTCCATATACCTTGAAATAGAAGGTATAACTTTTATTTTTTAAATTTTTTATCTGTTGTTATCCTTTTGCATTTTAGGATGCTTTCACACCGTGCGTTTTTTAAATTCAATTTGACATTTAAAAAGAAAAAGTTTAGTCCATTTGCATTTACTGTGATTACAGACATTTTGGGGATTTATTTCTACCATCTTATTTTGTTGTCTATGGATCCCTTTTCTTGTTGTTTCTCTGTATTTTATCTCTATTTTTTTCATTTTTTTTTTTCAGGAAAATTTCTTCAACTTTACCTTTCAACTGTTCTCTTAAGCTTCACTTCTGCTATTATATAATTAAATTTTCAAAACTATTTTTATGCAAGTGCTCCATTTTTTTTATTCTCTAAATGTGAACTGTTTCTTCTGTTACTGTTCAGTCATTTAATGATAGTTTTGTGGTGGTGGTTGTTGAAGTTTTCTTCTCCCTGTATTATGTATTTCCTCCAAGCTTCTTTGATTTGTTTCGCTTTCTATCATGCTATAAACAATCCTCAAATGATCACAGTTTGCTGGTTGTATATGAGTCACCACTAAAATAACAATGAAACAACTCTTCATGCACTGGTGTTTTTCAACTGGTAGATTTGACTTTGGGGCAATCTGGGAATTTTGTTAGGTATTTCCTACTGACATTATCTACACATCTTTCCTTTTGGCTGGTCAATTTCCCAGAGAGTAATCTCTAGCTTTTAGCTGTGAGCTTTCTCATAGTCAAACAAAAGAAGAAAACTAAAGATCTCTTTGATTTGAATACATTAATCTACTCTCAGCTGTTCTCAGATTATTTCTGAGAATAAAGAAAGAAAGAATCTTTTGGCTGTGAGAGGTGAAGAAAGATACATATTCTGATTGCTTCTTATACAAACTTTCAACTAACTGATTGCAGTCTCAGCTGCTCTGCACTTTCAGAGGTACATAATATCCTTAATTCCTGAGTTTGTGGGACTGGAGAGAATAGTGATGGAAGGGAGGAGATGGGGGAGGATGAATCAGCCTGTTTCTGGGCTACACCAACTGACACCTTGGGTTTATAATTTCCACTCTGCTAAATTAATAACTTATCCATGTATTTTCAAGCTTTCAAAATTTCACTGGTACTCCCACTTGCTTGTATCTCATCTTGAATTCTCTTATTCCTTACTGTCATTTTAACATGGTTTTAGGAAGGAGAGCCATAAAAACAAGGGTTCCAATCCATCATGTTTAAATACAACTCAGAAATATTTTCAAGATTTCTTCTCCATTATTTTTTTCTGAGTGTTTGCTGATACACTCTTTTCTTCATCTGCTCTCTGCTGCCCTCTTCTGCTCTGAGCTGTAGTTTTCTATCCACAGTCCATATCTAGAACCAAACCACCTACTGCCTTCCTGGGATTTCGCAGCTGTTGATTAGTTTCTCACACCCATCAACCTCTTTCACACTTTTTGGCATATCCAAAGTTGGTCTGGGAGAAGGAGTCAGTGTTGATTTGCCTATCTTGTCAAGAAGAACTTCCTAAGAAACCAAGGTTTTCTACATGCCACAACCCTCATTCAATTCTCATGTGATACGTTATATTTTCCATTGTCAGAATGGCTTATCACTAGCCAGGTATGTTTGAGATTTTAATTTAATTATATCTTATTTTACCTTGGTTTTGAGTTTCCTTTATCCTTGTTCCTGTCTTTATTTACTGGTGTCAAATCATTGGGTCTGAATGTCTCCATATATTTTTCTGAACAAAACTATGAAGTGATGAGCTGAAAAAATACATTCACGTTATTTTTAAAATATAAAAAATTATTTCACAGCTATTACTACTGATTCTATAAACTATATATATATATATATATGTATATATATAGTTCCCAACTTTCCAGTAGGCTTATTAATTTAATACTCTCATTACCTTCAAGTGTTTCTTGTGTGTAATATAATTTTCAGAGCCTTCACTATGCTAGCTATCTTTCTCAGGGCAGTCCATATTGTCTAACTTCCTCTCTATGACAATTTTTTCCTTCTTACATTGATGTGTTTATATACATACAATTCTAATTGACCTTAAATTCTATACTAAATATAATAAGTTTTAAGATCATCTCCCCAAGAATAAATCATCAGAAAGAACTCAGGGAAGTCAACAGAACTGGAAGCCTAAGACACCGAACTCATTTCACCATTCACTAAGTACTAAGGCCACATTCATGTACTACCAGAATGCCTCAGATAGAACAGAATAGAACAAAAGGAAATGGGTTTTGAAATATGCAAGACAGAGAGTCTCTTTCTGATTACCGAGGGAAATTTAACAAGATACAGAAAGTCTCAAAATAAAGTAAATTTTGCATGGAAGTAAATTCTAACTAAATAATTTAAGCCAAGAATAATTTTCTTAGCTTTTAACTGTGAGTTTTTTCACAGTCATTTAAATACATTAAGAAATGTATGGAGGTTTCCAGGTTCGACGCATGAGACAGAGTGCTCAGGGTCGGTGCACTGGGATGACCCTGAGGGGATAGGAGCAAGATGGGAGGGGGATTCAGGATGGGGAACACATGTATACCCATGGCTAATTCATGTCAATGTATGGCAAAAAACACTACAATATTGTTAAGTAATTAGTCTCCAATTAAAATAAATAAATTAATTAAAAAACTAAAAAGAGAGTTACCATATGACCCAGCCACTCCACTCTTGGGCATGTATCTGGAGAAAAACATGGTTCAAAAGGATATATGCACCCCAGTGTTCACTGAAGCACTATTCACAATAGCCAAGATATGGAAACAACTTAAATGTCCATTAACAGATGAATGGACAAAGATGTGGCACATGTGTACAATGGGATGCTGCTGCTGCTGCTAAGTCACTTCAGTCGTGTCCGACTCTGTGTGACCCCATAGACAGCAGCCCACCAGGCTCC
>NW_011494889.1:2946909-2966112 GCF_000754665.1 Bison bison bison | reverse complement strand
CAATGGGATGCTGCTGCTGCTGCTAAGTCACTTCAGTCATGTCCGACTCTGTGTGACCCCATAGACAGCAGCCCACCAGGCTCCACCATCCCTGGGATTCTCCAGGCAAGAACACTGGAGTGGGTTGCCATTTCCTTCTCCAATGCATGAAAGTGAAAAGTGAAAGTGAAGTTGCTCAGTTGTGTCAGACTCTTGGCGACCCCATGGACTACAGCCTACCAGGCTCCTCCATCCATGGGATTTCCCAGGCAAGAGTACTGGAGTGGGGTGCCATTGCCTTTTCTGAATGGGATGCTACTCAGCCATAATAAAGAATGAACTAATTCCATTTACAGCAATATCGAGGGACTGGAAATTATCATACTAAGTACGAGTCAAAAAGAGAAGGACAAATACAACTATCATTGTATGTGAAAACTAAAATATGGCACAAATGAAGTTATTTGCGAAACAGAAACAAACTCACAGACATGGAGAAGACTTGTAGTTACCGAGGGGGAGGAGAGTGGGAGAGGGGTGGATTGGAAGTTTGAGGTTAGGAGATGCAAACTATTATATATAGAATAAAAAACATCCTACTGTACAGCACAGGGGGCTATATTCAATATTCTGAGATAAACTATAATGCAAAGAATATAAAAAAGAATGTACAGATTTGTATAACTGAGTCACTTTGCTGTATAGCAGAAATTAACAAAACACTGTAAATCAACTATACTTCAATAAAAGTAAAATTTTAAAAAAATATGGCACTGACACAAAAACAGTAACTAATACAGTAACTAATATTAATTTCCAGTCCATCCATATTGCAGATCAATCGAACAGGATAGAGAGCCCAGATATGAACTCACACACATATAGTCAATCTATGACAAAGGCTTCCCTAGTAGCTCAGCTGGTAAAGAATCTTCCTGCAATGCAGGAAACCCCGGTTCAATTCCTGAGTCAGGCAGATCCCCTGGAGAACAGATAGGTTACCCACTCTAGTATTCTTGGGCTTCCCTGGTGGCTCAGCTGGTGAAGAATCTGCCTGCAATGCAGGAGATCTGGGTTCAATCCATGGGTTGAGAAGATCCCCTGGAGAAGGAAAAGACTACCCATTCCAGTATTCTGGCCTGGAGAATTCCATGGACTGTATAGTACATGGGGTCGCAAAGAATCAACAAATCTATGACAAAGGAGGCAAGAACATACAAGACAGTCTCTTCAATAAGGGGTACTGCAAAAACTGGACAGCCACATATAAAAGAATGAAATCAGAACATTCTTTAACACCATATACAAAAATAAACTCAAAATGGATTAAAGATCAAAATGTTAAGACCAGATACTATAAAACTCCTAGAGGAAAACACAGGCAGAACACTCTTTGACATAAAACACAGCAATATGTTTTTGGATCCTTGTCCTAAAGCAAAGGAAATAAATGCAAAAGTAAACAAATGGGACCTAATTAAAACTTAAAAAGCTTTTGTGTAGTAAAGGAAATCACTGATAAAATGAAAGGACAGCCTACTGAATGGGAGAAAATATTTGCCGATGATATGACCGATAATGGGTTAATACCCAAAATACATAAACAGCTAATTCAAGTCAATATAAAAAGTCTGGTTTAAAAATGGACAGAAGGTATGAATAGACTCTATTCCAAAGAAGACAACACAGATGGCCAACAGGCACATGAAAATATACTCAACATCATTAATCAAACAGAGGAATGCAAATTCAAACCACACTGAGATATCACCTCAAACCTGTCATAATAGCTATCATAGAAAAGAATACAAATAACAAATGTTGGCAAGGATAGAGAGAAAAGACAACCTTCTGACACTGTTGGTAGGAGGTGTAAATTGGTGTAGACACTGTGGGAAACAATACAGAGGTTTTTAAAAAAAACTAAAAATAGAACCACCATCAGTTCAGTTCACTCGCTCAGTTGTGTCCAACTCTTTGCTACCCCATGGACTGCAGCATGCCAGGCTTCCCTGTCCACCACCAACTCCCAGAGTTTACTCAAACTCATGTCCACCAACTAGCTCATCCTCTGTCATCCTCCACCCAAAAAAACTGTTAGAGTTAATAAACAAATTCAGTAAAGCTGTAGGAATCAAAATCAACATTCAAATATCAATTGCATTTCTATATACTAACAATGAACTACACAAAAAAGAAATTGAGAAATCAATCACACTTACAATAACACCAAAAAGATAAATTCTGAAGGACAAATTTAACCAAGGAAATTAAAAGACCTGTACATTGAAAACTATAAGACACTGATGAAAGAAACCGAAGCAAAACACAAAATTATGGAAAATTAGCTCATGCTCACATATTACAGTAACTAATATTAAAATGCCCATACTTCCCAAAATAATCAACAGATCCAATGCTATCTCTATCAAAATTCCAATAGCATTTTTCATAAAAGTAGGAAAAAAAATGCTTTGCTTGGAACCACGAGAGACCCTCAATAATCAAAGCCATTTTTGGAAAAAAGAATAAAGCTACAGGTATCACACTTTCTGACTTCAAGGTATATTACAGAAATCTGCAGTCCTGTGTCGGGAACCAGTCCAGAAATTCAAGCAGTCCAGAAATTCAAGCAGAAATTCAGAATTTCTGCAGTCCAGAAATTCAAGCAGTCCTGTGTCAGGAACCGGGGCAGAGGCCAATGTGTTTCTTATTATTTCACAATAGTCTATTGTTGGCTGGCTTTGAAGATGGAAAGATTAGTTCAGTTAGAATTAATAAACAAATTCAGTAAAGTTATAGGTTACAAAATCAATAGGAATTTGGCCAAGATGGCAGAGAAGGCAGACCCTGAGCTCACCTCCTCCTATGGGCACACAAAAGTTACAGAGCAATTACTGATGATAAAGACTGGAATCTAGCAGAAAACACCTTTATCTTTAGTTGTGACTAAAGATAAAAAAATAGGAAGGGTACAGTTAAGTCTCAGACCCCTAGTGGGCAACTCACAAATTGCAAATACAGAGGAGTAAGAGGTCCATGCCCCACATCAGCGTCCCTAGTCCAGGGGTCCTGCATCAGGAACATGAGCCCCCAGAACATATGGCTTTGAAAGTCAGCAGAATTTACTTTCAGGACACCCAGAGGGCTGAGGGAAACAGGAACTCCATTCTTACCGGGTGCACATAAAATCTCACATGCTCTAGGACTCAGGGCAAAAGTAGTAAGTTGAAAGGAACCTGGGTCACACCTTATCTGATGATTCTGGAGAGCATTCCAGGGAAGCAGGAGGCAACTGGAAGTCATCCTGGGGATACAGACACTGGGAGTAGTCATTTTAGGGAACTTTTTCTATCATGAGGACAGGGACACTAGCAAGCACCACTTTGGAATTTCTCTCTAGCATATTAGAACTCACCCCTACCCACCTACCTGTTAGCGCCAGTACTGGGATGCCTCAGGCCAAGTAACTAGCCCAAGTGGGAACAAAGCCCCACCAACCAGCAGGCTGGCTGCTATAGGGGTGCTGAACCCACAGCTGCCCCAGGACAAGACCCTCTTCACCAGAGACCCTGGAACCCAGCTCCCACTCACCAGTAGACCAGCACCAGCCCCAGGACCTACTGGGCCCTGTCCCCTCCTACCAGTGGGGAGAGGGTGGAATACTTCCAGGGCCCTATAGCCAGAGACTCCAGATTCCAGCACTGCCCACCAGAGGGCAGCCAGCCCCAAGGCCAGCCTACATACACCAGTAAACCAGCACTAGCTCTGAGACCTCCCGGGCCTCAGCTCCACCTACGGTAGGCCTAAATACCAGCTCCAAACCCTGGCCCCTGTAGCCATAGACCTCAAGCTCTAGCACTGCCCATCAGAGGGCCAGCACCAGTCCTGTACCAGCCTCACGTGCCAGTTGGCTAGCATCCGCTCCAGGATCACTGCACTTTCACAGCTTGCCATGGCAGGACCTAGACTACCCTGCCAGCAGGCTAATCCCAGCCCTAAGACACCCTGGATCCCTCAGCCAGCTGTGTCAGGAACAAGCCCCAACCACCACCAAGTCAACACTAGCTCTGGGACACTGGTCCCTTCAGTCAGTGGCCCCAGGATCCAATCCCACCTCCTAGCAGGTTGACATCAGCTTCACATCTGCCAGGACTCTATAGCCAGCCACCTTGTGACCCTACCCAACCCCATCAATCAGTAGCCAGCAACCTCTACCCAAGGCAGGGCCTGCCTGGCGACCAACCAGGTCGGGGGCCAGCCAGGCCTAGTAGACCACCCACAAGTGTCAACTTACCACAACATAAGGACTCATGCAGCTCACATATGGCACACCCCTAAACAATATAGCTCTTTGACTAGGGGGAATGTTCGATTAGGATACATAGGACATCCCTATAAAAGGCCACTTTTCCAAAGTCAGGAAATGTAACAAGCCTACAAAACACATGGAAATAAGAACAACAAGTTAGGCAAAATGAGAAAACAGAGAAACATGTTCCAAACAAAGGAACAAGATAAAACCCCAAAAGAATTAAATGAAGTGGGGACAGAAAATCTACTTGAGAAAGAGTTCAGGGTAGTGATCATAAAGATGATCAAAGAACTCAAGAGGATTTGGGATGAACAGAGTGAGAAGTTTTTAACAAAGAGTTTAAAATATAGATGGACCGGAGATGAATAATATAGTGCTGAAATGCAAAATACACTAGAAGGAATGATCAGTAGACTAAATGATACAGAGGAACAGATCATGAGCTGGAAGACAGGTAGTGGAAGTAACTGAAAAGAAACAGGACAAAAAAAAAAGAAAAGATGACAATTTAAGAGACCTTTAGGCTTCCCTCGTAGCTCAGCTGGTAAAGAATCTGCCTACAATGCGGGAGACCTGGATTAAATCCCTGGGCTGGGAAGATCCCCTGGAGAAGGAAATGGCTACCCACTCCAGTATTCTGGCTGGGACAATTCCATGGGCAGAGGAGACTGGCAGGCTACAGTCCATAGGGTCTTGAAGAGTTGGACACAACTGAGCTACTTTCACTTTCACTGGGACATCAAACATACTAACATGCACATTACAGAGATCCCAGAAGGAGAAGAGAGAGAGAAGACATAGAGCTGAAAACTTTCCTAACTTTGGAAAAGGCTTCCAGGTCCAGGAAGTACAGAGAGTCCCAAACAGGTTCAACACAGAGAGGACCAATCAAGACACATGTAATTAAAATAGTAAAAATTAAAGAGACTATTAAAAGCAGCATGAGAAAAACAACAAGTTATGTACAAGGCTATAAGGCTCATAGCTAACTTTCGACAGAAACTCTGCAGGCCAGAAGAGAGTGGCATGATATATCTAAAGTGATAAAAGGGGGAAATAGTAATAATCTATTCAGTAAGGCTTTCATTCAAAGTTAATGGAAAGATTATGAGTTTTACATGCAAGCAAAAGCTAAAAGAGGTCATCACTACCAAACTAGCTGTACAAGAAATGTTCAAGGGATTTCTCTACGTGAAAAAGAATAGACCACAACTAAAAACGACAAAAAAATAAAAAGACATGTCAAGTCAGTGGGAAAAACTGATCTAGAAAAAAAGGACCACATGGGAATAAATTGAAACTGAACATTTTCTCATTCACACCAAATATACAAACAAAATAAAAATTTAACTCCAGTGTAATTAAGTACTTAAATATCAAAATTAAAACTTTAAAATATATTTAATATTTCTCTGATGGGGGAAAGGAAAGATTTTTAAACAAGAGTGTATATAAAAGTCTATATACTTAACTGTATTAAAATAAAGAACTTTTGATAAATCTCACTTTTAATAAAGAAAAGCTGTATACTGTGAAATGATAGCTGCAAAATATATGTGGTACATAGTCTGCAAAGATGGAAAAGGAAATGGCAACCCACTCCAGTGTTCTTGCCTGGAGAATCCCATGGACAGAGAAGCCTGGTAGGCTACAGTCCCTGGGGTCGCACAGAGTCGGACCCAACTGAAGCGACTTAGCAGCAGTCTCCAAAGATAACCACAATTCCTACATGCATGTCTATTTATCACAAAGTAGAGTCTATTCCTCTTTCTCAAAGCAGAGCTTGTCTTAGTGATTTCTTCTGACCAACAGAGACCTGTTAAAATAACTTTATGCCAATTCCAGGCCTAGCCCTTAAGAGTCCTGCCAGCTTCCCCTCTCCCTCTTGAAGCGAAGAACTGTGGGAGAAATCCAACTACCCTGCTGAGACTACGCATGCTCCAAGTCATCAGCCACACAGAAAAGTTCTGAACCACCAGACATGAGTGAAGACATTTTGAACCTTCCAGCCCCACCCAGCCATCAAATAAATATAGTCAGATGAGTGACCCAGGGCCATATGAAGCTACAAAAACACCCCTCTGAGCCTAGAGCCTAGAGAAATAATAAATCATTCTTGATTTAAGCCAGTGAATTCTAGAGCGATTTGTTAAACAGCAATAAACAACTGAAGTGACATCTAACATACATACCACAAAAAATTAGTCTCAAGAACAAAAAAAAGAACGACACTAAAAAAAAAACGACTAGAACAATTACACAGGCAAATGATATGTACAGGCATTTCACAGAAGAAGAAATAAACATAACAAGTTATGTTCAATGTCATTACTAATCAGGATCATGCAAATTAAGATCATAAGTCAACATTTCTGTAATTCAACTGGCAAAGGAAGTTTGACAACATCAAGCAGAGAGGATAGACATTAGTAGTATCTCTTAGATTGCTGGTAAGAGTATATAACCACTCCAGAAAAGTTTGGCATCTTCTTTAAAAACTGAACATTACCCTACATCTCAGCAATTACATCCTAATATACCTACTCCCCAAGTGGCGCTAGTGGTAAAGAACCCACTTGCCAATGCAGGAGACATAAGAGATGCATTCTAAAAAAAAAAAAGAGAGAGAGATGGGTTCTATCCTTGGGTCAGGATGATCCAAAGAGCATGGTAACCCCCTCAAGTACGCTTGCCTGGAGAATCCCATGGCTAGATAAGCCTGGAGGACTACAGTCCACAGGGTCACAAAGAGCAGAGCGTGACCGAGGCGACTTTAGCACACACACACATACCTACAATGGACACAAGTTTGAGCAAAATTCAGGAGATAGGGAAGGATAAGTAAGCCTGGCATGCTGCAGTCCATGTGGTTGCAAAGAGTTAGACATGATGAAGTGTTTGGAATGCACGCATACCTACATACACACACACACACACACACAAATAAAAACTTTTTCACATGTGCAATAGAAAACAGTACAAAATCTTCCACAGTAGCCTTGAGAATAATATCTAAAAGCTGGAAACAACACTAAAAGTCCAGCACTAAGAGAATAAACAAATTATGATCTAATAATACAATGAAATATTACACTACAGTAAAAATAAAACAATTAACCTCGGTAAAATATCATTGGTAAGAGGAATTATTAGAAAACTCATTCAGAATATTTTTTTGTAAACTTCAAAAACAGTTAAGCTAAGAAATATACTGTAGACATACACGTGTGATTTTGAAAGCTTTTAATACTTCAAGACAATATGAAAAGAACTAAATCAGGGATGATGGAGACCTGAGGACCTCCATAGTCACTGCCCTTGCTGAACTCTTGCTGAACACTCTAAAATAAAACTGCTGAACAGCTGCTGAGTTGCTGAAATATGCTAAGAACTAGACTAAAGAAAATATACCTTTCCCTAGTAACATATGAGATGTGCTTGATAAGCCGATTGCATATATGTAACAAATGTTCCTCCAATAAACAATTTGTTTAAACCCGCAAGAACGTCCCATTCCCCCATCAAAAACTCTACCTATTTTCCTCCAGTGGGACACTCTTCTGGCTTCCTCCAAAACTGTGGTTCCCCCAATTGCAATTCTAAGACCCCCATTAATCAATTTTTGACCTCTTTATAGTTTGTGGTCCTTCCAGTTGACAATAATAAACACAAAATTCTTGAGGAGTTATAGAAGGCAGAGAGATAAAATAAGGGAAAGATTTGAAGATAAATGTTGCTAATAACCTACTTATTGTCTTATGCAGTGAATTTGCAGGTGACTATTTTATAACTTGAACATACAATTTATTAGTTTTTAAAGACCCATGCAATGATCAATGATGACAGGATGCCATCAATATAGTACAATACAATACAATCTGGTGCATATGAAAATCCTTACCCACTCTGTAAAAAAACAAAAAAAAAACAAAGAGGCCAAAAATATATCATTTATTGGTTTGTTAGAAAAGTTACCAGCAGACAATAGGTTAATGTCTTAAAAATGCTGAAACAAAAATAACTGCCCATCAAGAAGTTTATATTGTTGAATATGTAAAAAGACTGAGATTATCACCTACAGACCCTCACTTAACAGAATAATTAAGGATGTACTTCAGCACAAAGTGACATAGAGATGAGATGTATACAAAGTGACAGAATGAACAATGACCTCCCCAAAGGTGTCCACATCCTAACCACCCAGAACCCGTGAATAAGTTACCTTACATGGTAAAAGGGACTTTGCAGATGTAATTAAACTAAAATCTCAAAATGGGGAGATTATTCTGGATTATCCAGTGGGTTCAACATAATCACAAGGAACCATGCAAGAGGGAGACAGGAAGATCAAAGGCAGAGAAGGATGTGAGAATGGAAGCCAAGGTCAGAGAAGAGAAGATACAATGCTGCAGGCTTTAAAGATAAGAGAAGGGACTACAAGCCAAGGAATGTAGGCAACCTCTGAAGGGAAGAACAGCTAAGGAAACAGATTTCTCCCTGAGAGCCTCCAAAAAGGAATGCTGAACACATTTTACACATTTTAGCCTTCTGACCTCCAGAACTGTAAAATAATACATTTGTGTTGCTCTCAGCCACGAAATTTGTGGTAATTCCAATTAACAATGGGAGACAAAGACATAGTTACATATATTCACTTATTAAATCCTCACAAATCCTCTTTGAGTTAGGCACTAGTCTTAAACCCACTTAACATGGTATTACACTCACTTGACATAAAGAAATCAAAGAACAAAATAAGTGGTGGACCTGGATACAAATCCAGGATCCACACCATTAACCTCCATAAAAGTGGTCTTTTAAATGAAAGAACATTGTATCAGAAAAGATTACTGAAAAAACCATTTAAAAAAATATGTATTATGTCAGTAAACATAATGAAAGATTACATTTTAAAAGTTAAAATTAAAATACTGAAACAATAACAGTGTTGGGTAGGAAGAAGTTCAATGGGCATTGTACCTTAAGATCCTTGTTATTAAAAAAAAAAAAAAAGATTACTGTTATTGTCAACAGAAACAAATATTTAAAAAATGACTGACTTTGTCAGAAAAAATTTATGGACAAATATGTACTAAGGTAACACACTAAAATAACATAAACATAATCTATGGAGCCTAAACAGAGCTGGAAAAATAAATAACACATAGAATGACTGACAGACAGACAGACAGGAGGAGTATAGATGATTCAGAAAATTTCAGCAGCAGACAGGGAAGTGTGATATACAAAAAACACAAAAGAGAAGTAAATCTGGCCCTGTTTCTTCAGTAATCACAATAATAAAAGTGGACTCATTCCATTTATTTAAACACAGATTGAACAATCAAATTAGACAATGTAGCTAAAAATGTTGCTTATAAAACACATCCATAAAGCAAAAGCGTATCAAAAAGTTCAAAATAAAGAAATGGATGCTGGTGAGAAAGGAAAATGATGCAGTTGCTATGGAAAACTGTCATCGTACTTCAATAAATTAAACACAGAATTACCATATGATCCAACAATTCCACTTCTAGGTAAATACCAAAAGAATCAAAGGCAGTGATTCAAACATATATTTGTACACCAATGTTCAGAGCAGCATTATTCATAAAAGCCAAAAGGTAAAAACAACCCAAATGTCCATTAACAGATGAATGGCTGAAGAAAGTAGGTATATACGTACAATGGAATTATTCAGTCTTAAAAAATGACACAGACCACAGAATATCAAAAATGATATCCTGACACAGACCACAATACTTCTAGGATGAACCTAGAAGCCATCATGCTAAGTAAATAATCCAAACACAAAGGACAAAATTTCTAGAAATCCACTTGAATGAGGTTTCTAGAATAGTCAAATTTTACTGGCTATCAAGAGATAGAAGCAGTAATGAAGAGTTAGTATTAAATAAGTACAGAATTTCAGTTGCGGATGATGAAAGTTGGGAAGATGGATTGTGGTAATAGACACACAACAATTTAATGCCACTGAAATATACGTTTAGACATATTATGTCATGCAATAAAGAAACAAAGAAACAGAAAATACTATACCATGCCAATGGTAATAAAAACAACACTGATTTACCAACATTCTATCAGACAAAATAGAATTTAAAGGAAAAGCATTAATAAGGAGAAATGGAGACTCAACATAATAATAGAAGGGCCAATCCATCAAAGAGCTATAATACTTATAACTTTTAAGTACCTAAGATTGCGTCAAAATATACAAAGCAAAGCCTGACAGAATTACAGGAAACTCGACATTTCGCAAAAACATGGTGAGATATTTCAACCTATCTCAATGATCTATAGATCAAGTGAGCAAAAAAAGTAGTACATATACACAAGATTTGACCCTCCCAAAGAACAGTCTTGGGCTACAGTCCATAGGGTCGCAAGAGTCAGACGTGACTTAGCAACTAAACAAAAACAATATAAATAGAGGGAACCCTGTACCTAATAAAAGAATTTACTTTCCTTTCAAATCACATAAAATACTTATAAAAATTGATGATATGCTAGGTAACCAAAGACCTAATACACTTCAAAGATATAATATTATGTAGACTACATTTTCTAACATAAAGCAAATAAATAAGTAAAAAATAAAAACAGATTTTTAAAAAACTGTCTAGTTTGAAGACTTGAAATAGCACTCCTAAATAAATAGATTAAAAAGAAAATAAAAATGGAAATTACTCTCTAGTTAGAACCATTCAGAAAATATCACATATTTAAGGTTCGTGGATGCAGTTTTAGCAGCTCTTAGAATTAAAAATAAGAAGAGCATTAAATTAATTTAGTATTTTAAAGATTGCAAGTAAATAAAGGATTCAATAAAGAAGCTAGAAACTGAACAAGCTTAAAGGCAGGGAAATCAGTATAACAGAAAACAATCAAGATCAATAAAATTAATTGATTTCCTTCATCAACTTGATGAAGTTGAAAGGAAAACAGAAAAGTACACAAAAGGCTCTCATTTACTCCCAAAAGTAACAGACACGAGGCTGAAAGTGTTTCACAGGTGAGGTTTATCAAACAAGCAAAGAACAGAAAATCCTTATGATATACAAACTTCACAAGTAAAGAAGGAAAGTCATTGAACTCATTTCTTGAAACTTAAAGAGCAGTGATTCCCAAACAAGAATACTACTATGGTATACTACACCAAAAAATTACATAGACAATAACATTTATGAATGTAAGTGCAAATATCATAAATAAAACATTAACAAATCAAATCCAACAATGTCTGCCTATGTACACATATGATACATACACATGTACTGATACATATCTTAGTGGAGTTTATCCCATGAATGCAAGTACATCTATGAATGTTAATAATGTAATAAAATATATTAATTCTTTGAAGAGTCTGTTTACTCACATAAAATCACACACATATTCATCTATATTTGTGTCACGTGTACACACATATGTGTAAGTATATATTACACAAATTTTTTAAGAGTTCATTACTCACTTATCGGGGATATAAACACCAAGCTCGCATTGAGGCAGGAGTAGAAGAGAGCTCACTCAGCCTCATAAACAGAAACCAACAAGCCCTGCGCCAGGAAGACGAGCTCTTCGAGGGCAGGGACAGTCGTCTGACTGGCGCCTGGCACAGGGCGGTGCACAACGACTGCGTAACGACGTCGAGGCCTTCCGTTCTCAGGCAACCCCGCAAACCAACGGTCACCAGGCCCCCGAGGTCCCGAGATCCCAGCCGTTATGGAACGCAGTCCCCGAGGCCCTTACCTGCTGCTCTGTGGCCCAGTAGCCGCCTGGGCCCATTTTAGGGCTGAATAGTGAGGTTTGGCCCGCACATGCTGGAAAGGAAAGCGCCAGGCGAGGATGCCCTTGAAGAACCAAGGAGGACCGCCTGGAGACCCACCTGCAAACCCCAGGGCGCCATGGCTAGCGGTTTCAGGGGTGCGGTCTCAAGGCCCGCGCAATGGATGCTGGGGGCATGGGGCAGGATCAGGGCCGACACTGGACCGGCCAATGAAGTGGCCAGCGCCTTCTAGGTTCCCACGCCAGCGATATCACAGCCGCAGAAAAGGGTGGAGGCAGAAATGTGCACTAAAAGCAGATATGATATTTTGCACGTTATAGACCTCAGTCTAACATGTCAACCACTTGCACAAGAAAAACGGAGACATTGCAGAATGAGCCCCTCTGGGACCTTTGAAAGAAATGGCTTTTTAATATTTTCAAAACGTTTATGTTGTGAACAAAATACTTAATAAGTTTATTAAATAATAAATTTATTGAATTAATAAACTTTGTTTATTAAATAAGTTTGTTAAATTAACAAGTAAGTTCATGTGGGCATAAACTTACCATTTAAAAGCCTCAGTTATTAGTAAAAGGTTATGTATGGGCATATAATATGAGTGTAAGAGTGTGTGGACTGAAAATAGATGCCCAAACTGAGAGCTGTGAGTTACATTTTGTTGGAGTGGGGGTGCTTATGAGGACTATAGTCCAGGACACAACCTCTCAGATGGCTCTGAGGAACTGCTTGCCAGAGGTGGGAGTCTGGCAGAGGTCAATATGTATGATTTTGATGAAGGGGAATACATGCAGTCAAGCATACATTTTGGCAGAGGCTTGCTGCTAGTGCAGAGAAGTTTGCTGATAGTCACAAGGAGCAAATGTCTCTTAATGATTTTAGTGCTCTTCTAGATGTGAGAAGATATAAAAAAAATTAGGCTCATGAAGTCTTCTGAAAAGATCTAACTACCTGAAGGCCAGCTCTACCAAATTTCCCTAGAGCACAGAGTGCCTCATTCCTGCTCTCTGTCTGGAACTCCTTTCGGGATGTGTTGAAGGTCAGCGACTGCAGTGGCCAGGGACTTCATTCTTGTAGAACTGGGTGGTGAGCTACGTTGTTTGGTTGGCAAGCTAAAGGAATCCTAAGAAATAGTTGAATTGTGTGTTTATGTGTCTATGTAAAAATGCCTCATTTCTTTTTAAATGTCTTATAAAAAATTTAGTAGGTGAATATCCTATATGTGACTCAACACTTCTTTACTGAACACTTACTATGTACCACACAGGACACATGGGTCCCTTCTTTATATTTCTTGGTAGGGGCCACAGAAGAAAAGCAATATAGAGTTTTGCTGCATTCTACTATAGCTAAAACTATGTTTAAGAATAAACTTCCCACTATTCATATCAATTAAGCTTGAATATGTAGTCATTCAGCACATCACAATAAAATTTGAGGATGAATTTGAGTCTGAGAAGCTGCTAAGAATTTGAATGTTGAGGGTGAGGAAAGACATTTTAAAAGGGAAAATCATTTTGCAAATAAGGTTACCTTACGTGCCAATAATCATTTCTATTTGATAAACTTAGCCAAAACATTAGAGTTATAACTCAATAAAATATCAGTCAATAAATTGTCTAAAACAGAACAAGATAAACAAAAAAACTATGAAGCCATCTTCTTCCCGTGTCTTCTCTGTCTCAACAAATAGCAGCTCTACTGCGGAGTCTTCCTTGACACTCACTTCTCCCTTACTCTCTACCCCAATTCAATTTATTATCAAGTTCTGTGGATTCTACCCTCGACACGTATCTTGTCTATCACTTTGGTCCACCTCTGCTGTTTTGGTGGTAGGCCAAGAAATGGCCTTCAAACCAGTACCTGCAGGGGAAATACTGAATTTCAGGAGTGTGAGGGTAGTGATGATTTTAAAGGAATCTGTTTATATATCCAGATCTTTATATATAGCCTTTGCTAATTGTCATAAAGATTTGGCTTTCCTAGCCTTTCTTTCAAAATTTTCCTTCACACTTTATAAGAAAAGACCAGCCCTCCCCTACCTGGAATTCCACTGTGGTGGTTTCCAGGTGTAAGAAACTCAAGGATACCACAGAGCCAATGCAGAAAAAGAAAAAAATTTGAAGGAAGGAGCACTTCTTTCAATGGTCAATTGAAAAGCATCTACAAGGGCCAGGAGTCCAGGTGAATAGTTGCTCCAAGCCCGCAGGGCCCAGCAGACACAGCAGGGAGAGGCGTGTACACCGTGTACCTGATGTGGATGGACTATGTGCTTGGTGGGCTGTGGCTGGACATGATTCCCCTGGGAACCTGGACCCGCCAGGCCCACGTCTCAGCCTGGGCCCACAAGCCTACATCCCCACACCCCAAGCCTGACCTTGACCCCCAGGCTCCTGCAGTACCCAGACTTCACCAGCTACTCAGATGCACCCTTCGCTGCACCAAAGGGTAAATGGGCTCCCATTTACCAGTCCACCTCTCTGGCTTTCAGGCCTCCTCTGAGCTTTAGAGGCTTCCCTGGTGGCTCAGAAGGTAAAGACAATGTGGGAGACCAGGGTTTGATTCCTGGGTCAGGAAGACTCCCCTGGAGAAGGGAATGGCAACCCACTCCAGTATTCTTGCCTGGAGAATCCCATGGACAAAGGACCCTGGCAGACTATAGTCCACGGGGTCACCAAGAGTCGAACATGACTGAGCGATCAGTACACACATGGAGCTTTAGTGCGTGGTGCCCAAGTCCCCGGGGGTGTGGCCCTGGTCTCCTGGTGCAGTGTCTCTGCAGCCCAGGCATACCGTCCTCACCCGGAGGGCAAAGCCAGACTTCCTGTGAGTGGATGTGGTGTAGCATGGCAGCTGAAGGTGGCAATGGCAGGGGTAAGACCAGGACCAAAGACAAAAACTATGTAGTCTACACCAAACTGGCTCCCCTGATGGCTCATAGTAAAGATCCGCCTGCCAATGCAAGAGACACAGGTTCAAAACCTGGGTCTGGAAGATCACCTGGAGAAGGAAATGACAACCCACTCCAGTATTCTTGCTTGAGAAATCCCATGGACACAGGAGCCTGATGGGCTACAGTCCATGAGATTGTAAAAGAATCAGACACAACTTAGGGACTAAAATAACAAAACAGCTACACTGATCACCAGTGCCTGGAGCTGGAGAAGGAAGTGCTGTACAGTCATTACATCGCCATTCAGGGGAAATCAGAGCTGGCTGCTAATGGGGGCTTACTGAAAGTCACGTGAAGATCTGGTTCCAAAATCAGCAGGCAAAGGAGCACAAAGTGAACCAGAAGAAGCAGCAGCAGCAGCAGCACCCCCAACAGCCATCCCTGCCAACCCATGATGTGACCCCCCCCACTCCAGCCATGCCACCCTTTGAGGACCTGTGCCCCAGCTCCACCAACCTCCTGGGTGCCCCCTTCCCTTCACCTGTCAAGGAGGAGTATGCTGTAGCTCCCCGACCAACCTTGTGAAATAGGGGCCTTGGGGACTCAGGTGCTGGGAATGTGGCTCCTGTGGGGGCCCAGAAGGCCTGGTGTGAGTCCCAGTCCTGCCACCGACCTTCTGAGTAACCTTGGACAGATCACGCACCCCACCCCTGGGCCCATCTCTGGAGAGGTCTTAACCCCCAGGAGATCAGGGGACCACCCACTCCTCCTCCACAGACTCAAAGGTGGGAGGCCCCCATAGGGACTAGACTCCTGGAGAAAGGAGGTAGAACACAGAGAAGATGAAAAGCTTGCAGACTGTGACCTGAGGAGGTGGTGGGGTGTCAGCTCACACCTGCCTTTTCCTGCAGCGTCACCTCTACTGGCCCCCATCCTAACATGCCCTAAACCCTCTCCAAAAAGAGTTGGACATGACTGAGCGACTAACACGTCAGATTTTATTAGCTGGAAACAAAAGCACCGTCAAAGTGTGAAGCAGTACTGCTTAGTGTAGTGACACTAATTCCTTTTTAAAGATTTATTTTTAATTGGGGGATAATTGCTTAAAAATATTGCGTTGGTTTCTACCATATATCAACATGAATCATCCATAGCTATATGTATATTCCCTTCCTCTTGAACTTCTCTCCTACCTTCCATCCCATCCCACCCCTCTAGCTTATCACCAAGCACTGAATTTGAGCTCCCTGCATTATACAGCAAATTCCACGGACTATCTAATTTTACGTATGGTGATATATATGATTCCATGCTACTCTCTCCATTTGCCCCACCCTCTCCCTCCCCCACTGTGTCCGTAAGTCTGTTCTCTATGTCTGTGTCTCCATTACTGCCCTGCAAATAGGTGCATCAGTACCGTCTTTCTAGATTCCATATTTATGCATTGTATGCTTAGTCATTCAGTCGTGTCTGACTCTTTGTGACCCCATGGACTGTAGCCCACCAGATTCCTCTGTCCGTGGGGATTCTCCAGGCAAGAATACTGGAGAGGTTTGCCATTCCCTCCTCCAGGGGATCTTCCCAACCCAGGGATTGAACCCAGGTCTCCCACATTGCAGGCGGATTCTTTACTGTCTGAGCCACCAGGGAAGCCCATATTTATGTGATAATATACGGTATTTGTTTTTCTCTTTCTGACTTACTTCACTCTGTATAATAGGCTCTAGGTTCATCCACCTTATTAGAACTGAGTCAAACACATTCCTTTTTATGGCTGAGTAATATTCCATTGTGTGTATGTACCACAACTTCTTTATCCATTCATCTGTCAATGAGCATCTAGGTTGCTTCCATGTCTTAGCTGTTGTAAATAGTGCTGCAATGAACACTGGGGGTACATGTGTATTTTTAAATTTTGGTTTCCTCAGGGTATATACCCAGTAGTGGGATTGTTGGGTCATACGGTAGTTTTATTCTTAGTTTTTTAAGGAATCTCCATACTGTTCACAGTGACTATATCATTTTGCAATCCCATCAATGGGGAAGAGGGTTCCCTTGTCTCCACATCCTGTCCAGCATTTATTGTTTGTAGATTTTTTGATGATGGTCATTCTGACTGGTGTGAGGTGATACCTCGTTATAGTTTTGATTTACATTTCTCTAATAATGAGCGATGGTGTGCTAGCATCTTTTCATATGTTTATTAGCCACCTGTGTGTCTTCTTTGGAGAAATGTCTGGTTAGGCCTTCTGCTTACTTTTTGATTGAGTTTTTTGTTTTTTTGGTATTGAGCTGAATGACCTGCTTGTACATTTTGGAGATTAATCCTTTGTCAGTTGTTTCATTCACTATTATTTTCTCCCATTCTGAGGGTTGTCTTTTCACCTTGTTTATAGTTTCCTTCACTGTGAAAAAGCTTTTAAGTTTAATTAGATCCCATCTGTTTATTTTTGTTTTTATTTCCTTTACTTTAGGAGGTGGGTTATAGAGGATCTTGCTGTGATTTATGTCCAAGAGTGTTCTAATTCTTTTAATATAATTAGAATATTTTACAGAGCATCAGATTCTTTGAAACACACTGGGTGAAACCAAGGGACTGAAAGGTAAAGTGATTTATTTTAAATTCATTCTGCTATATATGTGTTATATACATATACACTCTGCCATGCAGTAAGTTAAAACATATAATTTGATTATATCTAATTTGATTATATCATGAACTATATATTCCAATTACATTCAATCATCATCTTACTTTGTTTCATTATATATGTAATATTTGCTATCTGCTATAAAGATTGACTTCCTAGATGCTGGGCCAAATAGATTTTTTAGCTTCATACGCTGTTCTCTCTCATTAAATACAGGGATATTTTGATTATGATATATATGACATTAACAGAGTTATTTATGAAGCAGTGTCTATGATTTTTTTACTTTATAGCAAAAGCTGATGACCAGTTTTCAATAGTAAGGAAATATCATGCTCTTAATTACTTTTAATTAGTTACTCGTCCTTCATTATTTTTTAATATGTATGCATGCATGCTAAGTCATTTCAGTTGTGTCCAACTCTACAACTCTATGGACTGTAGCCCACCAGGCTCCTCGGTCCATGGGATTCTCCAGGTAAGAATACTAGAGTGGGTTGCCATACCCTCCTCAAGGAGATCTTCCCAACCTAAGGACTGAAGCCACATCCCTTACATCTCCTGCACTGGCAGGCAGGTTCTTTATCACTAGCTCAATCTGGGAAGCCCATATTTTAATATATAGTTATATTTTAACTACATATAACATTGCATCATTACAATTTAAATGATGAGAAATGTATATAGGTTTATTCTTACTTGTTTAATCTATTAAAATGAATAAATTATATCTGCATTATTTAATTGTGATTTGACTGGTTTTATTAATCTGTTTAAAATGCATTCATCTTTCCAGAGCTTTCTGTAATAGCTTTTGAAATGTTTATTAATGAATTTATTTGAACTGAAAAATTAAGTCAAATTTTATGATTAAAAGTCATAATTTAGCTAATTGATTTGGCAGTGCTAGTTCTGCACCTGACAGAATTTTTACTGGGATTCAATGAGCTAAATCCACAGATTCATAGTTTGACAAAAAATATTATTGAAAGACATGAAAATAGCGGGGCTGTAGGCTTCTGGGCCCAGGCTGAGACTGGTGGGCCTAGAGGGGCCCTGTACATGGTGTCCACGGCCTGCTACCCTGCACATGCTGAGCTCTGGAGCCCTTGAGCAACTGCTTGCCTGAGCTTCCAGCCCTTATAGATGCTTTAATTAATCACTGAAAGAAGTGTTCCTTCAAACCAGTACCTCCAGAGGAAACACAGACTTCCAGAAGTGTGAGGGTGGTGGTGGTTTTAAAGGAATCCGTTTATAGATCCAGAGCTTTATATATGCATGGGTGCATGCTCAGTCACTCCAGTTGTGTCCGACTCTGTGTGACCGTATGGACTGTAGCCTGCAGTCTCCTCTGTCCATAGGATTCTCCAGGCAAGAATACTGGAGTAGGTTGCCATGCCCTCTTCCAAGGGATCTTCCCCAGGGGTCAAAGCCCATGTCTCTCACATTTCTTGCATTGACAGGCGGGTTCCTTACCACTAGTGCCACCTGGAAAGCTCAGTTTTATATATGCATTCATGCATGCTAAGTTGCTTCAGTCGTGTCCGACTCT
>NW_011494889.1:2946443-2946809 GCF_000754665.1 Bison bison bison | reverse complement strand
ACCTGGAAAGCTCAGTTTTATATATACAGCATGCATGCTAAGTCACTTCAGTCGTGTCCGACTCTGTGCGACCCTAGGACAGCAGCCCACCAGGCTCCTCTGTCCACGGGATTCTCCAGGCAAGAATACTGGAGTGGGTTGCCATTTCCTTCTCCAAGTTTTATATATACCCTTTTCTAATTGTCCTCAAGGCACGAACACTGAAGTGGTTTGCCATTCCCTTCTCCAGTGGACCACATTTTGTCACCTGACCTGCCTCTTGAGAAATCTGTATGCAGGTCAGGAAGCAACAGTTAGAACTGGACATGGAACAACAGACTGGTTCCAAATAGGAAAAGGAGGACGTCAAGGCTATATATTGTCACC
>NW_011494889.1:2920255-2946137 GCF_000754665.1 Bison bison bison | reverse complement strand
ATCCCTTGGACTGCAAGGAGATCCAACCAGTCCATCCTAAAGGAAATCAGTCCTGAATATTCATTGAAAGGACAGATGCTGAAGCTGAAACTCCAATACTTTGGCCACCTGATGCGAAGACCTGGCTCATTTGAAAAGACCCTGATGCTAGGAAAGATTGAGGGCAGGAGGAGAAGGGGATTACAGAGGTTGAGATGGTTGGATGGCATCACCAATTCAATGGACATGAATTTGAGTAGACTCCGGGAGTTGGTGATGGACAGGAAGGCGTGGCATGCTGCAGTCCATGGGGTCTCAAACAGTTGGACATGACAGAGCAACTAAACTGTTGTTTTAATTGTCACAATTTGCTTTTCCTAACCTTTCCTTCAAAAGCTTCCTTTATCCATCCACTATATAAGAAAAGACACTCCCTCTCTCATCTGGATTACTGAATCTACCCCAAAGCTTATATACTCTTCCCAAGAAAAATAAAACAAAAATTTATGAAATTAAAATGCAAAATAATACAATACTGTATCTCATAATATCTTATTAAAAGTGAATGACAAATGAGTAGTAACTTCCATATGGCAAGCTCTTATTAAATGACAGCTACTATTCTTGTTGTTATTATAACTATTACTATTAATTATACTTTGAAGAAATGACAGAAAGATACCACATTATAGATTCACAATTTAATAATAATATGGCATGATTAGTTGCCCCTAATATTCCTTCTCTCAACTTCCCAGTAAAATATTGAAAAGATACATAAAACAACAAAGAATAACTGTAACTCTGGGACTGAAAGAGTCTATTGGGATGTCTTACCAACAATGAAATGTATGGCAATTGGCTGGAAATACATTTCTGACTCTACATATCCCATCTTCTAAAACAGAAAAGCAAATATAATTCCACAAAGAAGGTAGGGAAAGACTCATTCTCTAGTATTCCACTGACTGGAAAACCATTTATGCATTTACTGCACCAGAATGTTTTCCTGCTTCAGGTAGACTGATGCCCTCTTTCCCTGTCCCCACATTTCCATTCCGAGACTGTCACTGCTATAATACCACAGAACTAGCAGTGTCCAGTATAGAAAAGGATGCGCTGTGGTATATTACACCCTGGAAGCACTGTGGGCAGGGCCAAGAAGGGATGGATTCTGGCAGCAAGGCATGTGAGAAAGGGGTCTCTTTGATTTTGTATCCCCCCAAATCCTACACAAAGCATCAGCCTCTGATAATCAGGGAAGTCAGCTATAAGAGAAGGGGAGGTCCCATTAGATAAATGCCTATTAAGACAATAATTGGGCTAAGGATTGTCTATATTAACCTTAATACTGATTCTACATATAAGTATCTGTCGCTGCTACTGCTAAGTCACTTCAGTCGTGTCCGACTCTGTGTGACCCCATAGACGGCAGCCCACCAGGCTTCCCGGTCCCTGGGATTCTCCAGGCAAGAACACTGGAGTGGGTTGCCATTTCCTTCTCCAATGCAGGAAAGTGAAAAGTGAAAGTGAAGTCGCTCAGTCGTGTCCGACCCTTAGCATGGACTGCAGCCCTCCAAGGCTCCTCCATCCATGGGATTTTCCAGGCAAGAGTACTGGAGTGGGGTGCCATTAGCTTTCAAATTAAAGCTGAGAAGAGCTAAAGACTTTCAGTATAAGTGATCTCTCAACCCACAGCAGGCTGGTTAAATGTTTCCTTATTCAAAGATTACTAAGCAAAGAAAGCTTCCCTGTTGGCTCATTGGTAAAGAATCTGCCTGCAACGCAGGAGATGCAGGAGATGCAGGAAACTCGAGGAAATGGTAACCCACTCCAGTACTCTTGCCTAAATCCCATGGACACAGGAGCCTGGTGGGCTACAGTCCAAAGGGTCCCAAAGACTGGGTTGGATAGGACTGGGTGACTGAGCACACACACAGGCAAAGAAAAGAAGACAATAATAATAGCATATGCTATCTCCAGCAATGGGATATTTACTGAGCCAGGCACAGTTTTGAGTTCTGTGTCAGTTATCAATATATCATCTCTAGCTCTGAATCACCTTTTCAACATATGTTCTGGAATAAACAAGAATTCCTTTGAATATTTCTCTTTTAAGTTGAACACAATATTCAGTTTTCTCAGTAGAGAGCACTCAAGAATTGCCGCTGAAGCAAGGGGACTTCCTGCCCTTTGTTACAGAAACTGGGGTCAGTGGTACAGGTATGAGTTCATTCAACAGACCCTTTTCCAACCACAGAACTGGTCCCTCTGTGACTTTACAACCTCAGCTAGGCGAAGCCTTTCCACAGCCCCTTCAACAGGGAAACCATGGATCCCCATAGCCCAGGTGCTCTGAAAGGCTCCTATTCCTGCTGAGGTCCACACTCCCATTGCATGCCCACGTCACTGGCTGTTGATGGCCAGCTTGCATTCCCAAGGGTGCCTATTGCTTGCCCTTAGCTCCAGTCTGGCCAAACCAGTGAATTTCTCTATTACTCAGTGGGCTAAATCACATCTCCAGTGGGGGTCTGAGCCCTTTCCACATTTGTCCTTCCTGCCTCCTTCAGCCCTAGGGAACCATGCAGATTTTCCTGACATCATAGATTACTCTTTGATCATAGTTAATACATTTTATATCAACTTCCCCAGTTTAGCATACTGTGTGATCTCTATCTCCTGAATGGACCCAGATCACTTCAAGTACTTTACATGTATCAACTCGCTTACTTTTTGTAACAATCTTGTGCATGGAATATTATTATTAACCTTGTTTTTCAGATGAAGAAAGTTTGTGAGATTAGACAACTCACACAGCAACTGAGGTTTTAATTTTAATGTTAAAAATTAGATTAATTTTTAATCTAAACACTCAGAAGCAAATGTTCTCTTAATATTTTATGTAGGATATAAAAGAAAATTTTAGAAAACTTCTACTTGATTTTCTCAAGGAAACAAGAAAACATAGCCTTTCTGAAATAGGAACGATGAACCATAAAAAGTGAACAATGGAAAAGGCAATGGCACCCCACTCCAGTACTCTTGCCTGGAAAATCCCATGGACGGAGGAGCCTGGTAGGCTGAAGTCCATGGGGTCGCGAAGAGTCAGACATGACTGAGTGACTTCACTTTCACTTTTCACTTTCATGCATTGGAGAAGGAAATGGCAACCCACTCCAGTGTTCTTGCTTGGAGAATCCCAGGGACGGGGAAGCCTGGTGGGCTGCTGTCTATGGGCTCGCACAGAGTCGGACACGACTGAAGTGACTTAGCAGCAGAGGCAGTAAAGAGCAAAATTAATACTGCCAAAAACCGAGAAACTGATTTGACAGTCTAATTTAAACCAGTCTTCAAGAATACAGAGGGAAAAGGTGAAAATGAGAGAGAACATGTCAGAAATCCAACTCAAAGAAGTGAAGGCAAACCTACAAAAAGTCTTCCTAAGGAAATAACAAAAATGATGGGATCAAAAGCACTCAGCAGAGATTCTACTAAGAAGACATTGAGACACATCTATTATTCATTGAAAATTTGGGGGGAATCATTGTTATACAGTCTCCTCCAAACTCCCAGAGCACTTTCTTTTCACTGTGGCATTTGCTGAATTCTGTCTTGAATATGGTAAGAATACTAGAATTTCACTGAAAGAACAGGTTTCAAACCTAGGTCCTTTCACTTATTATCTGTGTGAGTCTGACAAGTCTCAACCCTTAGTCTCAGTTTTATATCCACCTTATAATATATCTTACCTCTATCTAGTTTCTCTACCTTAAATTTGTATTGTGTTATGCAAATAAGAACAAAAATATGTGAAACTATATAGAAAATGACCCCTGAAACTGAATCTTTATTCCTCTTTGTGAACCTAAATATTTAAGGATAAAAGTCATATCTATTTTCTTTGTGTCTTCTGCAGTACCTACTAACTGCTGGCACTCTATCAATATTTATTAAGCATATTTAATTTAAAACACAATCCAAGATAATAATGCCTAAATTTATCCAGCTGTCACAAAAAGAACATTGGATTCCATTCAGAATTTAAAAAAAAAAAACATAGGTGAGGAGAACTGATTGTCTTTATAAGCCAAAACAAAATTCATGTATTATTGCTACTTGTTTTAAGCTGAATGTTTATAAAGTAGTGAATACTAAGATATTTTCATATGGATAGAAAATTTTGATGATTTTCTCCATTCTATGTTATAATTGAAACATTTTACATCAATATACTGTAACTTACTACTAAACTGTAATGCAGAATGTGATTTGCAACGGTTTGTTTTCACAAAGAAAAATTGATTCAAAATGACAAAAGAAAATTACAGCAATTAGCATAACCATCCAAAGCAATACTTCCTAAGCAAATACGATGACTAGTATATTCAGTAGACACATGCAATCATTTGGATTCAAAAACATATCAACTTTCATCAGTTCAGTTCAGTCGCTCAGTCATGTCCGACTCTTTTCGACCCCATGAATTGCAGCACGCCAGGCCTCCCTGTCCATCACCAACTCCCGGAGTTCACTCAGACTCACATCCATCGAGTCAGTGATGCCATCCAGCCATCTCATCCTCTGTCGTCCCCTTCTCCTCCTGCCCTCTATCCCTCCCAGCATCAGAGTCTTTTCCAATGAGTCAACTCTTTCATCAGAAACCTTTAATTCCTAAATTAAATTGAGTTCTAAAAATCAGTATTTATCCAAGTGAGAAAAAATAGAAGAAATCATTTCTCTAAACCATATTAAAAGTTAATCTTAACCAAATAAAGTTTTCTTAGACTCCTGTCTGGTAACATGCTACTAATATTGGTAACAGAGATCACCCTTAGATTATTCATCCAAGTCCACAATGTCCCCAAAGTTTGAATTTTGTATCTACCTGCACAAGAATGTCCTCTCAAGTCACCAGACAGATTCTCCTCTGAACTGAATTCATAAACAGTTCCCAGACTGACCTGCTCCACCATGAATCTCATAGACTTGGAAATTGAATCTGGGGAAAGCCTTTTCAGGAACTAAACCCTGGGAGCCACCTCAAGATTTCCATTTCACAGTCCACAGTAGGGCTCATCTCTGTTTCTCCAGTTTTGCAACTTCACTCTTTTTACACTGGCTTCTATGCTCAAGGCTCATGTGATGCTCAAATCCATCTATATTAGTGAATCTTTTCTTTCACACACTTCATTTATGCACATTAGTCTCTTTGAGTGAGTGAGTGAAGTCACTCAGTCGACCCCATGGACTGTAGCCTACAAGGCTCCTCTGACCATGGGATTTTCCAGGCAAGAGTACTGGAGTGGGTTGCCATTTCCTTCTCCAGGGGATCTTCCCGACCCAGGGATCGAACCCGGGTCTCCCGCATTGCAGGCAGACGCTTTACCATCTGAGCCACCTAGTCTCATTGGGGAACATAAATCTTTCTTGACAGTATGCAAGTAGGCAATATATTCAAATTCAGAAGAACCAAGAGAAAAGGGCAGAATTTGAAAAAGTTTCTTCTCAGACTCTTTACACTGATCTTGCCTTAGGGAATTTAAATGGCTCTGGTCTCTGATCTATGTTTTAGCTAAAATAATCGGTTTGCCAGCCCACTAGAAACAGGTAGGAGCTTAGGTGACTTGAGTTCTTTAAAAATCCTACTGTAGTCTCTTTCCAATTAGAGATAATTTCCTCTCAAACTGATTCACTTATGCTGCTTAATTTTTTGTTCTTTGAGCCAGTGTTGCTAATTTGCATCAAGTTACTTAAGATAACAGATTAACCTTCCTGGTTTCAACAACTTTCAAAACGTAGTCCCTGGGTATAACTTACCATGAATTATTATTTTGACTGTCTTTCCCTGTAAAGATATCAGAAGTGGATTTCCAAAGGACATATATGATTAAATTTGAATAATGCATTAGTTTGTCTGATTACAATTACAGTACCCCCTGAAAGCTAACCAGTTTTGATTACGGGTGTGGAAGTATATGAGTGAAGCAAATTGTGGAAAATAACGAGATCTGAATGTTGCAGTTTGGGCCACTGCCTTGGGAAACCAGCTGTGAAGCCCCAGCATACCCCATGGGGAGAGAATATAGAAAAGGGAAGTGGGAGAAATTTGGAAGCCCAACGTTACTTAATCTTAAGGACTCAAAACAAGTTCTAGTCAAAGGAGTCATATTACCTCATCTACATTTTTAGCATTTCAAGTGCATTTGAGGTTCTTACTTCATCACACGAAAGAATTCAGAGACTAACCGGGAAGGTTAAGAAAGTACAGTGAATTTATTTCAGGAAGAATACGCTTTCAGAGGAAGAGCAGACAGACAGGTGAGGAGCTGCTGCTCTGGGTTTCTTTGGCAAGCTGGTTATGAAAGTGAAAATGGTTCCGTGGGGCATACAGATGAAGGGGTGGAATATTCACAGGGGAAGGAGGAATTCGGGGGTCGTATTCATTAATTTTCATCCCAGTCCCATCTTCTAGAGGGGAAGAAAGATTTTTGTCCTTATTTAGTTTAGATAAGAGGTGTCATGGTGTCAGTGCATGATGGGTAGTTCCTGTCTGCAAGACTAATTTTATTGTAATGAGATATAATGAGCAACAGGTTACATTCAGACACAGGAAGTTCCCGCCTTTTCCCACCTTTCTTTGTCCGCTTCTTTGATACGTACCACCCAAAAGGTGCAGTTTCTTGTCAGTCTGGAGGCTCCTGCTTTTCTTTTTCCTCCCATGGACACCCACTGTTTAAAGATGCACGGCTTTTTGCCGCCTGGCCCCAGCCCATGTTTCTCTGCTCAGATCTAGCTACCTGCATGCTGCTACACTCCCATCCTCTTCAGCCATCTTGGACACATTATGAATATGGTGCCAAGTCTCTCCGCTGTACCAGGCCTCTGACCCTTCTCTCTATGGTCACCACAGAGCAGAAAACAAATAGCTTTACATTAAAATTAGAGCCCGCTGGGTACTTCCCTGGTGGTCCAGTGGTTAAGACTCCTGGCTTTCACTGTGGAGAGGCACAGGTTCGATCTCTGGTCTGGGAACTGAGATCCTGCATGTCACAGGGCACAGCCCCCCACCCCCAACAAAAAAATTAGAGCCCATCTATAGTGCTTTGGCTTCCCTGGTGGGTTAGATGATAAAGAATCTGCCTGCAACGCAGGAGACCCAGGTTTGATGCCTGGGTCAGGAAGATACCCTGGAGAAGGGCATGGCACCCTACTCTGGTATTCTTGCCTGGCGAATCCCAGGGACGGGGAGCCTGGCGGGCTGCCGTTTATGGGGTCGCACAGAGTTGGACACGACTGAAGTGACTTAGCATAGCATATGGAAAGGGGCTTCCCTCATAGCTCAGACGGTAAAGCGTCTGCCGGCGGTGCAGGAGACGAGGGTTCGATCCCTGGGTCGGGAAGATCCCCTGGAAAAGGAAATGGCAACTCACTCCAGTATCCTTGCCTGGAGAATCCCACAGATAGAGGAGTCTGGCGGGCTACAGTCCATGGGGTCGCAAAGAGTCGGACATAACTGAGCGACTTTCACTAGTGCCCATCTGTTAATCCCAACTCCTAATTTATCCATCTACCCCTCCTTTCCCCTTTGGTAATCATAAGTTTATTTTCTATGTCTGTTAGTCTATTTCTGTTTTGTAAATAAGTTCATTTGCATCATTTTTTAGAGTCCACATATAAGTGATATCATATGATATTTGCTTATCTCTAACTTACTTCATTAGTATGATAATTTTGACTCAGTCCATGTTGTTACAAATGGTATTATTTCATTCTATTTTGTGGCTGAGTAGTATTCCATTGTGGTATGTGTGTGTGTATACTGCATCTTCTTTACCCATTCATCTGCTGATGGACATTTAGGTTGTTTTCATATCTTGGCTATTATAAATAGTTCTGCAATGAAGATTGAAGTGCATGTATTTTTTTTGAATTAGAGTTAGATATTAGATATTACATTTAGGTCTTTAATCCTAATTTAAGTAATATCCTTCTTGATTTAAAACTATACTACCAAGCTATAGTAGTCAAAGATGTATATAATACTAGGACAAATACAGACACATAGATCATTGAACAGAATAGACAGCCCAGAAATGAACCCACACACATATAGTCAGTTAATCCATGACAAAGGAGGCAAGACTATACAATGGGGAAAGAACAGTGACTAAAAAGTAGTGTTGGGAAAATTGGACTGTTTCAATCAAGAGAATTAAACTGGACCACTTTGAATCACCGTATATACAAACAGAGTCAATATGGATTAAAAGAAAATCCATTTAAGAAAATCTAAACAGTAAACTCTTTGATGTTGGTCTTCATAATACTTTTTGCATCTGTATCCTAAGCAAGGGCAATGAAAGCAAAAATAAACAGATGAGATCACATTAAACTAAAAAGCCTTTGCACAATAAAGGGAAACTTCAAGAAAATGAAAAGGCAGCCAGCTGAATGGGAGAAGATATTTGCAAATGCTATATCCAATAACAGGTTACTACGCAAAAATATATTAAAAGTTCATTATAACTCAGTGTTAAAAACTGCAAACAATCTAATTTAAAAATGGGCAGAGGACCTGAACACACATTTTTCCAAAGAAGTCATGCAAATTTCCAGCAGACACCTGAAAAGATACTCAATATCACTAAACATCACTGCAAATAAAATCACAGAGAGAGAGATCAATTCCATATTTGTCAGAATGGCTATCATCTAAAAGACAAAAAATAGCAAGTGTTTGAGGATGTGGAGAAAAGAGAACACTTGTGCACTATTGGTGGAAATGTAAATTGATGCAGCCACTTTGGAAAGCAGTCTGGAGATTCATCAAGAAAGTTAAGAATAAGGGTACCTGTGCTGTGTGCTCAGTCACTCAGTTGTGTCCAGTTCTTTGCAACCCTATGGACTGTAGCCCACCAGGCTCCTATGTCCTTGGAATTTTCCAGGCAAAAATATTGGAGTGAGTTCCAATTTCCTACTCCAGGAGATTATCCTGACACAGGGATCCTACTCACATCTCCAGCATCTCCCACATTGGCAGATTCTTTACCACTGCACCACCATACAATTCAGCAATTCCACTTCTGGGTATTTACCTAAAGAAAACAAAAGCAGTAATTAGAAAAGATGTATGTATCTCTACATTCATTGCAGCCTTTTTCAAAATAGCAGAGTCTTGGAAGCAACCTAAGTGTTCTTCAGTAAATGAATGGATAAAGAAAATGTGAGACAGATATCTATACGTAATGGAATATTAGTAGCCAACTATAAGAAGGAATCCTTGCCATTTGTGACAACATGGATAGATCTACAAGAAATTATGCTGAATGAAATAGGTCATAGAGAGAAAGATGAATACCGGAATATTCAGAACAAAACAAACAGAACAAATACAGACTGATAGAAAACAAAGCAGTTGCCAGATGAGAGGAGTTTGAGGGTTGAGTGAATAGATGAAGGAGATTAAGTACAATATTTAAGGTATAAAATAAATATGTCACAGAGATTAATATAAAGCATAAGGAATATGGTCACATTCTAGTGATGACATATTCTAATGGTGTCACATTCTAATTCTGATGGTCACATTCTAATGGTGACATTAGATGATAATCATCTCTTAATGTAAGGCTTCCCTGGTGGCTAAGATGGTAAAGAATTTGCCTGCAATGCAGGAGGCTGGATTCGATCCTTGGGTCAGGAAGACCCCTGGAGAAGGGAATGGTTATCCACTCCAGTATTCTTGCCTGGAGAATTCCATGGACAGAGGAGTCCTGTAGGCTACAGTCCTGTAGTCCTTGGGGAATGTATTTCAATGTTGAATCACTGTGTTGTTTACCTGACACTAACGTAATAGTGTACATCAACTACGTTTTAATTTAAAAAGTCTAACTTTGAATACTGTCACAGATGTTGGATGCCCTGCTCCATATTCCCTCTGCCCAAACCTCTATTTCTCTACGGAGGCTTCCTCAGGCACCCCCATAGACTGCCTGGTTCAGGGCATTCCCCTAAGGACTAGGATTTAATGTCTTCAGAGGCATCCCTCAGTCAGGCTGAACCTCCTGCCAGTGGATAAAAATCCAACTATGCAGTCCTTTAATGGTACACTCTTGAGGTACATCTACATGGCTCCTTATTTGGGCCCTGATAGGACTGACTTGACTTACCTACAGTGGTAATTATGCAGGTGATGTACCCCTAATAAAACTGTAAGATCAACATAAAATCTTGCTAAAATGTTGACTGTTGCTCTATCTAGGAAATGGTGTCTTTCTTTAACACTGTATTTATATCTCTTGGTGTGTGCAACAGTTTGTAGCATAAATCATACTGAAAAGAAAAAAGCTACCTTATCTTTTCAGGAGTCTTTGAATTCTGGAATACAATTTATATATAATTATTAAACCTTTCTGGTATAGTTGCTGCATAACTTGCCTCAGTGTTTGAACTTCCCAATCCGCCTGCAATGTGGGAGACCTGGGTTTGATCCCTGGGTTGAGAAGATCACTGGAGAAGGGAATGGCTACCCACTCCAGTACTCTGGCCTGGAGAATTCCATGCACTGTATAGTCCATGGGGTCACAAGCAGTCAGACCCAACTGAGCAACTTTCACTTTCACTTTGGTATAGTTGCTGCATAACTTACCTCACTGTTAAGTAGGCTATTATTTTCCAAAGGTAGATTGCATTTTAAAATACCTGAGAAGCTTTAAAAATATACATTTCTGGGCCTCTACTTTGAATTACAAAATTCATCTCTCTGTGAGGGTGTTGTGTGTGTGTGTGTGTGTGTGTAAATCCTTCAGGTGATTTTGATGCACGGTTCAGTTCGGGAACTGCACAGAAGTTTGGTATAATTCTTGCATCTCTCACCCTTAAAGGAGGGGGATTACAAAAGACAGGGTGGAAAGATAGAAAGTGTGGGAGTGGAGGTTTGTACTATGTAGTAATTGAGACATAGAATTTTACAGCTACATAATAAAAATGATTTCATGACAGTATCAAAGCCTGTATCCAGGATCACTGAGATGTCTCTCAGTTTGGTCCTTCTTTATTACAGCCTATAATTTAAATGCTAAGGGCAGAAGCCACTTAAGATATTCAAGTATTATCCTTGAATATCTTTTATGTAAATGTAACCTTTGGGTGAGGAAGGAGGAGAGACAATATAATTAGTGAATCAAATGCAGATAATCAGCACCTCCTGTAGTATTGGCAGATAATTACAAGGCTGGGATTCTTGAAACTTGATATTTGAACAAGGAAATAAGGAAAACATCTGCAACTCATTCTGCAAAGTTAAAATGGGATTCTCTTGAGTCTGTTTTCAACACAACAGATACTAAACCAACTCCCGGAAGGAAAGTTATGACCAACCTAGATAGCATATTCAAAAGCAGAGACATTACTTTGCCAACAAAGGTCCGTCTAGTCAAGGCTATGGTTTTTCCTGTGGTCATGTATGGATGTGAGAGTTGGACTGTGAAGAAGGCTGAGCACTGAAGAATGGATGCTTTTGAACTGTGGTGTTGGAGAAGACTCTTGAGAGTCCCTTGGACTGCAAGGAGACCCAACCAGTCCATTCTGAAGGAGATCAGCCCTGGGATTTCTTTGGAGGGAATGATGCTGAAGCTGAAACTCCAGTACTTTGGCCACCTTATGTGAAGAGTTGACTCATTGGAAAAGACTCTGATTCTGGGAGGGGTTCGGGGCAGGAGGAGAAGGGGACGACAGAGGATGAGATGGCTGGATGGCATCACTGACTCGATGGATGTGAGTCTGAGTGAACTCCGGGAGTTGGTAATGGACAGGGAGGCCTGGCGTGATGAGATTCATGGGGTCGCAAAGAGTCAGACATGACTGAGTGATTGAACTGAACTGAAACCAACTCCCCCCAGACCCCCCGCCAAAAAAAAATCTTATGAAACTATAAAACTAGAAAGCATGTGCAAAAAAAAAAAATCTCTTCTCACTTGTTATCTATTTCATGAACTAATTTTAAAAATGAGGTTTTTATAATCTTTCATTGAACTTTTAAGAATGTATTACATTTTCTAATGCCATAGAACACCTTTGCAATTTAATCTGTCAACCTGTCCAATTTCCATCAACCCCTCCATACACAACAATGTTGAAACTATGGTGGGGATGATTTGTTTCTAGGACCCTTTCATCTTCAAACTCTTTGTGAAGTTTCTGTAAGACATGTGGCTCCATAAGAGCCGTGGCACACTGCATCACCTGCTGCTACTAAGTCGCTTCAGTCATGTCCAACTCTGTGCGACCATACACGGCAGCCCACCAGGCGCCTGCATCACCTGGGACATGTTTAATAAATGAATACATGAAGAAGTGAATGAATACGTGTGTGCTGCACACACCCTTCCATTCTGATATTCCAAGTTGGCCTTTGCCAACATATTCTCATATTCCACAATAGAGTTGTCAAATATTCATCAAACACAGCCTATGCAAGGGTATCAAAGACAAACAATGCTGGACATTGGTTAAGGTGGTGAAAACAGATTTTACTCAATAACTACCCTCAGTCTCCAGTAGCATATTGGGCACCTACTGACCTGGGGAGTTCCTCTTTCAGTATCCTATCACTTTGCCTTTTCATACTGTTCATGGGGTTCTGAAGGCAAGAATACTGAAGTGGTTTGCCATTCCCTTCTCCAGTGGACCACATTCTGTCAGATCTCTCCACCATGAGGTTTTTACAATCAAAAACCTCAAATCAGCTCTGGGATTTCAAAAAATGAGGTTTTTACAAATCAGCCCTGGGATTTCTTTGGAAGGAATGATGCTAAAGCTGAAACTCCAGTACTCTGGCCACCTCATGCGAAGAGCTGACTCATTGGAAAAGACTCTGATGCTGGGAGGGATTGGGGGCAGGAGGAGAAGGGGACGGCAGAGGATGAGATGGCTGGATGGCATCACTGACTTGATGAACGTGAGTCTGAGTGAACTCCGGGAGTTGGTGATAGACAGGGAGGCCTGGCGTGCTGCAATTCATGGGGTCACGAAGAGTCGGACACGACTGAACGACTGAACCGAACTGAACTGAACCCTCAATCTGGGAAGGAACTGAACTTTATTCTACTGTGTGCAAAAATGACTGAGAATTTTAAAAGGAATATGAGAGAGTAAGGGGGTTCCCTGAAGTCTCAGCAGATAAAGAATCCACTTGCAGGGCCGGAGACATTGAACCCCTGGGTCAGGAAGATCCCCTGGAGGAGGAAACGGCAACCTCCTCCAGTATTCTCGCTTGAAAAATCCCATGGACAGAGGAGCCTAGTGGGCTACAGTTCATAAGGTCACAAAACTACTATGTAATTGTGATAAGGCCAGCCACATGGAGTATTCTAAACCTGAGTTTTCCATCAACTAATCTCAACACTGGTCTACTAAGGAAGAATACTTGGTAGAATTATAAAAGAAAACCATCTCATTTAAATTATGTTTATTTAAGTAGAGGCTTTTTTGCTTTCAGAGCATCTCTACTATCAGATAATATTTATCCAAGTTACGAACTAATCAAATAGTTCTTGTAGTTTTGTCTTTCTCCATCATTAACTGGTTTATTAAGTGCTCACTGGAGCATTTTTGTTTGTTACTTTTTATTTCGGTATAATTGATTCACACTATTTTATGTTTCAAGAGTTTACCACTTTTAAAGATTATATTTCAGTTACGATTGTTATAAAACATTGTTTATATTCCCTGTGTTGTAAAATATACCCTTGTAGCTTATTTTAGTACCATTAGTACAATTTAGTAATAGTTTGTACCTCCTAATCCCCTATCCCTATTTTGCCCCTCCCCTCTTCCCTTGCCCCGCTGGTAACCACTTTGGATATGTACCCAGGAGAGTAATTGTTGGATCATATGGCAGTTCTATTTTTAGTTTTTCTAAGGAAGCTCCCTACTGTTTTCTACTGTGGCTGTACCAATTTACATACCCACCAACAGTGCTCAGGTGTTCCTGTTTCTCCATATCCTCACCAGCATTTGTTATTTGTGTTCTTTCAGATGATAGCCATTCTAACAAGTGATATCTCATTGCAGTTCTGGTATTCATTTCTCTGATGATTGTTGATGTTGAGCATCTTTTAATGTGCCAGTTGGCCATCTGTATGTCTTTGTTGGGAAAATATCTATTCAAGTGTTCTGCCCATTTTTTAAGTCAGTTTCTTTATTTTCTTCATATTGAGTTTTTATGAGTTATTTATATATTTTGAAAATTAATTAAAAATTTAAGTATTAGTTATATTGTTTGCAAATATTTTCTCCCACTCAGTAGGTTGTCTTTTCATTTTGCCAATGGCTTCCTTTGCTATAAAAACTTTTAAGTTTAACTAGGTCCCATTTGTCTATTTTGCTTCTGTTTCCTTTAGATGCAAAAAAGATATTGTCACTATTTATGTCAGAGAGTGTTCTGCCTATATTTTCTTCTAGGAGTTTTATGGTTTATAGTCTTACATTTAGCTCTTTAATCCACTCTGAGTTTACCTTTGCATATGGTGTTTATAAATTGTTCTAATTTGATTCTTTTACATGTAGCTGTATAGTTTTCCCAGCACTACTTATTGAAGAGACCACCTTTTCTCCATTGCATACTCTTGGCTCCTTTGTCAAGATTGATTGACCATAAATCTGTGGGTTTATTTCTGGACTCTCTACTCTTCAATTTATCTATGTAGGAGGCATCCTATGCATCACTTCAGTGTACTCCTCTTTAGGGGTGCCCCCTATAGGCTGTGTGGGTCCTTCTTTTATAATTGCTGACTACTGCAGGTGGTCTGGTTCACTTGGTTGGCCCTCTGTTCAGTTGCTTGCCAGGTCCTGTCCAGTGGAGGATATCAGCCACTGGTTGGCAAGATAGGATCATCAGGCAACTGACTGTAGAACCCTGGGGGTCACTGGAGCTAGTCCTGGCTCACTGGTGGGCAAAGTTGGGATCCTGGTGATCCTGAAGCTGGTGCCCATCCACCAATGGGTAAAAAGAGGTGTTGGGGCTACTGCACAGGTAAGAGCCAGGAACAGGTCCTGGCTGGGGTCTGTTTGTCAGGCCCAGGAGTCCCAGAGCTGGTGTTGGGCCACTGGATCACTGGCGGATGGCACTGATTCCTGACACACCTGGCTGAGTGGTCAGTTTGGGGTGTTCCAAAGCTTTTGTCTCCCCACTGGTGGGTGAGGCTTAAAGGCCTCAGAGTCAACACTTCTAGCACGCTCCCAGGTGATTTTTAAACTATTGATAATGTTTATTACAATGTTCCCAGGTTGTTTTGAATACTTTCCATTCATGATTCCTGTAATCTTCATAGCAACTCTAGATGATCAAGTTATCCCCACTTCACAGATGGGAAACTGAGGCATAGTTTCTCTCGGCTGTGATCACAAAGCTCACATAGGGGAGGAAGACTTTGTTTCTGTCAACTCTCTGAGGGTCCCTAACTGGAGCTGAACATCGAACTGAAAGACAGATTAACAGGAGAAAAGCAAACAAATTTAATGCAAATTTTACGTGGCATGAGATGCTTCATAAGGAAATGAAGACCCAAGAAGCAGTTAAAATTGAGGGGTTTTATGGTAGGTTTTCTACAGAGTAGAAAAGTTGTGGAAAGATACAATCAGGCAAGAAGTATGAGCTAAGAATTGTAAACTAGGAGGAAGAGCAAGCTTTTTGGCTTCTTGTTAGTGTTCCTCCACCTTCAAGATAAATGCTCCTTTCCTCCATGTACGGGGAGGGCACCTCTCACATGAGGGTTTCATGACCTGCTGCAGGGAAGAAGGATGGGGGAGATCAGAGAGACCTTCTTGCTTCTACCATCCTTTCAAACTCCTTCAGCTTAAATTATGAATATGCCATGGTGCCATATTTGGGGGTAGCATGTCCTGAACCCCATCACTAGTAAATGATGAACAAGCACGCAGACTCAGAAATCTCACTCAGACTTTGACCTCCAACCATTTTTCTATGGTCGTGCCACCACTTTTGGATGCTGCTGCTGCTGCTGCTAAGTCGATTCAGTCGTGTCCGACTCTGTGCGACCCCAGAGACGGCAGCCCACCAGGCTCCCCCATCCCTGGGATTCTCCAGGCAAGAACACTGGAGTGGGTTGCCATTTCCTTCTCCAATGCATGAAAGTGAAAAGTGAAAGTGAAGTTGCTCAGTCATGTCCGACTCTTAGCAATCCCATGGACTGCAGCCTACCAGGCTCCTCCGTCCATGGGATTTTCTGGGCAAGAGTACTGGAGTGGGGTGCCATCGCCTTCTCTGACTTTTGGATGATAAGAGGCCAAATCAGGAGGTCACTTTGTTTCTCACCAATACACTTCCACACGAGTCCTTAAGTTGTGTTTCCCTCTAGATGCAGCCTGAAGCAAATGGACTGGTATTTTGGTTATTCTCAGTAATAAACAGTTACTCTTTCTTAGTATTGAAACATCTAAGCCAGGATAATATCAAGACTCCACACTCATCCAGTTTGTATTTTCTCCATTTCCAAGTTTGGTCCAACCTCAAGCACAAGGTCTGCCGTAGGGTAGGAATGGGAGGGATGGAGACAAGGTGGAGAGGACAGATGCGGTGCTTTCTTATTGGTACTGTAATCTGGGTCTGGGGCCTTTTGCGTGACTGATGGCCCATCACTGTCTCATGAGATTTGCTTCCTTGCCGATCCCCCTTCCATCCACCCCACACACACACTCACTGGACACTGGGCTCCTCCAACGGCAATTTCCTGGTGCAGTTGAAGCCTGCTCCCACTGCTACTCAGTGTTGCCCCCCAGCTCTAGTTTCTATATTCTTTGGCATAGCTCTAGCTTTTTTCCACTAAGATATCCTAACACCTGGCAGGACACTCTCATGGGCCTGGTTTTTTATAGAAGGCTCACAGCCAGCTTCCCTGAGAACCATCCATCTTTGCCTCTCCAATAGGAAAGTGCAGCTCATTCTGCATGGCTCTGTTCTCTCTAGCTGCACCTCTCATCTTTGTATTTTTTCTAGGTATGAATCACATAGAAGTCCCCGCTTACTCCAGGGGACATGACTGAGCTCGCTAAGTAAGCCTTTAGAGTTTCCATCACTTCTCTAAAGAAATTATTATTCTCCAGGCTCTTCAACTTTCTCCTACCTTTCTCTTACAAGCTGGGATGTGGGCTAAGATCGACAGAACGATTTTCACAGGCACTTAGCCTGACCTGTAAAAGTGGTCTACAGCAGTGCTACCTAAAACTGCTACTAATCTATGAAGATCTCAGTAAGGAAATTGAGAGTGTTAGAAACATTTTGGGCAATCTGAATTGCTGCAATATCCAATAGCATGATTTTGTATTTTACAATAGTATCTATCCATAATGGAGTAAATGGTTCTTCACCATATAGATTGAACAGTTACATCATATCTTAGGATATGCGATACTTTCTCCCCATTGCTTTGTTTCTTAGCCTTTGTGGCCTCTGCTGAAACTAGCAAACTAGGAAAAGTGAAAGTGAAAGTGAAGTGAGGTCACTCAGTTGTGTCCGACTCTTTGCAACCCCATGGACTGTAGCCTACCAGGCTCCTCTGTCCATAGGATTTTCCAGGCAAGAGTACTGGAGTGGGTTGTCATTTCCTTCTCCAGGGAGCAAACTAGGAAAGGTCTTATTTTAACACCCTGTTACAGTAAAGATTAAAAATAATTGTTTTATTCAGATTAGATATGACTAATATGCCCAATCAAGGCAAATACTTGATCTTTCTCATTAGCCATAATAAAAGAGGAGTTCTAAAAGTCCAGGCTACTCTGACAAGGCTCTCCCTGTCCTATTTATGTATTGAGGGGTGCCCGGTGCTTCTAAGTCATCACTGGAAGCCAGTATAACTTGGTCTCATTTAGGCGTGTGCAGGCCGAGGAAGCGCATAGCTTCTGATAAATAGCTGCCTTGCAAACTATGTGGTTGTGTATCCTAGCTCCTAAGTAGATCAATGTGAAAATTCATCTTTGAGCTGTCTGTTCTCCCTTCCTGAACATGGCCACGGAGGCTGCAGACATCCAGCTGTAGAAACTGGGTAGGGCTGCTCAGAAGTTCTGGGGGAGGTGAGAATTGTGCTTAGGGCCAACTCAGCAATTGAGCTGGTCCACATGGGTTTTGAGGAGGCAAAATAATGCCCACTCCTACAAAGCAGTGCCCAGGCTGGGTCCACTGCTCCACCAGCTCCTAAGAAGCAATTCCTCCAGGAAAGGCTGATCTCCACCAGTCCTTAGACCCCAAAGTCTGGTGTCTAGAGTGACCATCAAGGACTATAGCAATCAGCTTGTCCAGTTTATATGCAGAGCCACAGCCCAGGGCACAAGCCAGCCCTGCATGCTCAGAGTCAGGACTGGTACCAGTGGCTGACACCTCATAGCACAGGACCACCATGATTGTCTCCCCATCATCCACCCAGGTCCAGGACATTACCTGGAGCTGCCCTCAGAGATTCTCAGGGAGTTTCGGAAACCCATCTGCATTGTGCTATCATTCACTGGTTCTCCAACTTGGAATCCTCTGCAAGTTGGAGAATCCTCTTGGGAGTTTCAAAAAATAGTAATGCCCGTTTCCCATCTCCAAATATTCTGATTTAATTGGTCTGGTGTGCAGCCTGAGCATCAACAGCTTTCAGAGCTCCCCAGGCAATTCCAAAGTGCAGCAGAGTGTGAATGCAATCAGTATGGTTGGGAGCCCCTCTCAATGAAGAAGAGAAGAAAATTACAATACACTGTGGGCTCTAGGGGGGCATTTCCTTTGGAAGGGTTCCTCTCAAACACAGAGTTCTTCCTGGGCTTTTTCCTACCCAGAGTTTTGGAGCTTAGCTCAGAAGAAGGCAACACGAAGCCACTCCTGGCAGCTTAGCATTACTGTACTCCCAGCATTTTACACTGATGAACTGGGGGCTAGGATTGTTGCATTCCCCTGCCGTGGCTAAGAAAGTAATAACAACACTAATTATAATTGTAATTGCTTTTAAAAGATAAAGTGATGTTCTCTGGAGAGTGTTCCAGCTCAGTAAAAATGCCAGCAGCATAGAATACAAACTGTGAAGACTGTAAATCTAGGAACAGCCAGAAGTTTTATTTTCATAGTTCTTGAAAACCACATAGCTTTTGCAAAATCTGAAATTATTCCCCCAAATCACATACATTTAATTATTTGAAGTTAACTCTGGCTACTTTTCCAATTATTTTTAAGGGGAAAAAAACTAGAAAAAGCATGTATTAAGGAGAAATGTGTGATTATAATCCAGTAGCTAAAAGGGCCTTCTATCAGTACAGAGAATATTTGAAATGAAGGGTAGATACAAGTCTGAATTCTGGGCTTACTCTTAAAAAACTCACTCCAAAGCTATACTCAAAAATAACTTACTTTGTGCCTCTCTAAGATCTACTCCACTGTCTTTCTTTCTCCCCCAAAACATACATATGGATATACTTATTACACTTTCATACATATGCTTGGCAATGAAAAGGTGATTTGTGTAATGTTTAAATTTATGGAAAGCAGCATGGTGCTCTAGAAAGAGCCTGAGGTTTTGGAGTCCTACAGAACTGGCTTTGAATTCTGCCTTTACTGCTGTCTAAGTGTGACCTTGAACAACTCATTTAAACTCAGAATCTCCATTTTCTGTAAAATAGGAATATTCTCACTTTTCTCACAGCACCTTGCATGGCTGGGAGGAGTGGAGAAAGAACTAAAACTGAGGAACATCTGTGATATTAGATGAATCTTGGTTCCTTTCCATCCCTTCCCTTCAATTCATTCAACTGAAAACCAAAACTACCCATCTCCCCCTCTCCTGGTACTGTCTACATTAACATGTGTGTGTGCTAAGTCGCTTAAGTTGTGTCTGACCCTTTGCGACCCTATGGACTGCAGCCTGCCAGTCTCCTTGGTCCATGGAATTCTCCAGACAAGAATACTGGAGTGGGTTGCTGTGCTCTCCTCCAGGTTATATTAACATAACTTTACTCTTGTATTCGGAGAAGGCAATGGCACCCCACTCCAGTGTTCTTGCCTGGAGAATCCCAGGGACGGGGGAGCCTGGTGGGCTGACGTCCATGGGGTCACTCAGAGTCGGACACGACTGAAGCGACTCAGCAGCACCCTTGTATTACTTTGATTAGCACAAGTTTACTCTTCCAGGATATTCTTACCCAAGCAAATAACCTGATTGTTTGTAACAGGAACTTCCCAAGAGGCTCCTCAGCTCTTCAATGGGAAGCAACAGCAGATGGTTTGTGGTCTAAGATTTCCTGGCTTCAATATCTTTGTCTTGCTATTCCCACCAATGCTAAACCATGAGAGACTCAATATACAAATGGAGAATGGCCAAGTCTCATATAAAAAGACAACTCTGACACATCATCTGTAGCAGCCAGCCCAGGAAACCAATTCATTATCAACAATAACCAACCCAGGAGGCCAATCTACTATCTACAAATCAGACTTATAAAAAGTCAGATCACAATTTCTAGCAAACAGTCCAGGCATCCAAACAATAACTCCTGCAACAATTGGCCTCAAGCAGCCAGGACTTGACTGGTAATTGCCAGCTTTCAAATTTCTGCGCCCACTTCCAACTGGGGACTAGCCGAACAAGAACCCAAATACGTATCACATAGTCACATAGGGTGCCTTGCCTCTAGTCTGCCTGCATATAACTTCCCCATGTCAATAACCCCCATGAGGAGATCCATACATTCTCTCTTTTCTGCTATAAAGTTTGACCTCTCCTCTGCTTTCCTGTGCCAAATATAAGTGATGGCTGGCTCCCTTGCTCTGAAAAAATACTCTTTGCCTCTCCTCATTTGGATGATCTTCATTGATTTCCACAGGCTTTCCCAGTGGCTAAGAACCCATCTGCCAATGCAAGAGAAACAAGAGACATATGTTCCACCCCTGGGTCTGGAAGATCCCCTGGAGAAGAAAATGGAAACCTACTCCAGCTTTCTTGCCTGGAAAATCCCATAGACAGAGGAGCCTGGCAGCCTACAGTCCATGGGGTCGCAAAGAGTCAGACACAACTCAGTGACTGAGCACACATTTATTTTCACAACTGTTATATTGTGATCCTTTGTCATTGTTTAGTTGTATCCAACTCTTTGCAACCCCATAGACTGCAACCTGACAGGCTCCTCTGTCCTTGAAATTTCCCAGGCAAGAATACTGGAGTCGGTTGCCATTTTCTTCTCCAAGGGATCTTCCTGACTCAGAGATCAAATCTGGGTCTCCTGCATTGTAGATGGATTTTTTACTACTGAGGCACCTGGGAAGCTGCTTTGTGATCCTTATCCAAATCTAATTAAAGCCATGTCAGGAAGTGAACATTTTTCATATTTCTACATAGTTATGGATTTTTGAGCAAATTTTACTCTATTCTGGGTTAAAAGACAAGTCTTGGAATTTAAAGGGAAGTTGAATGCCACAGAACTCCAGAAAGACTTACCTCTCTGGAGACACGTGTTTACATTTCAAAGGAGGATAAAACCCAGACTTGGAGACATTCCAGGGTGGTAAGCCCGGAGAGGCTTGTCTATGTATCCCCTTGGAGACCTTCATTTACATTCCAAGAGACAGCTTCTTCTCCCAGGGAGATTTTGTGTATAGGAGGAAGATTAAGTTTCTCTCCCTCTCTCAGAAGGGGAGTCAGGTTGCTGTGCATCTTGTCCTGTGGAAAGAGCCAGATTGATGAGTTTGGGATTCCTCTCCTGTGGGGTAAGAATCTCCTTTGTACACACAGGCCCAACCATCTGGCTCTCTCTGCCTTACCCCAGAAAAGGGAAGAATGAAGGCTGAGGAACTGATGTATTTCTGTAAGCAAATAATAATCATCCCTGATCCAGACACCTAATGCTTTCAGGATAACATAAAGATATTAAAACTTATCAGGACCCCCTTTCCCATGTTGAAAGACTTGCCTTGCATTAAAGTGAAAGTTAAAGTTAAAGTTAAAATTACTTTATCAACTAAGGTCCATCTAGTCAAGGCTATGGTTTTTCCAGAAGTCATGTGTGGATGTGAGAGTTGGACTATAAAGAAAGCTGAGCGCTGAAGAATTGATGCTTTTGAACTGTGGTGTTGGAGAAGACTCTTGAGAGTCCCTTGGACTGCAAGGAGTGGTCCATGGAATTCTCTAGGCCGGAATACTGGAGTGGGTAGCCTTTCCCTTCTCCAGGGGATCTTCCCAACCCAGGGATAGAACCCAGGTCTCCCACATTGCAGGTGGATTCTTTACTAGCTGAGCCACAAGGGAAGCCCTGCTTTGCTTTAAGCCAAACTTCAAATCCTTGGTAAATTCCAATCTTTTTTTTCCCTTGAGAAACCCTACTGTCAAGGCTGTGTTCTCCCTTAGTGCAGTAAACAATAAACTCAGCTTTGTCTTATCAGTGAGTTGTGTTGATGATAGTTGCATAGTCAGCGTTTGATACAAACGATATTTATTAAGCACTTACTATATGCTGCTATTCATGGGGTCGCAAAGAGTCGGACACGACTGAGTGACTGAACTGAACTGAACTGAACTGATATGCCAGGAACTGATCTAAGCACTTGGGCTACATCAATCCACAAAACTAGTGAAAGGACGAGCCCTCATGAGCTTGCATTCCAATGGAATGAGATACACAACAAACATAAGAAGACCTGCAAACAGGAAGAGCAAAGAGCATTTCTTTCACCATCCGAGTCTGCAAAGATTAACAGTCACCGACTGCCAGTGCACTCAGTGCTTCAGAGAGAGGAAATAACAAGGAAATAACCATAACAAGACGTTCTGTGCTTTGGACAAGTAGGAGTGACTACTTGCATGAGTTATCTTACAAGAGGAAGTCCTGGTCAGGAACACAGAACTAACAAGCCACCTTCAACTGGAAGAATCTGAGAAAAGTCAAAAGGAAACAGGAGATGCTAGCCTACTTGTCCTCCCATCCTCACTGGAATCTGACTGAACAATGGGTGTACCACCAGGAAGGATTCTGAGTCAGAATGATTGGCCAGAGACAATCTAGAAATGAATCCCATCACCATAAAACCTAAGACTGTGAGTCACATGGTGGAGCAGTCCTCTTTGGATTCCCTTACCCTCCTGCTCTTTGCCTGGGCTCCCCTTTACAATAGTTTCTTGCTCTGTCAGCACATGCGTCTCCTTGGACGGTTCATTTCCAAGTGTAAGGCAAGAGTCTACGTAAGGCAAGAGTCTACTTTCCGTCCCTGAAAGGGACCCCCTTCTGCAACATATTTGTTCTTAGTGATTAGCAGTAATTTTTATTGAGATGTATGCTTGACTGCATGCAAACTGCCCTTATCCCTTACCTCTGGGACAATTCATCAGAGCCCTCTGAGAGGCTGTCTCCCAGGCTACAATCCTCAGTAAGACTGTGAATAAAACTTAACTCACAACTCTCACATTGAGCATTTTTCTTTCACAGTTGACAGGTGAATTACACAGAATATTGAAGGTGATAAAGTACCATGGTGTCATATGGAAGTTTAAGAGTGCCTGAAGAGGAGGAGGAGAAGGAGGTAGAATGAAATAATATGTGATTGAGCAAAAGCTTTGTAGGGAAAGAAAAATAATTTTCCCTTTACCCTTCCAGACTCTTGGCTAATACTTCCCTGTAATAAAAGACAAATTCACAGGAGGAAAAAAAACAAAACAAAACAAAAACTTAACAACATGTATACCTCTTGGATACATGGTAGGTAACCAGGAAAACTGAGTAACTCTCTGAAACAGCCCAAGCCATCACCTTAAATACCACTTATAGCTAAAGACAAAAGAAGGTGACGGGACTGTTATGGGAAAACTCGGTTATCAGGCAAAGCACAGTAATCAAGGGTATGGTTGTTCTGTAGACTTAAGTCACTGCCTTCTTCACTGACAAGGATTGCTAGAGATTTAGTAATCCTCCTCTTCTAGCTACAGAGATGGACACACTTACCAGTGGGTGTTTCCCCTATACATGTGACTTCTATTCAGTTTTCAGAGCTTTTTCCGTGTCTGCTGTTTCTTTAAAATTGCCAGCTCAGGATAATCCTTATGCCAATGAAGCATAATTTGGGGTGACATACTCCCCTTCAGCTTGAAAGAAGTAAGAGAGCTAGCCAGACGGACATCTGGAGGAGAGCTTTCAGGCAGAAGGAACAGCTGAAGTCTGTGAGAACTGAAAGTATACTGTGTACCAGACCTCCCAAAGCATTCACTCGCTTACTAGAGTTGCAAGTGATTCCAAAATGCTCCCTTTAACTCTGCCTTGAAAGAAATTTGTCTATTTCCATATCTCCATCACATTTGCAATTCAGTTCCCAACGAGACATGCAGAGCTTTAACTATCTATACCCGAAAAACAAGGAATTAATAAATTATGTCTGACATTTTCAGATGGATGGTTCTTTACAAGGATTAAACTTCAAGGTGCTTAGGAAACGAAGTATTTTATAAGATTTGCAGCAAAAAAAAAAAGAAAAAAAAGCCATAACTTAAGGTCAAAGTTTTAACAGCAAAAAACAAAGATGTTGAAATGTCTTTGCAAGTCCTCTTTCAACACATGAATAAAAGCAGATTTCAGTGTTTAAGACACAATCAGACATTGCTGAATGTTAAAATGTTTTTGCTTTGGTAGTTTTTATTTTATTAAATTAATAAAAGCTAAATCATGGTCATAACATAAACAGGCAGAGAGAGAGCGTACCCTAGAACAGTGCCAAGTAATAAATAAGAACAGTCCTGCCTTTAGGCAAGTCACAGCCTCCAGAGAGACACATATGGGTAAATAATTGCAATGCAAATGGTAGAAAAAGCAGAAGGGCCATTCATCAGTGTTGATGAAGCTCACAGAGAAAGGGATATAGGAACTAATATTTGAAAAACTACAATAGAAAGAAAACAGTGCTGGCTATGTGTCAGGCATGACTCTAAGTGCTTTATAGCTAGTATTAATGGCTCCCTTTATATGAATCATGCTGCTATGACACAGGATTGTTATATCCATCCCCACCTAGGCAATCTGCTTCAAACTCCAGACTAGAGAATCCTGCTGCTAGACTGTTTGGGGCAGCAAACACCAAGAGGTCATGGAGGAATTGTTGAGTCACTTGAGGTGTGCCTTTGGAGCTGGATGCTTTGGCCAAATGATAAACTGCGATCTTACAAAGTGACCTCAAACTTTCTACTCTCAGGATTTCTTTGGGTCATGGCCGTGTCTCCAAACCCACTCCCACAAAGGGCTCTGTGCATTTCCCAACAAGGAAAGAGCAGGGGAAGGCTAACAGGCATAAAAATCCCTCACACTCATATGACTCTTTCATATACAGGTCCACTTTTTAAAAAAGTGTGCAGGGTGAAAGTTGTGAGTCAAGTTATAATTGGGGCAAAATGAGGACTATAGCCTGGGAGACAGCATTTCAGATAGCTCTGAGAAACTGCTCCAAAGAGCTAAGGGGGAAGATCAGTATATTAGGTGATTTTGCTGAACAGGGAATATATACAAGCAAGGACGTATTTTTTGCAGAAGTCTTCGGCTAATCTCATGAAGGTTACTGCTAGTCGTGAGGAGTAGTCATCACCATGAAAGATTTTAGTGCTTTTCTAGATATGAGGAAATATCAGAATTGGGCTCATAAAATCAACTCCTGAAAATATCTAGCCATCTGAAGAACTGTTCTGTTGGTTTTCCCAGATCAAAAAGTGCCTCATTTCTACTCTCCTCCCTGAATTCCTTTCAGGAGATGTTGAAAATCAGCAGCTACACAGGATTTAATCCTTGTAGTGGTAGATCAGTTCAGTTCAGTCATTCAGTTGTGTCTGACTCTTTGCGACCCCATGGACTGCAGCACTCCAGGCCTCCCTGTCCATCACCAACTCCCAGAGTTTAC
>NW_011494889.1:2905657-2920155 GCF_000754665.1 Bison bison bison | reverse complement strand
ATCAGTTCAGTTCAGTCATTCAGTTGTGTCTGACTCTTTGCGACCCCATGGACTGCAGCACTCCAGGCCTCCCTGTCCATCACCAACCTCCCAGAGTTTACTCAAACTCATGTCCATTGAGTCAGTGGTGCCATCCATCCATCTCATTCTCTGTCATCCCCTTCTCTTCCCACCTTCAATCTTTCCCAGCATCAGGGTCTTTTCAAATGAGTCAGTTCTTTGCATCAGGTGGCCAAAAGTATTGGACTTTCAGGTTCAGTTTCAACTTCAGTCCTTCCAATGAATATTCAGGACTAATTTCCTTTAGGATGAACTGGTTGGATATCCTTGCAGTCCGAGGGACTCTCAAGAGTCTTCTCCAACACCACAGTTCAAAAGCATCAATTCTTTGGCGCTCAGCTTTCTTTATAGTCCAATTCTCACATGCATACATGACTACTGGAAAAACCATAGCTTTTGACTAGACGGACCTTTGTTGGCAAAGTAATGTCTCTGCTTTTTAATATGTTGTCTAGGTTGGTCATAACTTTTCTTCCAAGGAACAAGCGTCTTTTAATTTCACGGTTTCAGTCACCATTGGCAATGATTTTGGAGCCCCAAAAAATAAAGTCTGGCACTGTTTCCACTGTTTCCCCATCTATTTGCCATGAAGTGGAGGTAGATGGCAAGTGCCAGTTTGTAGTTGGCATATTGTATCACCTGGATGACTGCAACAGAGTTCTCTACTTTTTTGCCTCCTTTCTAGAGTCTGATCAACCTTCCAAAAATATTGTGGAGGAGGAAAATTTTCCTTGATCTACTTACGTTCTCTGTGTTTGAAAATTTTTTTATATATATTAATAATATTGTATTAGTTTTAGGTGCACAATGTAATGGGGATTCCCATGTGGAACTAGTTGTAAAGTACCTGCCTGCCAGTTCAAGAGACATAAGATACACAGGTTCTATCCCTAGGTCAGGAAGATCCCCTGGAGGAGGGCATGGCAACCCACTCCAGTATTCTAGCCTGGAGAATCCCATGGACAGAAGAGTCGGGTGGGCTACAGTCCATAGGGTTGCAAAGAGTCAGACAGGACTGAAGCAGCTTAGCACCCAAACACACATACAACAATGATTATATATATCATATCATATATATATATATGTATACACATGGTTACCACAGTAAGTCTAATTAACATCTTTTACCACACATAGTTACAAATTTTATTTTTTGCCATGAGAACTTTTAGGATTTACTTTCTTAGCAGCTTTCAAATACACAATACAGTATTGTTAACTATAGTCACCATACTCTATATTACATCCTGGGACTTATTTATCTTATAATTGGAAGCTCATACCTTTTAACTACCTTCATCCCTTTCACAATCACCACCTGCCACCTCTCACCTTTGACAATCACAAATCTGTTCTCTGTATCTATGAGTTCAGGGTTTTATTTATATTCAACACATAAGTGATATTATACAGTATTTGTCTTTCTCAGTCTGACTTATTTCACTTAGCATAGTATTGTCAGTGTCCATACTTGTTTTTGCAAATGACAAAATTTTCTTCCTTTTTATGGAGGAATAATATTCTATTTTCTTTATCCATTCATCCATCCATGAACACTTAGGTGATTTTCAAGTCTTGGCTATTTTATACATTGCTGCAATGAATGTGGTAGTGCATATTTCTTTTCCTGACAGTGATTTTGTTTTCTTCAGATAAATATACAAACGTAGAATGGTTAGATCATATGGTAGTTTTATTTTAAATTTTTGAGGACCTTTCATACTGTTTTTCAAAGTGGCTACACCAATTTATGGGCTTTTCTTATGACTAAGCTGGTAAAGAATCTGCCTGCAATGTGGGAGACCTGGGTTTGATCCCTGGGTTGGGAAGATCCCCTGGAGAAGGGAAAGACTACCCACTCCAGTATTGTGGCCTGAAGAATTCCATGGACTGTATAGTCCATGAGGTCGCAAAGAGTTGGACACAAGAGAGCGACTTTCACTTTCACACCAGTTTACAGTCTCACCAACAGTGCCCAAGGATTCCCTTTTCTTTACATCCTCACAACACTTGCTATTTCTTGTCTTTTTGATAATAGCCATTCTGACAGGTGTGAGATTACATCTCATTGTGGTTGTGATTTGCATTCTTGCCTGGAGAATCCCAGGGACGGGGGAGCCTGGTGGGCTGCCGTCTATGGGGTCGCACAGAGTCGGACACGACTGAGCGACTTCACTTTCACTTCTCACTTTCATGCATTGGAGAAGGAAATGGCAACCCACTCCAGTGTTCTTGCCTGGAGAATCCCAGGGACGGGGGAGCCTGGTGGGCTGCCGTCTATGGGGTCGCACAGAGTCGGACACGACTGAGCGACTTCACTTTCACTTCTCACTTTCATGCATTGGAGAGGAAATGGCACCCACTCCAGTGTTCTTGCCTGGAGAATCCCAGGGACAGGGGAGCCTGGTGGACTGCCGTCTATGGGGTCGCACAGAGTCGGACACGACTGAAGCAACTTAGCAGCAGCAGCAGCATGATTAGTGATGCTGAGCCCCTTTTCATGCACCTGTCTTGGCCATTTGTATGTCTTCTTTAGAAAAATGTCTATCCAGTTCCTCTGCCCATTTTTAATTGATTTTTTTTTTCTGTTGAGTGGTATGAGTTCTTCAAATATTTTGGGTGTTAGCCCCTTATCAGATATATGACTTGCAAATATTTTCTCCGATTCTACAATTTGTCTTTTCATTTTGTTTATGGTTTATTTTGTTATGCAAAGGAAAATTTGGTGTAGTCTCACTGATTTGTTTTTGCCTTTTTTGTCCTTACCTAAGGAGACAGATCAAAAAAATATATATATATATTGCTAAGATAAGTGTCCAAGAGTATAATGTCTATGCTTCCTTCTAGGAGTTTTATGGCTTTGGATTTTACATTCAAGTCTTTTATCCATTTAATACATTTTGTGTGTGTTTTAAGATTCTGGTCTGGTTTCTTTCTTTTACATGCCCTGTCTAGTTTTCCAAATACCATTTATTGAAGAGATTATTTTTTCCCCTTTGTATATTCTTGATTCCTGTATCATAGATTAATTGACCACATGGTTTTAATTCTAGGTTTTCTATTTGTTCCATTCCATGTGTCTGCTTTTATGCTAATCTTGTAGTGCTTTTATTACTATAGCTTTGTAATACAGTTTGAAATTAGGGAGCATGATGCCTCCAAGTTTATTATTTCCTAAGATTGCTTTGGCTATTCTGATAGTTCATTGTTAGCATATAGAAATAGAACTCATTTTGTATACTGATTGTGTGGTTCCATAACACATTTTAGAATTGCTTCTGTAAAAAATTCTGTTCTATTTCTGTGAAAAATCCCATTGGAATTTTGGTAGGGATTGTATTGACTCTGTAAATTGCTCTGAATGACATGGACTTTTTAGCAATATTCATTCTTCCAACCCAGAAGCATTAAATTTTTGTATTTGATCTTGTATCTTCCAACTTTACTGAATTAAATAGTTCTATTTCTTTGTGGAGTCCTCAGGGTTTCACTGAGTATTTTAATATATATGTATATATGTATATGTATATATATATATATATACACACACACATGTATATATATAAAATTGCATCATCCATAAATGAAGTTATTTTTATTTCTTCCTTTGTGATTTGCATGTCTTATTTCTTCTTGAGGCCTGATTGCTGTGGCTAGGATTTCCAGTACTATGCTGATTAAGTGGCAAGAGTGGGCATCCTTGTCTTGTTCCTGATCTCAGAGGAAAGACTTTCAGTCTTTCATTGTTGAATATGATGCTATACATGGAGCTTGTCATATGTCTTTCTTACGTTGAGCTATGTTCCCTCTATATCCCAGTTGAGCATTTTCATCACAAATGGATGTTTGCTTTCATCAATGCTTTCTTTTTTTGTCAAAAATTCTTTTTTTTTACCTTCTTAGAGTCCCTGACTAGGTCTGAAAATTAAACTGACAAAGACAGATTTACAGGAGAAAAGGATACACATTTTTTTAATTTTTTATATGTACATAGGAATCTTCACTTATGGCAAAAAGCAAAGAAGAATTAAAGAGTCTCTTAATGAAAGTGAAAGAGGAGAGTGAAAAAGTTGGCTTAAAACTCAACATTCAGAAAACTAAGATCATGGCATCTGGTCCCGTCACTTCATGGCAAATAGATGGGAAAACAATGAGAGTTTTTATTTTCTTGGGCTCCAAAATCACTGCAGATGGTGACTGCACCCATGAAATTAAAACATGCTTGATCCTTGGAAGAAAATCATGATCAACCTAGACAGCATATTAAAAAGCAGAGACATTACTTTGCCAACAAAGGTCCGTATAGTCAAAGCTATGGTTTTTTCCAGTAGTCATGCATGGATGTGAGAGTTGGACTATAAAGAAAGCTGAGTGCCAAAGAATTGATGCTTTTGAACTGTGGTGCTGGAGATGACTCTTGAGAGTTCCTTGGACTGCAAGGAGATCCAACCAGTCCATCCTAAAGGAAATCAGTCCTGAATATTCATTGGAAGGACTGAAGCTGAAAGTTAAATACTTTGGCCACCTGATGCAAAGAACTGACTCATTTGAAAAGACCCTGATGCTTGGAAAGATTGAAGGTGGAAGGAGAAGGGCATGACAGAGGATGAAATAGTTGGATGGCATCACCAATTCAATGGACATGAGTTTGAGTAAACTCTGGGAGTTGGTGATGGATAGGGAGGCCTGGTGTGCTACAGTCAGTGGGGTTGCAAAAAGTCAGACACAACTGAACAATTGAACTGAACTGAGGAGTCTTCACAAGAAAATGATGCTCCAAGATGTGACCAGAACAAGAGGCTTTTATATTTTTTAGACCCAGAAACAATTAATTTGTGATGAATCAGTAACATAAATGGATCCAAGCTAGGGGTAGTAATTGGTGGGGATGTAACTAGAAAGGTAAGGGTTGGTTTATTAACACTTGTTTGTACGGATTTCTTGGCCCTAAATTCCCTGTATCAGTAATAAAAATGTCTTCCCATCTCCTGGTACACGGAGAGTACTTCTCCTGTGGTGTTTTATGACCTATTTAAGAAAGATGGGCAAAAGGGATGGAAAGGTCTGAGTGACCTTCCTACTTCTGCCATTAAAAAAAAAAATCCCTTCAGCTTAAGATATTAAATATGCCAAGGTGCCATATTTGGGGATATTGTTGTTCAGTCACTAAGTCGTGTCTGACTCTTTGCAACCCCATGGACTGTAGCCTGCCAGGCTCGTCTGTCCATGGGGTTTTCCAGGGAAGAATACTAGAGTAGGTTACCATTTCCTTCTCCAGGGGATCTTCTTGACCCAGGAATCAAACCGCATTAGCAAGCAGGTTCTTTACCACCGAGCCACCAGGGAAACCCTATTTGGGGATAGTATGGGCTGAATCCCATTAATATAAATATAAAAAACCCAGAAACTCCCCCATTGCCTTCAAGATAACACAGCACTCCTGTTCCTCTGTCATCATGCCTTCACTTACCCTCTATCTCATCTCTGGAACCAGAGCAAATGCATTCTGGGCTTCAGCCACTCCAAACTTTAAGGCCAAATGTGCCCTGCCTTTGTTCATTGGGTTCCCTCTGTTGGCAAACTCTTAGCCTCTCCTTCAAGACCTACCTCACATCCATGAAGTCCGTCCCGTTTACTTCCAATAGGACAATTCTCAACATGCCTACAACAGCAATCCTTAGCCTAGAGCTCACCTGTGCGTCTGCGCTCAGTCACTTCAGTCATGTCCAACTCTTTGCGATCCCATGGATCATAGCCCTCCAGGCTCCTCTGTCCACGGGTTTTCCCAGGCAAGAATACTGGAGTGGTTGCCATGCCCTCCTCCAAGGGAATTTTCTGACCCAGGGATCAAACCTGCCTCTCCTACATTGCAGGAGAATTCTTCACTTTCTCAAGCATCGGAAAGCCCCGGAGCTCACCTGAGGATTTTGTAAAAGATGTCTGTGCTTGGGCCCCACTCCCGGATATTTGGACCCAAGTGGGCCCTGGACAGGGGTGCTTTGAATTCTTCAGGGGTTGGGGTTTTGGTGTTCAATCCTTAGTATCCCCCCAGCAGCAGGTACAAGGCAGGACTTTAATCACCAATCAAGTATTCACTGAGTGAATAAGGCAAGAAGAATTTACAACCGTTCTGTGAGTCAGATACAACTGTTACCCAGCTTTGCATTTGAGAACAAAGGACATTAAGACTTGCCCAAGACTACTAGGAGTAACCTGGATTTAATCCTTCTGATTCTAAGTCCAGTGTCCTGCTTGTATCTGAGGGGGAAGAATGCCTGCAGAGGAAGGGTAATGCCTAGCACCGAGCCAAGAACAGATGGACTGGAAGAATTTTCCTTCAGCCCCAGTGAAGGAAAATGCCCCTCTTTGGTTATTTCAACATTTGGGGAGGGACTTGTGCTGTCCTGGTCCTCTGTAACCTTTCTTGAATTTGGAAGGTTCTCCTTAAAACTCATGCTTCCTTAGAACATTCCCTATCATCTTGTTTTTAATGAATTATGAGCCATCATTTATTTATAACCCATCTACAGCTGCCTTTATGGGGTAGAAAATGAACGTTACCTTGCCAAAGTAATTACCCTTTTTATAGACTTAGAACCAATGCTCACAGCCCATTCCTATCTAAATGGCTTTTGTGCTAGATTTCTGCTGTTTTGTTTGACCTGCCTGAATCTACTCTACACTTACTATGGATTTGTATTAGGACTATTTTTCTAACTCACAGAAAACCAGATTCTTTCTGTAACTGTAAGCATTTTTAGTAAATAACTGCTCCTTTCCCAACAATAAACAGGTACCTTAAAATCTGGGCACATGGGCTCAAAATCTGCTTTTCACAAGTGATATCCCTATGGTGTACAGCTCAATCACCGAGCCAGACAGCAAGAGGTGTGGTGGGGGGGTGAGGCCTTGTAATTATTCAGCTGAAAGCAGAAAATACTAGGGCATTACTGTGCCGACAGAAAAATCACCACGCACAATTACTAGTTATTAATTTGATTCAACAGTGTATTTAACAATTAAATTTCATATTAATATCCATAAATGTGTATAGATGTATACACATAGAACAACAGAGTATTCGCTCAGTCATTACTCATATAGTTTCTAAAATGAACTGAGTACTGTGCAAGTTACTGTTGCTAGTTATTTCATTTATAAATTTCCTTGGTACTTCAATTTTTGCTGAATATTATTACGTTAGAAGGTCTAAAGACCTTCAAACACTGAACATGTCTTTTAAAAGTGATAGTAAATCAATATTTTAAAGAATGAAACTAAGAAATCCAGTAGAATTGCAATTGTCTAGCATAGTTAAGAAAAGAGATGTTGAAATAAAAATGCATTAGGCCTACTAGTCAACATTATTCTAGCATTTTGGTCTCTGACCATAGCTCAGAAATTGCTAGATCTGGGCTCTCATTTCTTCTTTCCATAGTTACAGGGAAGACTTTGAATGCAGTTCCAGAGTTTGTCTAACTGGATGGTAGGAAGCCTTAAGATGCCATTTAGTCTATAAAGTAGTGACTTTTAAGCTTTATTCAGGGATAGTGGTTTGTGTCTTAAGCAGCTGTGTGATTTTAGGTGAGTCACTGAGCCCCTTTTGGGCCCAGGTTTTCTTTTTGTTAAATGAAGTATCTGTGAATCTGTAACAAGAGACTCAGTTCAGTTCAGTCACTCAGTCATGTCCAACTCTTTGCGACCCCATGAATCGCAGCACGCCAGGCCTCCCTGTCCATCACCAACTCCCAGAGTTTACTCAAACTCATGTCCATCAAGTCGGTGATGCCATCTAGCCATCTCATCCTCTGTCGTCCCCTTCTCCTCCTGCCCCTAATCCCTCCAAGCATCAGGGTCTTTTCCAATGAGTCAACTCTTCGCATCAGGTGGCCAAAGTATTGGAGTTTCAGCTTTAGCATCAGTCCTTCCAAAGAACACCCAGGAGTGATCTCCTTTAGAATGGACTGGTTGGGTCTCCTTGCAGTCCAAGGGACTTTCAAGAGACTAGGGGAAAAAAAAAGGAGTAATCTGTAGGTGGAAATAAGGAGCTACAGATCATAAGAAAGATGTGGCTCCACACAGAGAAAGTGGGGTGCCTATCCTACCAGGCCCAGTATACATCTGGCATCTGATCTTGCCTGCCCTCCAGCAGAGAAAGGGAGGAGGAAAGAGTCAGTGAATGCAAAGGGAGAAAATGGGAAAGGAGAGGGAATAAGGATGGAGGGGGAAAAGAAAATGAATGAACAAGTGCATGAAAGAATGAACAATGCAGGCAGGTCATTGAGTGAAGGCAAGCCCAATGATGGAGATGTACCTTGGCAGAAGCCACAGTTGGCTGAGTGCCTGAAGCCTCAGTCCTCTCGCAGTCTTCTGGCCACTTCTCAGTGAGCCACTCACCTCTGCTCTGCAGCTTCACGACCCTTTGGAAGTTGAAAAAGAGCTTGGTCAGAAGAGACCTAGCCAGGGTATCCAACATGGCCGCTTTCTCATACTATGATGACAACGTGAGTGCTCAGTCATGTCTGACTTTTTGCGACCTCATGGGCTATAGCCCGCCAGATTCCTCTCTGCCCGTGGAATTTTCCAAGGAAGAATCCTGGATAGGGATGCCAGGCCCTCCAGGGGATCTTCCCCACCCAGGGATCGAACCCGCGTCTTTTGGTAGGTGGATTCTTTACCACTGAGTCACCTGGGAGCTGTTTTTCTTGAAAATTTTTAAATGATGATTGCAATTTCTAAAGTGTATGTTTGAATTACAGCACTTTAGACAGAAAAGAACTTAAAGCTGACTTAATTCCACCCTTTGGTTTTATCGGTGGAGGAGACACAGATCATATTTTATGGCAGTATCCTTGGAATGATGTTTAAAGTATCTGAGGACTTCATAAACATAAGCATTCAGTGATAATGACACACTTTGTAGAGTGAAATAAAAGGTGGCGTGTTGAGGTCTGTGCTGTTTCACTGCGGCTTTGGTATTGAATTTCTCCAAATGGACTGTGTATGTATCAAAGACAGTGAAGATCTTCTTCTTTCTTTTGCACCAAACATACTATGCATAAGTATGTGTATAACACTCCAGCCATGCAAGGCACACACATGCACACACTTATAATGAGCACGTGTGTGCATATGTGTACAGCACATGCACACACCCAGCCATACATATGCACATGGGCACTTACACATAGACACCAGATCTGAAATACATATGCACATATACACATGTGTATATGTGCACATGTTTATCTGCACACATATGTGTGTACACATACATGCAGGCACACACACACATGTGTATACCATCTAAGTTCAGTTTTCTGCACCAGTAGGTGTTAGGCCATCTACAAACACTGCATAATCAACAAGGCCATTAGTGATTTCCCTGAACATGATTACTGTGCCTTAAATCTGAACCAACAACTCTTTGAGAAAGAAAATCCACACATACTCTTCTTGAATACCTTAACCAAGAACTAAAAAATTATAGTAGGCTCTAAAGAAAAGTCAACTTTGTAAGAAAATAAGAAAGTTCAAAAATACTGGTCTCCATCTCATCATTTAACAGTCTCTGGGGAATTTAGTCACATTTTTTAGATCTGGACATCAGGTACCCATTCTGAAGGAGGGTGTTTTCTCTTAGCAAGAGAGATACAAATAATAATAACAAAAAGAATGAGCAACCTGTATTTCATCAACTGCCTCCCTTCAAAGTGATACACTTTTGGGGATGTAGTTGACTTATAATATCATGTTAGTTTCAGGAGTACAGCATAGCGATTCAGTATTTTTGCAGATTCAGTTCAGTTCAGTTGCTCAGTTGTGTCCGACTCTTTGAGACCCCATGGACTGCAGCACGCCAGGCCTCCCTGTCCATCGCCAACTCCCAGAGTTGCAGATTATACTCCATTAAAAGTTATTACTGAATAATGGCTATATTTCCCTGTCCTGTATGATCTACCCTTGTTTCTTATCTGTTTTCTACACAGTAATTTGCATCCATTAATCCCCTACCCCAATACTTCTAGTTTGTCCATCCCTATTACTTCTCTCCTTCAGTAGCTACTAGTCTGTTTTTTATCTGTGAGTCTGTTTCCGTTTTGCATGCACATTCATTTGTATTATAAAGTGATGCTTTTCAAACCTAAGTCAGATCAAATCACTTGTCTGCTCTAAACCTTTCAATGGCTTCCTCTCTCACTCACAGTCAAACCCAAACTCCAAACAGCGGCCCTCAAGGTCCCACATGATCTGGCCTTCGTGACTCCTTGGCCCACGTCTCCCACCACTCTTCCCACCTTCTTGGCTCAATCCCCTGATTCCTTCCTATTCATGTGCATAACAAGGGCCCACCCCAGGACCTTTGCAGTTGCTGTTGCCTCTGCCTAGAACACCTTTCCCCAAAGCAGGCTTATAACTCAGTTCCTCTCTTCTTTCAGTTTCTGCCCAAATGTAACTATTCTCTATAAAGTAGTGCAGCCTCAGCTCTCACTCTCTGTCCCTTGACCCTGCGTTATGACTTCCATAGACCTTATCACAGCCTGCACTGAAATGGGTTCTTCCATCTCCCCTCCCTAGACTGTAACCTCAATGAGAGCAGGGACTGTTTCATTCACTCCAGGATTCCCCAGAACCCAGCACAGTGCTTGGCATGTGCTATTGAGTATCCAGTGCCAATAAGTCCATGTTGAATGAATAAATGAATTCATTAAACATTAGCTATGTGTCAGGTGCTTTTCTAAGTGCTTTACATGCTTTAACTCATTTAGTACTTACTTCATGAGTCTTGTCCTCATCTTACAAATAAAGCAACTGAGGGTCAGAGAATCCAAGATAATATGCCCAAGATGACACCACAGAATAATGATACATGGTTGTTGCTGTCGTTCAGTTGCTAAGTCGCATCTGACTCCTTGTGACCCCATGGACTGCAGCACTGCCAGGCTTCCTCCCTGTCCTCCACTATCTCCCCGAGTTTGCTCAAATTCATGTCCATTGAGTCAGTGATGCCACCCAACCATTTCATCCTCTGCTGCCCTTTTTCTTTCCCAGCATCAGGATCTTTTCCAATGTGACATCTCTCTGCATCAGGCGGCCAAAATATGGGCGTTTCAGTTTCAGCAGACATTCATTCACAAATTCCCACCTCCCTGAGTTCTGTCTATATTTTAATAATTACAATGATTCTTCCATTTGTGGAGTTGTGTGCTGGGCACAGTATGAAGCGCTTTACATGTATTACTTTACTTGACCCTCGACTCTAGTAGATTTCATAATTATTCCCATTTCGCAGTTGAGAAAACTGGAGCACCAAGTTAAACAGCTTAACCAGCACCCCACAGCTGGTGAATACCAGAGTCATGTTTGAACCCAGGCAGTTTGACTATAGATTTCACAAGCTTTATGACCTCATTTTTCATATACACACTAAATATGTTACATTCAGCCCATTAGTAAGAAATGAATATTTTTCTTATCTTTATTCAGCCTAAGGTGAAAATGTCTACTTCAAAGTATCTTAGTGTTACTTCTATTTTTACTTCCAAAGGGTTGTTACATTTTTTGAAGAACCCAAAAACTGAGTAAGACATAGTTACCAATCTTCAAAAGCTCAGTTTATAAAAAAGAAAAAACTACAAGTGAATCTGAACCAAAGCAGGCCTGGGGACAAATACCATAAGAAAGATCTAAATTTTATGCTTATTATTGTACATCTGTATCTTCAGAGGGATTTCATGTCTGAGAGCTATATAAATATGTCCATTTTCTAATATATGTGCTTGTTTGCATGTATGTGTGTATAAAATTAAAACATTAGATTGATACCAAAATTAATTTTTCTTGTTCAGTTGCTCAGTCGTGTCAGACTCTTTGCAACTCCATGGGCTGCAGTGCACCAGGCTTGCAGTCCTTCACTATCTCCTGGCGTTTGCTCAAACTCATGTCCATTGAGTTGATGATACCACCCAACCATCCCATCCTCTGTCGCCCCCTTCTCCTTTTGCGTTCAATCTTTTCCAGCATCAGGATATTTTCCAATGAGTCAGTTCTTCACATCAGGTGGTCAAAGTATTGGAGCTTCAGCCTCAGCATCAGTCCTTCCAATGCATATTCAGGACTGATTCCTTTAGGATTGACTGGTTGGATCTCCTTGCTGTCTAAAGGACTGTCAAGAGTCTTCTCCAGCCTCACAGTTTGAAAGCATTAGTTCTTCGGCACTCAGCCTTTTTTATGGTCCAATTCTTACATTCATACATGACTAATGGAAAAACCATAGCTTTGACTCTGCAGACCTTTGTCAGCAAAGTAATGTCTCTGCTTTTTAATATGCTGTCTAGGTTGGTCATAGCTTTTCTTCCAAGAAGCAAGCGTCTTTTAATTTCATGGCTGCAGTCACTGTCTGCAGTGATTTAGGAGCCCAAGAAAGTAAGACCTATCACTGTTTCCATTTTTTCCCCATCTATTTGCCATGAAGTGATGGGACCAGATGCCATGATCTTGGTCTTTTGAATGTTGAGTTTTAAGTCTTCAGTAATTCAAAAAGCACTAAGAAAATCTTGTAGTTTCCTGTCCTAAACCTGTGAAAGATAGAGGTTGACCTGAATTTTGATGAGCCCAAGAAAATGTGTCCCAGAAAACGCGTGTGCACATGTGTATCTGAATGCTAATAAAAGTTTTTCTGTTTGTCTTTATTTCCCATGCAGAGTGAAAAAACAATTCCAATTATTTGAACTTTCAGATAGCTCAGAATTCGGAACAGCAGAAGTCTTTTCTGTAATATGTTTATGAGCACAATTCCTGGAATGCAGGAGACTGAATAAATGTGTGTTATCCTTTGTATTCATCTAGTTCTTGCTCCTCAATATTTTGGTATGATCTGTTCAACTAAGTTTAGAATATTGTTCAACACTATCTTTTCAAATGGAAATCCTTAAAGCTAGATCTGAACAGCCTGATGAACTAAATAGGAAAGAAGGTTCTGTAGTCCTCACACCAGTGAAGTCCCTCAGCCCAGTACTGGGCATGCACTGGGCAACCATGCAATTGGCAGACTGTGGGGCCTGAGGGTTCTGTGACACCAGGGAGAGGGCATGGGCTTTGAAATCATAAAGACACAGGTTCAAAGTCTGTCACAGTAAGTATTCACCTTTGAGCATGCTGTTTAATTTGCACTTCTTTGCCTTTAATATAAGAATAATGCTAACACAAAAGTATCTAGTAACAATGAAATGGGTATATATAGGGAAATGCATCCAGAATAATGCTTAGGACATGGTGCCATCAATAAAAGACAGAAGAAGAGCAGGAAGAGGACATAGAAGAGAAGGGGCAAAGGAAAACAGTTATTTCTGCAAAATAAATTACCCCAAAGTTAGCAGCTTAAAACAACCAGTAGGTGTGCACTAAGTCACTTCAGTCCTGTCCAACTCTTTTCAATCCTATGAACTGTAGCCCTCCAAGCTCCTCTGCAATGGGATTCTACACGCAAGAATAGTGGAGTGGGCATGCCCTTTGCCAGGGGATCTTTTCAACCCAGGGATTGAACCTACATCTGTCTCCTGCATTGGCAGGCAGGTTCTTTACCCCAGCACTACCTGGGAAGCCCCAAACAACAAATATTTATTCTCTTATCCAGTTTCTGTGGGTCAGGATTTGGTAGCAGCTTAGAAGGGTGGTTATGACCCAGGTTTCCTCTTGAGCTTGCATTAAGTTGTCAGCTGGTGCTATGATCCTTTGAAGACTCAACTGGGGCCAGAGGATCCACTTCCAAGCTCAGTAGCATGGCTGCTGGAATGCCTCAGAAGATTTGCTTCCAGACTTATTCACATAGTTGCCACAGGCCTTTCTTCCTTGCCATGGTCTGCTGCTCCATAAGCTGCCTGAGTGTTCCCATAGCATGGCATGGTAACTTGAAAAAGAGAAAGCCAGAGAGTGCCCAAGACGGAAACCACAGTCTTTTTATAATCTAGTCTCAGGATAATCTCAATTACTTCTACCTTTTTCTATTTGTTGAAGCTAATCAGTAAATCCAGCCCACACTCAAGGCTGGAGATTGATTACACAGGATATGAATAACAGGAGATAGGGATACTGGGGACTATCTTAGAGAATGTGTGATACACTGCTCTGTTTTTCTCCATCAAACTAGCTTTCCAAAAATTAGGAATAAAGTGCTCAGTATTGGAAGATGTGCTTGTGGTGCATGCTAAGTCACTTCAGCTGTTTTGTACTCTTTGAAACCCCATGGATTGTAACCTGCCAAGCTTCGCTGTCCATGGGATTCTCCAGGTAAGAATCCTGGAGTGGGTTGCCATGCCCTCCTCCAGAGGATCTTCCCAACCCAGGGATCGAACCTGCATCTCTTACGTCTCTTGCATTGGCTGGTGGGTTCTTTACCACTAGCGCCACCTGGAAAGCTCTTTGAAAAGTATATATAT
>NW_011494889.1:2898417-2905557 GCF_000754665.1 Bison bison bison | reverse complement strand
ATATATATATATATATATATATATATATAATTCTACATCTACTAGTGAAAGTGAAGTTGCTCAGTCATGTCCGACTCTTTGTGACCCCATGGTCTGTAGCCTACCAGGCTCCTCAGTCCATGGAATTTTCCAGGTAAGATTACTGGAGTGGGTTGCCATTTCCTTCTCCATGGGATCTTCCCAACCCAGGGATCGAACTTGGGTCTCCCTGGCTACAGGCAGACGCTTTACCGTCTGAGCCACCAGGAAGCATCTACAAGAGTGATTCTTAATTCAGGTCTCATGATATTCTGATGCATATGCTTGTGCTTAGTCACTCAGTCATGTCTGACTCTTTGTGACCCCATGGACTGTAGCCCACCAGGCTCCTCAGTCCATGGAATTTTCCAGGTAAGAATACTGGAGTGGGTTGCCATTCCCTTCTCCAGGGTATCTTCCTGACCCAGGGATGGAACCTGGGTCTCCTACATTGTAGGCAGATTCCTTACCATCTGAGCCACCAGGGAAATCCATTCTGATGTGTATATATTTTAAATCTTTTTTTATCTTGATTTTGCAAATGAAGATCAAGAGCAATTTTTAAATCACAAAAATTAAATTATCTTTGATTCCTTCCAATATTTTAGTATGAAAAAATTTCAAAGAAAAAGCAAAATTAAAAGGATTTTGCAGCATTGATATATCACTCATCATTTAAATACTATCATTAATATTTATCGTACTTGCTTCCTCACGTACCTCTTTATCTAGTCATCCTTTTATCTAGCCTTTTATCAGTCTTACTGTTCAGTGCATTTCAAAGTAAAGTGAAGATATCAATACACTTCCCCTTAAATACTTCAGCATGTATATAATTAACTAGAGTTTAACATTTATTTGCAGTATCTTATGCAAATTTATATATATTAAATTTATCTGCATTGAAAGGGCACACTCACCAAGTCTTAAACAATGCAAACACCTTTGTAACCCACACCCCTAGCAAGATATATGGCATCAGCATCACCTCAGAAAGTTTCCTCATGCACCTTCACAACCCCTGTTCCCACTCCTAGAGACAAATTATTTTAATTTTTTTTACCATAAATTAATTTTGCGTACTCTAGAATTGCATATAAATGGAGTCATAGAGTGTGGACTCTTTTCTGTAAGGCTTCTTTCACTTAGCATAATGTTTTTAAGACGCATCTGTATCATTGTGTGTATCAGTAGATTTTAAAGGCGTAAATTAAACATTTTAAGGGAGGAAATTACAGATGAAAGGGAACGGTTTGAGCAAAGGCCTAGAAAGACATTCCCTGTAAGCCATTTAACCTCAAGTCACATTGCACAAAAAATTGTGTCTAAGGAAAGATTGACTCACTGAAATGGGAAGGATAGAAGGATAGAATAATACCTCAAAAAGGCACGGTTCTGTGAAGGATGACATTGCAGTTGTCAGTGTCATTGGATCCACTCAATTCAGTCACATCTTCCTGAGAATAAGTGGCTGCTGCTGCGGCTAAGTCGCTTCAGTCGTGTCCGACTCTGTGAGACCCCACGGCAGCCCACCAGGCTCCCCTGTCCCTGGGATTCTCCAGGCAAGAATACTGCAGTGGGTTGCCATCTCCTTCTCCAATGTATGAAAGTGAAAGTGAAGTCGCTCAGTCGTGTCCGACTCCCAGCGACCCCATGGACTGCAGCCCACCAGGCTCCTCCATCCATGGGATTTGCCAGGCAAAAGTACTGGAGTGGCGTGCCATTGCCTTCTCCGAGAATAAGTGGAGGATACTCTTAAATACAACAGAAGTATGGAATCAAAATCACTCTTTGCAAGTGACTCATATATAATATTCTAAAAGTTATAAAATACATTTGGCAAATGGACTTGCAGAGCCCTTTAAAAAGAGAAGCTAGAGTGATATTTTTGTCATTGCCTGGAGCTACTTCTTTTGTCAGCCTAGTTCTCCAGTCTGGGTCCCTGTCTGGATTTCCAGCCTGGACATGTCACTTGTATCCATACTGATCCAGTCATTTGTCCTGACCTGCTCTGTTAACCAGGCTGCCACTTTTCCAGGTGTTCTCCTTTCAAAGATACTTTACTTCAAGCACTGAGAGTTCAGCTACTGTGATGCCATTGTCCTTGCTATTTTTGTTGCAGCACCTAATTGCTATAGAAGAAAGCAGTGCCATGCTGGCTCTGCAGATGTGAACTCAGTTTCCATGTCCTGTGTACTACTGTAGTGGGAAAGTGAAGTTTTCTGCAACATTAGGTGAGATAATAAACAGTTTCTGGTCTGAGTTTGCCTGTGAGCCCCTCCCCATTAATAGAACTCCTTTCTCTTATGGCTATACCATGGTCCTGCCAAAAAACATGTTTAAAAATAAGGGGGAAAAAAATACCTATGTTCTGGCTCAATTCTAACAGTGTGACCATAAGAATGTTGTTAACCTCTCTGATATTCCAGGTCACTAATATAAAAATTCTAGATCTTTAGAGAAGATCTAAAAATGTTTATCTCAGAGCTGTGAAGATTAAATGAGGTAACACATCAACCTATCCGGTATCTGACTTGAAGAAGACAAGAGATCATTCCTCCCTTTCTCCTCTCACCGAACCTGTCATCAGAGCAAAGGAACCCACCTCCCAGTACAGCAGTCAGCAGGCTAACCAACAGCAGGCTTTGCTAGTTTCTTCCTCTTTGCTCGTGAAAGAGAGATGTACCTGTAATCCCACTGGTTGAAATGATAAAAGGTAAAACAACAACAAAACCCCAGAAAACTCCATCCTGAATTCAATAGTACTTTAAAGTATTTTTTATTCATTTTGGACAAATTGTATATAAATGCATAAAGTATACACCATGATATTTTGATACATTATATATGTTGGGAAATGATTACCACAATCTACCTCGTTACCATAGTCATCACCACCCCCAGTTATCTTTTTTTTTTTTTTTAGTTTGGTGAGACCTCTTGACATCTACTCTCTAAGCAAACTTCAAGCATACATTATTATTTATCAGTCACCACGCTATACATTAGGTCTGCAAAAGTTTACCTTATAACTAAAAGTTTATACCCTTTGATCAATATCTCCCTTTTCCCTCACTCTCCAAACTGTTCAGTTCAGTTCAGTCGCTCAGTAGTGGCCAACTCTTTGTGACCCCATGAATTGCAGCACGCCAGGCCTCCCTGTCCATCACCAACTCCCGGAGTTCACTCAGACTCACGTCCATTGAGTCAGTGATGCCATCCTAGTAATTGCCATTCTACTTTCTGTTACTATGAGTTTGACTCTTTTTAGATTCCACATCCTGGTGAGATTGTATGATATTTGCCTTTCTGTGTCAGACTTATTTTATTTGGCAAAATTTCCTCTAGGTTCATCCATAAGTGCCAGAATTTCCTCTTTTAAGACTAAATAATATTCTGTTGTGTGTATTCACATATATTTATTGTATATATATGTATAATGTGATATATGTAAAATGTGACAAGTATAATGTTTTCTTTATCCATTCATCTGTTGACAGACACATAGGTTGCTTCCATATCTTGGTTACTATGAATAATGCTGCTGTGAACATAAGAGTGCATATGTCTTTGGGATATGATCTTATTTTCTTTGGATATAAACTAAGAAGTGGGATTGCTAGATCATATGGTAGCTATATTTTTACTTTTTTAGGACCCTCCATACCATTGTTCATAATGACTGTACCAGTTTGCATTCCCACCAACAGTTCACAAGTGTTTTCTCTAATTCCTCAGCAATACCTATCTCTTGTCTTTTTGATAATAGCAATTCTAACACGTGTGAGGTGATATCTCCCTCTCTTCTCTTTCTGTGACTCAAATAATGCATAGATTTATTTTTATTGATAGTATTGTATAATTCACATAGGTTTCTCACACTTTTTCCTTTCCCTTTTTCTTTTTGTTCCTCTGGATAATTTCAAATGATCTGCCTTGAAGTTCATTGATTCCTCTTCTGGGTGGTTGCATCTGCTAACAAACATCCCTATTGAATTCTTCAGTTTTTTCACTATTTTTCAGCTCTAGTATTTCTGTGGGTTTCTAGTATTTCTTTAATGGTTTCTATTCCTTTGTTGAACTTTCCATTTTGTGTATGCATTGCTTTCCTAATCTAGTTTAGTCGTCTATCTGTGTTTCCTTGTAATTCACTGAATTTCTTTAAAAGGATTATTCTGAGTTCATTATCAGGCTATTCATAGATCTTCCTTAGGGTCAGTTATTAGATCACATTCATCTACTTTGGTGGTGTCATGGTTACCTGATTCTTGGTGATCACTATATACGTATGCTGGCATCTGTGCATTTGAGGAATTGGTCCCCTCCTTCTGCCTTTCTCAGAATCTGGTTGGGGCTGCTGACTTGCTTCCTGTCCTGGTAGGATATGCTTCACAGCAGCCCACTGACTGGCCAGGCATCCTCATTTGGCAGGGCTGGAAGCTAATCTCAGCAGGTGGGCTAGGTTGATGACTTGCCTCCATATCCAGGCAGTGCTCCAGAATGGGTTCCCTGGTCTGTTCAGCCTGCTGCCTGGAGACCCAAATCAAGCAGACTGCCAACTAAGCTCTCCACCAGCTTGGCTTTGCAGGTGAGTCTAACTACTGGTGGGAATTGCTACTCAGGTGCCTCTGGTAGCAGACACAGTCTACCAAGATCCACACATTCATCACTCTGAGCTCTGCCTCCCCTTCTCCGTTTCTAACTGATCCCCCCAGTGATACCTGGGGCACTAAGTGGGCCCCCCAAGAAGTGTTGTGGAATTCTGGGGAAGCTGGATGGTCTCTTTGGGCTCTTTATCGTCCCACTGGAGTAACTGGAGGCCCTGGGAGACTCTCTTGGTGTGGGCTAAGGGAGGACTATGCAGTCGAAGTGTTCAGTCCCTGCGTGGGGAACTAAGATCACACATGCCTCATGACATGGCCAACAAAAATAAAGAAATGATAAGAATCAGGGAGAAAAGAAGGCATCTGTCTTCAGGAACTAAAAGATAACAGAGAAATATCTGAAGATGTTTTCTAGCACCCAAGTCAGGCAGCAATACAAACTACATTTGAAATTTCTGCCTCAGATACTATAACGAGCAGCAACAGAGAGAACTTGTCAGAATAGGGTATTGCTCTGTCATTCTGTCCACAGGACTGACAGACACGAGAAGTTTGGATTGCACCAATAGGTGCCCAGAAGGACAGCTCTTAACAACAAGCATTTTATCATAAACACTGTATACATTTCATTCCTGCTAGTGAGCTTTACAGCTAATGTAATATAAACTATTCTTTGAGCCTTACTTCTCTGAGATTCCAAAATAGATTTGTGAAAATTCTTGATTTTTTCCAGTGCTGTTTCTTATCCTCCCAGTAAAAGGTTCCTGGTGATCATCAATCTGCTATGTTCACATCTTGGGGCCCACACGAACAAATGAAGCTCATTCCTCTGATTCTGGCAACAAATAGTTCAGAGTGTATTCATGCTGGTATTAACTTACATTGTGGCCCTTTCTAATAAGTATGACATAAAGATGTAGCCAAAGTTTTTACTGAAAAAGTCATCATTTTTCCCTAAGATTGATTATTTAATTTCCAACAAGAAAAGGTATGTAGAATAAGGTTGCAACAAAATTATCAAGCCTTGAAACTATCTCCAAAACCCCATTCAGGCCTAAAAGGATCCCTTCTTTCCACATCCCAAGAAAAAAATCTAGATAGCGTAGAACTGAAGGTTGCAGGCTTAGACAGGCCTGTGTTTGAAACCAGCTCTAAACGGCTGAATGCATGGCCTCTGGAGTCAAGCTGCCTAGTTTAATCCTGTCTCAGATAATTACAGTCCCGTGATCACATGGAAGTTATTTAAAGTCTCCACACCTCACTTCTTCTGAATATATGGATAAATGAGGATAATAATGGGGTTGTTTCTGAAGATTAAATGAGACTGCTCACATGCAGTCTTCAGTAAAATGACTGAAATAGTACGTTTATCTTTCGTAAAGCTTGACTATTTACTTACAACTTTAAAAAATGAAACAGAACTGTAGACATAACTAGGCAGGTTATTATTTTTTTTCAGCATCGAATACATCATCCCACTGACTTTCCTGGCCTGCAAGGTTTGTGCTGAGAAGAGCCCTGATAACCTTACGGGGGTCCCCCTTGTGTGTGATGGACTTTTTTTCTCCTGCTGCTCTCAAGATTCTCTGTTTTTCTTTGGTTGTTGATAGTTTTATTATAATATGTCTCAGTGAAGTTTCAGGGGGTCGAAACTGGAGAAATTTGATCCTCATGTGCCTGGATGTCCATGTCTCTCCCCAGATTTGGGAAGTTCTCAGCCACCACTTCTTTAAATAGCTTTCTGTCCTCTCTCTCTTCTTCTGGGACTCCCAGAATGCAAATATGGTCTCACTTGATGGTATCCCCTAAGTCTCATAAGCTTTCTTCATTCCCTTTCATTCTTTTTTTTCTTTTTTCTTTTCTGATTGGGTGATTTCAGATGATCTGTTCTAGAGTTCACTGATACTGTCTTCTGCCTGATCAATTCTGTAGTTGAAATTTTCCACTACCTTTTTTTTTTTTCAGTTTAGTCATTGTATTCTTCAGTGTCACACTTTCTGTTTGGTTCTTTCTTATTTTCTATCTTTGTTGAACTCTTCATTCAGTTCTTGTGTTGTTTTCCTGATTTTGTTCAATGTTTTCTCATAGCTCTCTGAGCTTCTTTATTATTTTTCTTCTTTTTTGGCTGTACCATGCAACATGTGGGATCTTAATTGCCCAACCAGGAGTTGAACCCACATACCCTGCATTGGAAGTGGCGTCTTAACCATCAGACAACCAGGGAAGTCCTCTGTGGACTTCTTTAGAATAGTTATTCTAAATTCTTTGTCAGGCAACGTGTGAATCTTCATTTCTTGAGGATCAGTTACTAGTTTGTTGTTTGCCTCCTTTGGAAGCATTATATTTTCTTGATTCTTCATGACCCAATAACCAATCACAGGCATCTGTGATTTGAAGGAGCAGTCACCTCTTCCAGACATGATTGAGTGCTTTAAGTAAGGAAAGACCTTTATCTGAAGGTAGGAACATGCCAGAGTGTGTGTTGGCCACAGGCAGAGTGGTGAGGGGTGCCAAGTGT
>NW_011494889.1:2880039-2898317 GCF_000754665.1 Bison bison bison | reverse complement strand
ATCTGAAGGTAGGAACATGCCAGAGTGTGTGTTGGCCACAGGCTAGTGGTGTGAGGTGCCAAGTGTGGGGGCATGTGGTGTCTCATGAAAGTCTTGTCAGCTCAGGCAGCTGTTGTCCATGACATTGTAATCTTTGGCATGTAATCTTGGTGGCAAGCTCAGACGGTAAAGAGTCTGACTGCAATGCAGGAGACCCAAGTTCCATCCCTGTGTCAGGAAGATCCCCTGGAGAAGGAAGTGGCAACCCATTCCAGTATTCTTGCCTGGACAATCCCATGAACAGAGGAACCTGGCAGTCTTTAAGTCACAAAGAGTCAGACATGACTTAGCACTAAGCACGCATAACTTGGTGGCAATAACTCTGTGGAGTTCGCAGTGGCTACAATAGCTGTTGGAGTCCAGTGGCAAGAGATAAGGCAAGTGACAGTGGTGGCTGGAGCCAGAGGCACGTACATGCTTGGCTGCAAGGTCTGTCTCTCTATGTACTGCATGTGTAGCGGCAAAGGCAGGCTCTCAATACTACTGACTCCTAGTTTGATGAACTTATCCCCACCTAGACTCTAACCAAATCAATCATCATTGTAGGAAGTAATCGCAGCCCAAGAGAGAGTCTGGCACAGGTTGCATTCTCAGGACGGAGACAGAGTTGCTCACTTCCCATGTTTATTACATACCCTCAGGGCATATTTACATACCACAGCCCTTTCACAAACTATTTAGGAGAAAACAAGTATCTCTTTCTACAGTTATTCACTTGTTACCTCCTGGGCTCATGACATGTTATTAACACTGCTCTCCTCCTTATTCATCAAATCCAGAATAATTATTGTCTTTCTCTTCCAAGAAATATTTCATGGTATTAACCCCAGCTATGCTATGAGAAGGCAATGGCACCCCACTCCAGTACTCTTGCCTGGAAAATCCCAAGGACAGAGGAGCCTGGTGGGCTGCAGTCCATGGGGTCACTAAGAGTCGGACACGACTGAGCGACTTCACTTTCACTTTTCACTTTCATGCATTGGAGAAGGAAATGGCAACCCACTCCAGTGTTCTTGCCTGGAGAATCCCAGGGATAGGGGAGCCTGGTGGGCTGCCGTCTATGGGGTCGCACAGAGTCAGACACGACTGAAGCGACTTAGCAGCAGCAGTAGCAGCAACCCCAGCTATGCTGAAGAGCCTTCATTTTCATCGCTAAATATGGAAATAAACTTTCCTTTTTTACATTGGGTAGTGTCAGCTACAAATTGGCACTTTTCAAGAGCATTGCCAATGACTGAACAACAAATGAATTTGCCATCTGCCTCTATGGAGATGGAACCTTGAGCTGCTATAGCAGTTGACCTTCAACAATCCCTGAGAGAGGTCAGGGTGTAATGAGGCACTCTGTGCTCCAGGGAATCTGGCGGGACAGGTCTTTAGATAGATGTTTTTAGGAACAAATTTTATGATCTCAATCCTTGCATCTCCTCATATCTAGAAAAGGCAGAGGAACCAGAGATCAAATTGCCAACATCCTTTGGATCATGGAAAAAGCAAGGGAGTTCCAGAAAAACATCTATTTCTGCTTTATTGACTGTGCCAAAGTCTTTGTGTGGATCACCACAAACTGTGGACAATTCTGAAAGAGATGGAAATACCAGACCACTTGACTTGCCTCTTGAGAAATCTGTGTGCAGGTCAGGAAGCAAAACAGTTAGAACTGGACATGGAACAACAGACTGGTTCCAAATCGGGAAAGGAGTATGTCAAGGCTGTATATTGTCACCCTGCTTATTTATCTTATATGCAGAATATATCATGCGAGATGCCAGGTTGGATGCACAAGCTGGAATCAAGATTGCCAGGAGAAATATCAATAACCTCAGATATGCAGATGACACCACCCTTAGGGCAGAAAGTGAAGAACTAAAGAGCCTCTTGATGAAAGTAAAAGAGGAGAGTGAAAAAGTTGGCTTAAAACTCAACATTCAGAACACTAAGATCAGGGCTTCTGGTCCCATCACTTCATGGCAAATAATGAGGAAACAGTGGAAACAGTGACAGACTTTATTTTGGGGGGCTCCAAAATCATTGCAGATGGTGACTGCAGCCATGAAATTAAAAGACGCTTACTCCTTGGAAGAAAAGTTATGACCAACTTAGACAGCATATTAAAAAGCAGAGACATTACTTTGCCAGCAAAGGTCTGTCTGGTCAAAACTATGGTTTTTCCAGTAGTCATGTATGGATGTGAGAGTTGGACTATAAAGAAAGCTGAGTGCCAAAGAATTGATAGTTTTGAACTGTGGTGTTGGAGAAGACTCTTGAGAGTCCCTTGCACTGCAAGGAGATCCAACCAGTCCATCCTAAAGGAAATCAATCCTGAATATTCATTGGAAGGATGGATGATGAAGCTGAAACTCCAATACTTTGGCCACCTGATGTGAAAACCTGACTCCTTCGAAAAGACTCTGATTCTGGGAAAGATTGAAGGTGGGAGGAGAAGGGGACAACAGAGGATGAGATAGTAGGATGGCATCACCAATTCAATGGACATGAGTTTGAGTAAACTCTGGGAGTTAGTGATGGACAGGGAGGCCTGGCGTGCTGCAGTCCATGGGGTCACAAAAAGTTGGACATGACTGAGTGACTGAACTGACCTAAATCCCTTCATGGTGACATCAGAGTCTCATGACTAGCAAAAAACATTTTGTAAAATGAATGCTTCGTGGTATCGAACTCCCCCTTCACCAAAACCTTATATATTGACCTTCCCACACTGCTGCTTTGGAGTGGTTTCTCAGAGCCATCTGAGATGCTGCCTCCTGGGCTGCAGTCCTCATTTTGCCCCCAAATTAATTCATAACTCTCAAATTGTACATCTTTGTTAGTCAACAGTGGGGTCAGCATACAGAGGTGAGGAAGACAGTGAGAAGCATGGGAGAAGACAAGATGAGGTTGAAGAACAGTAGCAGATAGTTTCAGAGAAGGCAATGGCACCCCACTCCAGTACTCTTGCCTGGAAAATTCCATGGGCGGAGGAGCCTGGTGGGCTGCCATATATGGGGTCTCACAGAGTCAGACACGACTGAAGCGACTTAGCAGCAACAGCAGCAGCAGATAGCTTAGTCTGTGACTTACCTTGCCTTTCCTTCCGTTTTATCTTTCGAACTCAGATCATTTTAGGAAATATATTTTAAATCTTAAGAGTTTCTGGAGATGTGTACAACTTACCACAGTTCCTTGACAAGCAAAAGGGCAGTTTTCTTCTGAACTATGAAGACAAATTCATAGGAAGAAACATTTTTAGAAACATAATATCCATACCCACCAAAATAAAATGAGAATGTACACTTCTCAGTAGTGATTTTGACAATGTTATTTATTACTTAACAGTTGAAGAAAAAGAAGCATATGGTGCACAAACACCTTTCCAGGTCCATGGATGTGAATTTAAGAAGTTGTTTTGAAAAACATCTCAGTTCTATACTTAAATGTCTGCAAAACAGCTGCCACCACTGTACAATGTGACATTCTTGGTGGCATTTGGTAGATTGACAACAAAAGAAATTGGTACTGCATGTACCACTGATGTCATAGAAATAATTATACTACTGAACAGTTGCTGAAATCTATTTTTAACATAAATCTCAATAATAGACATATAAAAATGAAAGATTTTATAAACCTGTTATGAGAGAAAAAAGATTCAAGTTTATAGAATTAAAGTAGGCTAGGAATGTTCTTGCTAAAATTGATCTCTTAAAGGTCAAGAATGAGTACTTTCCAAATCCTCTTGCCTGTTATCAGTCTTCATCTTCCTTAACTTCTCTTTATCCGTCCTTTTTCTTGTAATTCTCTGCCTCCCTCTCTTGTACTTCTAAAATGTCACATTCTCCTGGTTCTTTTTCTGTTTCTCTGCATATGCTCCTGCCCTTCTCCTGCTGCCCTTGAACCAGTTGAGATAAGTGGTTAAGAAAGGTGTGTCTTGGAATCAGACACACCTAGGATTGAACCCCAACCTTTTGAGTAGTTTGGGGAAATAACTGAATATCTGTACATCTCACTGTTCTTAGCTATCCAATCAAGATTAAAAGTACACTACTACAATGGACTTCCCTGGTGGCTCAGACGGTAAAGCGTCTACCATGCAGGAGACCCCAGTTCGAGCCCTGGTTGGAAAGATCCCCTGGAGAAGGAAATGGCAATCCACTCCAGTACTATTGCCTGGAAAATCCCATGGACAGAGGAGCCTGGTAGGCTACAGTCCACGGGGTCGCAAAGAGTCGGACATGACTGAGCAACTTCACTTTCACTACAATGTAAGCTCCCATCAAGACTACTCCTTTGTACAATTTCAGAGGGCCTCATTTCATTCCATGTAAATGCCCCATACCTCCAGAGTTTGTATAATATAGTGAGCATCCCTGGTTCCCTCGCTTGTTTAAGATTGATGAGGACAGATCCTATGTTTTGTTCGCCAACTGCTTAGAACACTGCCTGAAGCATAATAAACATCCAATAAATATGTACTGAACATCAGATCTGTCAAAATGAGTTACCCATGTTTCTATTTTATCTTTTTGCTATACCATCCTGGAGCATAACTTCTATACTCAGTGTCATATTGTGGTCCAGTATGGCTGCTGGAGAGCCAGCCATTGCATCCAGCAGAGGAAAGGAGAAAGGGCAAAAAAGCATACTTCCCAGCCGATCAATTCTCCTTAATTAGTCTTCCCAGAAGTCACGAAAATCCCATCCATTCACAACTTGTTGTCCTGAACTTAGCTATGTGACCCTATTTAACTGGAAGGGATTGGGAAATTAAGTTTTTGACTGGGGGTATTGCTGCTTCATGTGGAATCATGGTTCTGAATGTATTTACATTGGATAGGCAACTAGCAATCTCTGCCACAAAGCGCTTGGCACAACTCAGAGACCTTCCTTCCAGGACTCTCCTCTCCAGTCTCTGCTTTCAGGACCCCAGCACTAGCGGAGGGCACTTCTCTGTGAAGAAATTTGTCACAATTTTGGAAAAACTAATGTCTGAAAATTTTTGTTTGTTATTTTGTTTTTTCTTTGGTTCTAACAATCATTTTCCTGTGACTTTAACCAATTTGTATAGTTCCACTCCATAAAAAAAAAAAAAATATTGTGTTTTCAATATAACCATGGATGTTTTATTGAGTGATTGGGTAATAGCCCTTCAAATTTTAAAAAGACCCATTATGTGACAATGAAATCTTGTTGTCTTCAAACTGAATATATTCTGTTCTTTAAACTTTTCTTCATGAGATACTACCCTCTTATTCTTACTCCTCATCAAGTTGTCATTGGCCTTTCTAAAATGTGGCTCCCAGGAGAGTGTAGGATATTCCAGATCTGGGCCAGCCAGTGAACTTGGGGAACTAACTGTTCCTGTTTTTCCCAACACCTAAGGTTGAACTAACTTCTTTGCCAACTGCATTATACTATTGGTTCACTTGGAGCTTGCAGCTACTAAACTATCGGTTATTTTTCACATGAATCCGTATTAAGATAAGTTCTCCCATTTGTACTTTGTAGTATTTTTAACATGAATGAATTTATATTTGACCTGGCTATACTTTCTCTTTAGTGTATATGTTAAATCTTTAAGAATTTTTGTTCTGCCCCTCCAAGTATTCTCTATCTCTACCCATCTCTCTCCCAGCTTCATGTCACCCACAGATCTGAGCAACCTTCCTTCTAAATCTTTACTCAGGTCAAACCATTTGGCAGAAAATTGGTACAGTGGTAGATAATAAGAAATCGCCTTTTTAGTTAACACTAACCCATTGTCATCAGTCCTGGATGTTCATTGGAAGGACTGATGCTGAAGCTGAAACTCAGATACTTTGGCCACCTCATGCGAAGAGTTGACTCATTGGAAAAGACCTTGATGCTTGGAGGGATTGGGGGCAAGAGGAGAAGGGGATGACAGAGGATGAGATGGCTGGATGGCATCACTGACTCAATGGACGTGAGTCTGAGTGAACTCCAGGAGTTGGTGATGGACAGGGAGGCCTGGCGTTCTGGGATTCATGGGGTCGCAAAGAGTCGGACACGACTGAGTGACTGAACTGAACTGAACTGAACCCATTGTCATGTGAGGCAACTAGTTTCTTTCAAAGTCATGTTCCAAGGCTTGGGTGCATTTCATTGGAAAAGATCAATAGAGTAAATAGAAAAAGTAGGAAACTTACAAAATGAGGATCTGCAGGAAAAAAGAAAATATAGGTCTTTTTCCCTCCCGTTGTCCTTACGAGAGATGGGCAAGACCAGAGCATTACAGGTGACCTCCCCATGTGGTTTTGTGTTTCAGGACAGGGACCTAGCCCCAGAATGCTCCCCCTTCTTTCGGGGCAAGTCTGCAAATAAACTGATTGGTCATCTGGCAATGTGGCTTTGGATGCCGGCTGTTCTTGGGAGCTCGCTGAAGAAGCAGGCAGCCAGCACCTGCAGACCGTGGGCCCGTGGCATACTGCAGCCCTGTCTCCTCATGGAAGGGTGCCAGAGGCACATCCCACTGACCACTGGAGAAGGGGTGCCCCAAATCCCAGCTGACTTGCTGACCAGACAACCTAGAGAGAGTTCCCAAGCTCATTGTTGCCCAATTCCGCCACTTCCATCACACCCGATAATTAAAAGATTCCTTGGATTTAGTCTTTTATTCAGGTACAAATTCACCTAAGAATATTGACCTCCAAAAGGAGATGTGATCTATCTATCATCTATCTTTCTATCTATCCACAATGGAATTATTAGCCATAATAAAATAATTAAATAATGCAATTTTGTATCAACATTAATGGACCTAGAGATTACCATACTGAGTGAAGTAAGTCAAAGACAAACACCATGTGGTATCACTCACATGTGAAATCTATAAAAATGAAACAAATGAACTTATTACAAAACAGAAATAGACTCATAGACATAGAACACAACCTTACGGTTACCAAAGGGGAAACGGCAGGGGAGGGAGGGATAAATTAGGAGTTTAGGATTAACTGGTACACACTACTATATATAAAACAGATAAGTAGCAAGGACCTACTATTATATATAAAGAAATATATGATATATGGATTTTATATATATATATATATAATATTATGGGTTCTTCTGAGAACCCTCCGCCTGGAGACCACAGATCCCTGGTGTGGCTGGTCCTTCAGCTGACTGTTTACAAGCTTCCTGCCCCGCACTCCCAACTCAGGTTCTGTTTTCGACAAAGTATCTCCAGCCCCTTCCTGCTGTAGATGCCTCATTCTGGCAGAATGTCTTCTTGAAAAAAGTTCTTTTCAGCTGACTTACAGCTGGGTCTTCAAACTTCAGAGAACCCATGTCAGATTTTTCCAGGAGGGTTTTCTCAGGCAGTTCCTTTCTCGTTGGCTTAAGGTGAAGGGAAAGCCTCCCTCCCCACTGAGGGTGGGGCAGGTGGAGACACTGGCAGCTCTCTGCCAGCCTTTGAAACACCCTGTGTGTTCTCGGCCTTTCCTCGTGGACCTGCTCAGCTGCTGATGAGCAAAGGGCCGCAGCTGGTTCCATAGTCTCTACGCTTGCAGTGTTGCACCTGCAGTTCTTGGCTTCTGAACTTGCTCTAAAACGTTCAGACCAGAGGAACAGTTGTGTTTAACATCCTGTTACACGAAGATCTTTGTAAAGAGATACAGAGCAGAGGGAAATAAAGTGATGCAGGGGAGACAGAAAGGCTCTGACTCTGATTTTGCTTATTGGGCACCTGTTTTGCACCAAGCACTATACTAGGTTCTATGTACAGGCTACACTATTTAATCTTCATATCAACCCTGTGGAGTACGTACTATTCCTGTCTGCACCCAGCACACTCTTGCCATTTTACAAATAAGGAAACTGAAGTTAATACCTTTCTCAAGAATACAAAATGACTTACATGATTTCCAAACCCACACATTTAACCCCCATGCCACACAGCCTTCAGAGAAGTAGGGAGAAAGATGACAGTTCTATAGGAACCTTTAAGAAAAGCGTCAGTCAATTGTCTCTAAGCCCAGAGAGAAAGAATTTGGGTTCACACTGCTTTTGAGAATGTGACTGGGAACCCCACTGACTCAGGCCGCTGATGCAATAACAGAAATTTGCCATCTTAGGAAACTGTCGTGTCAGAACCAAACTCTCCTGTCCACTGTTCCAGGTCCCTATCAGTCATGCCATTATAGAGACCTTCCACTCCACCAAAACAATTGTTTTCTTGGCCCAAGAATGCCGAGCTCACTTCCTTCTCAATTCAGAACTTTAGGGTATGGCATACTTCCAGGCTAAAAAAATCATCCAATTATTCTTTAGCAATCTATATTTGTCACTGTATTTCAAGAGCCAACTCAGAACTCAAATCATGAATTGGCTTGGTGGTATTCACCCTCAGCATTCATTTTTACTTTCCCCGTTTTTTCCTAGGGACCAAAAATAAAGATGCAAAGATGTGCAATTGGCTGTTATGACCACTAGATGGGGATCTAATGATGGCAAGATGAAATGCTGACTCAGTTTCCGAAGAGAAACCAGAAAACTGATAAATTTAGAGGTTGAGCTTAGAGGCTGAAGTTTACAAATTGCTCGACAAGGTCTGAGATATATGTTGGAACAATTACATATTCCATCATTTTCTTCATGAAGAAATCAAAACCCAAGAATGTAAAGCAATTTATCAAAGGGTAAAAGCTAAATCATTAATGTCATTTTGAAATTGCCTTATTCCATTTTTTAATACTTTCAGTGCATTTTTCTAACAAAACTTTAGATAGCAGCAAGGATATTTAAGAATTTAACATCACTACAAAATACTTAGAATTAACAATATCACCAGCCATGGAAATCATTTTTGAGCACCTAACATGTGTTAATGCAGAAGGCAATGGCACCCCACTCCAGTGCTCTTGCCTGGAAAACCCCATGGACAGAGGAGCCTGGAAGGCTGCAATCCATGGGGTCGCTGAGGGTCGGACACGACTGAGAGACTTCACTTTCACTTTTCACTTTCATGCGTTGGAGAAGGAAATGGCAATCCACTCCATGTTCTTGCCTGGAGAATCCCAGGGACAGGGGAGCCTGGTGGGCTGCCGTCTATGGGGTCGCAGAGTCGGACACGACTGAAGCAACTTAGCAGCTTAGCAGCAACATGTGTTAAACATTTTGTGTGTGTGTGCTCAGTTTTGTCCTACAGTTTTGTCCAACTCTTTGTCCAACTCATGGACTGTAGTCTACCAGGCTCCTCTGTCTATGGAATTTTCCAAGCAAAAATACTGAAGTGGGTTGTCAGTTCCTACTCCAGGGGATCTTTCTAACCCAGGGATTGAACCCACATTGTAACAGGAGGGAACGAGGCAGGGCACAACTTTTGAAAGAACGGCATAGCCCAAGGACACAATGTAAACTGATTAGAATTAAATGGAACCAAGAGGGCAGACAAGTCTAGACCCTGATCCTCAATCAGCAAGCCAAATGACACACCCAGAGGTGCCAAGACACTGTCAAAAGACCGAGGAGTGAGTGGTGGCCCAATTCTTGGAAAGCTCCACCCCTTCCCCCAAAATAGATGGAATAATCCTCCCACTCATTAGCATATGAAATTACCAGCCTATAAAAACTAACCAGCCACTTTTTGCTGCAATGGTCCACACTGTCTGTGGAGTGTACTTCTCTGTGAATCTGCATAAATCCACTTCTTACCTATCACTTTTTCTCTCATTGAGTTCTTTCTGTGATGAGACATCAAGAACCTGAGCTTCATTAGGTCCTGAAACCAGGTACCATGGGTTTTGGCTGGGTCTGAGTCCCAGCCATGTAGGTTCGTGTCCCAAGCAAGGTTTTGGCTGGGTTCAAGTCCCAACCATATAGGTTCGAGTCCCAGCACGTGGGTTCAAGTCCCAATCTGAGGTAAATTGTTTCAACATCTCTTGCATCTCCTGCATTGGCAGGCAGATTCTTTACCACTGTGCCACCTGGGAAGCTCCTGTGAAACATTTTAGGTGATGCTTTATATTCATTTGCCTTTGGTACCCTGGGCTGGACCCTTTCTGGCTTCAGACACAGAGAGCAGCCAGACCAGAGCTGCTGCTACTGCTAAGTCACTTCAGTCGTGTCCGACTCTGTGCGACCCCACAGACGGCAGCCCACCAGGCTCCCCGGTCCCTGGGATTCTCCAGGCAAGAACACTGGAGTGGGTTGCCACTTCCTTCTCCAATGACCAGCACTAGTGACCACCAGTCCACAGTGCAGGGGCCCAAGAGCTTCCCTCACAGAAAGTGACATTAGCCTGGGAATGGGCCATTCAGCAAACTCAGCATTCACTCCTGCAGATGCTGGGCTGGCCACTGGGGTCCAAAGATGAAATGGGCCTGGTCCCCATCCTGGATCTCAACCTGAGGTGGAAAGGAGTAACACGCTAACGAGTACACATTGATTTGTGTGAATATTTGTTCACTGGACTTAGCGCCACAAACACTGGGGCTCTTTCTGTTTTGCTCATACTGAATGCCTGATACGGTGTTCACACATGGAAACCTCTCTGTAAATGTTCCCTGAATAGGTGAATATTGAACTTTGGTAAGGAGGCAGCACTCACTGCTTATATTCATACTTCAGGATTAGAGTAAAAAAACAAACAAACTTGCCTTCTCTCTCTTTAAGGTTCTCGTAGGACCCTCAGAGACAGTATAGAAGGAACACTCGTGCAGGAGAGTGGCTGATGATGGCCAAGGCTCATGACTCATGCACCTTCATACCAATGGAATGTCCATGGTTACAAGATGCGTCATCCCCACCGGGAAAGCCCACTACTCTGCTGGTCTGGTTACTTTTCCAGTTCACCTAAGTAATCCAAATGCAGTGTGGACACTCCATGTGCTAGTTCCAGCTTCCAAGGTACATTAGACAGTGCTCCACCATCTGTCCCTCACCAGGGGTGTGGGTTGTGGGGCGTAAAAGAAAGCAGGACCCTGTGGGGCTCCTGAGCACGCAAGCCTGTCCATGTTCCCTGTGTCCCATTTGTCCGGAATACACTCTAACATCCATGTCCTTCCTTGAGTTCCAAAGGACAGAGTCGAACAGTTACTAATCAGGGATGGGAGAGGGATGAGGAGACAAGGGAAGGGCGACCAGCAAACAGTATGCAGCCTGGGGGCAGGGTCCTTGTTCCACCTCAAGGGATACACATAACAATACATTTGAGCTCCTTTATAGAACTAAAGTGTTAGCTGCTCAGTTGTGTCTGATTCTTTGCGACCCCATGGACTATCCCATGAGGCTCCTCTGTCCATGGAATTCTCCAGGCAAGAATACTGGAGTGGTTAGCCATATCCTTCTCCAGGGATCTTCTGGACCCAGGGATCAAACCCGTATCTCCTGCACTGAGTCAGATTCTATACTGTCTGAGCCACCAGGGAAGCCCAGCTACCAGGGAACTAAGACACCCCAACAAATGGAATATATTAGCATTCTTCATTCCAGTGAAAGTGAAAGTGTTAGTCGTTCAGTTGTGTCCAACTCTTGGCGATCCATGGCCTGTAGCCCACCAGGCTCCTCTGTCCGTGTGATTCTCCAGGCAAGAATACTGGAGTGGGTAGCCATTCCCTTCTCCAGAGGATTTTCCCAGCCCAGGGATCGAACCCATATTTCCAGCATTGCAGGCAGATTCTTTACCATCTGAGTCACCAGGGAAGCCCCTTCATTCCAAAGAAGGTCACAGTATGATAACCTGGAAAAGCTCATCAGGAGACCACCTGAGGCCAGATTAAAGGAATAAAAAGCCTACAGACACCCTAATCCTTATTAGCAAGCCCACCCTTGAACCACTGCTATAAAACTCCTCACCAAATCCTCCCAGATTGGGACACAGTTTTTCAGGGACACTGTTGCATCTCCCTTTGCCTAGTAAAAGCTATTGTTCTACTCCACCCAAAACTCTGTCTTCAAGATTTGATTCGGCACTGGTGCACAAAGACCAAGTTTTTGGCATCATGCAGAATAACATGGTGACCCTTCTGTCATCACACATGAACATTGTCAGGACAATGATTGGGCAAGCTCTGGAGATAAATATTTCATAGGTGAACGCTTTCAATCCAGCGCTAGATTCCAAGTGTGAATATGGCGTCATCACTTTGGAAAATAATCTTGTCAACAAGGGAATGTTTTTGGTTTAAGATCACTGATTCACTCACTCTCTCTTGCTATTTCTTCTTAAGCAGATTCTGACAAAAACCCACTTGCACAACCATCTCACCAAGTTGAAAGTCTCTGATTGTGATCATTTTTCATAATTAACATGATTAAGGAGCAAAAGCCCCCTTCCCCTCTCAAATGCTCTTCAGGACTAGAGCTACAAGTTTAAGCTACCTTAGCATAATAAGGCATCTGTTTGGAGCCTGAAGGGAATTCCATTCAAATATGGAATTAATTATTCCAGCTAAACAGTAATTGGGCACAGGTTAGGGGTCTTGTATAATACTCAATTGAGATATGAAGGAAGAACCAACTTACATTTCAAAAATTTTAGCCACATGAATGTGCCTGAGTGAACACTATCTTCTTCTCAGCCTCCAGGCCCTCAGCTGTCCACTCCACACAAAGAGAAGGCACTTTGGCATTAGCTCAGGTGAGCATTCAAGGAGAAAGGCTGACTCTGATGTACGGTGAGACACACCAAGGAATACTATGTAGAGATAAATACAATCATGACTCCTAGCTTTAAAAAACCCGGCATCAATATGGGGAGCCTTGTGAAAAATTGTTTTGTAAAAGTATAAATTGAGCTATCTAAATACTAAGAATCACTTCATGATTTATTAGCAACCAAATGTTATAAAGAGAAGTCCTAATGGAGCCGCTGTAAGTCAGACTAGCCAGCTACAACCTCACAGGTGAGGCAGGGCCGCAGACAGCCCTTGAAGAAAGACTGAGCAGTAGTTCTTTTTTTATCTTCTGTATTTGGCCACAAAGCCTGATTTTTTTTTTTTTTTTAAGCACCTAGAGTCTGATTGTTCCAGGTAAGTCTGGTGTTACTTTTTATTGTGACGATGGCTATTTTCCCAGTATAATAGTCAAGCTCCATCTGACAATTTTTTTAATTAATTGACTGATTTGGGGGCTGCACTGGGTCCTAGCTGCTGCATGCGAGCTTTCTCTAGTGCAGCAGTGGGGGCTACTCTCCATTGCCGTGCACAGGCTTCTCATCATAGTGGCTTCTCTCCTTGTGGAGCACGGGCTCTAGGGCGCAGGCTTTGTAGTTGTCGTATACAGGCTTAGTTGCTCCGTAGCATGCGGAATCTTCCCAGACCAGGAATCAAACCCATACCCCCTGCATTAGCTGGCAGATTCTTATCCCCTGTACCAACATGGAAGTCCTGATCATTATTTATTTACTGGATTTGTTAGTGCTCCCATCAATTTCAGCAGAGCTGTCTTGATCTGAAGCATCGTCCAGGGCTGAGGTTAGTTGAGCATCCATGCCTCCAGGTCCCCTGAGGTCTCCTGCTGAGCTCTGACCACTCAGACCCTTTCTGCCCTATCTCAGCCAGAGATGTCCTGCCAAACAGCACCCAGAACTACCCAGTCTCTTCCCCATCAATCCTGTATGGCAAGCTCTGAGTTGGCACAGGGACCACAGAGAGGATTAGGATGGGTATTTGTAGACTAGAGAGGCACACAGTCACATAAATTTCAGCTTAGCATCATGCGTACAGTAACGGTGGCAACCTAAGGGAGCATGGAGGGAGTTCAAGAAGGCTTCCTGGCAGAAGTAGTACAGGAAATGAGAAAGTAAGAAGCTGAGGAAGAGAGGTGATGGGGTGGGCATTACCAGATGAGAGAACATCATGAGCAAAGACAGGGAGGTGAAAAAGTTGGTGGCATTGCGGTGGTATGCGGTGCTGGCTTTTCTGCAAGAGCTGGTTGGAGACAGTCAAGAATTTCCAGTTGCTATATTCAAAGTCCTGTGATAAACCGTAATAAAAAAATATGAAAAGGAATGTATATATGTATACCTGAATCACTTCGCTGTACAGCAGAAATTAACACAACATTGTAAGTCAACTATACTTCAATAAAATAAATTTAAAAAAAAGAGTTTCCAGTTGTTAAACCTTTGGTGGCTTGAAGTTGGCTTTCGCAGGAATATTTATACCATGGAAACTGGCAAATGCTACAAATAAGGACATTTTTATGTATTAGAAAACCAGTTTATCAGCACACCATTGGACTTTAATGTGAAGAAGTAACAGCAATTTGTTAATTTTGGAAGTAACGGGACTCTTGGTTAAAAGGAACAGAAGTTTATGTTAAGGATAGTGGGCTATCTTATAGATTTCAAGGAAATGGCAGGCCTTTAGAGAAAGGTATAACCAAGAACCTGAACACTGACCAGAGCTTCTGGCTTTCAGCTCTGCTTTCTTCTGGTATCTGTCTGTGTCTCTCTCTCGTTTTCCTCTCTCTCCCTCTTACTCTCTCATCCTCCTCATCTGTTACAGTTCCAGATGTCAGGAAACATCACTGACATGATTCTTAAAATTTAAATATGACAGTTTGAGCTACTGGAAAACACTCATTTCTCCTTCTCTGTTCCAGTTCCAAAATGTCTTACAGAAGGATTGCAATTCACTCACTTTGACCAGATGTTCCCTTCTGAACCAATCAACTGTAACAGAGGAGGTATGACTCAGAGAAAGAACTAATATAGTCCTTATCTTGCCAATCAAAACCAATCAGCTGTGGTCAAAGTTTGCATACAGCCCTGCTTACAAGGTAGCCATGTGTGGAGGAGATGGTGGTGGGGAGTGGGTGGGTAGCAAATCCTAGAAGGAAGGATGTACTGGGCAGAAAAGCAATAGGTTTCAAGATAGAGAAGGAGTGTAGCAGGAGGTAAGCTGGAAGGTAGGTAGACTTCGGCATGGCAGACTTGGACTTTATCCAGTGGATGACTCAGAGAACAGGACCAGGGCACCTGGGGAAGGATATGGCAACCAGATTTCTATTTTCAATAGATTGCCATGGTTGTGCCATAAAGGTTGGGTATATGACAGGTCAGACTGTGGCAGAGAGGGCAATCAGAAGATAACTACTGTAGTCCAGGCAAGGATTGACAACTTATTTCATCTCACCTTATGCATATAACTGTGCTTTATTTCATCTTTTTCTCTTTGCTGGCTTCATCATATTACTCCTCATTTTTTTCTCCCCTTCATTAAGTTGCAGATGGTTACTATTTTGGGGGGCTCCAAAATCACTGCAGATGGTGATTGCAGCCATGAAATTAAAAGACGCTTACTCCTTGGAAGGAAAGTTATGACCAACCTAGATAGCATATTGAAAAGCAGAGACATCACTTTCCCAACAAAGGTCCATCTAGTCAAGGCTATGGTTTTTCCAGAAGTCATGTATGGATGTGAGAGTTGGACTGTGAATAAAGCTGAGCGCTAAAGAATTGATGCTTTTGAACTGTGGTGTTGGAGAAGATTCTTGAGAATCCCTTGGACTGCAAGGAGATCCAACCAGTCCATTCTAAAGGAGAACAGTCCTGGATGTTCTTTGGAAGGACTGATGCTAAAGCTGAAACTCCAATACTTTGGCCACCTCATGCAAAGGGTTGACTCATTGGAAAAGACTCTGATGCTGGGAGGGATTGGGGGCAGGAGGAGAAGGGGATGACAGAGGATGAAATGGCTGGATGGCATCACCAACTCAATGGACATGAGTTTGGGTGAACTCCAGGAGTTGGTGATGGACAGGGGGGCCTGGTGTGCTGTGATTCATGGGGTCGCAAAGAGTCGGACACGACTGAGCGACTGAACTGAACTGAACTATACTGGTGGTTGTCTTCCTTCACCCAAAAGTCATAAGCAAACTTATTTTTTCCCTCTGATTTATATCAAACAAGATGTAAGCAATTTCTACAAGTAAAGCCTTGTAATCCCCTATTGTTGCTTCCCTTGATAAGAAGAGACCTTTAAGAAGTCATTACTGCCCAACTTTTTCCCTTGACCTTCAGAATTCTCTCCTCCAAAGGCTTATTATTATGGTTTAATATAGCTTATTTTATCCCATTTTAATACAGAAGCAGCATCATGTGGGATTCAGAATAACAAATAGGAGGAAGGAGAATGAATTGAAATAGACAAGACTGGAAAAGCAAGAGAGTCAGGGGAAAAACCATGATGACCTGGAACTCAACGTTGAGCTGGAAGGAGAGAGATTACACTTGAACCAACTAGAGGCTCCAGAGCAGAGCAGCAGAAGAGGAGAAAGGAGAGGAAAGTTCAACATGCATTTGAATTACCGTTGCTTATTAACCTCTACTTCTTTGTTGGACTGTGTTTTTACCAAGGCTGATCCATCTGGGGTCCCTGATGTATACAGGTTATAAATTGCTAAGTCTCTTTGTTAAAGTTATTATTTTGAGAATCCATCCAGTAAAATTTTGAATTTTTTAAAATTGAAATAGAGATACAGAAAAAACAAAGTGAACAGCTTGATGAATCTTCATGGTCTGAACAGAATATACCTGTGTACCCAGCATTCAAATTCAAAAGTAATTTATTACATACACCTAGGAAGCCCCTTCTGTGCTGCCTTTTGATCACTACTAACTCAAAAGATAAGCTTGCTTCTAACAGGACAGATAGGTTTTTCCGTGTTTTTTGTACTCTTTGTCTATAAATTAATTCACATGATATGTTCTCATTTGGAGCCGGCTCCTTTGGTTCAACATTATTCACAGGATATTCATCCATATGGTAGTAAGAAGTTAGAAATCACTCATTCTTATTGATACGTAGAATTCCATTGGGCTAATATGCTATAATTGATTTATTCTTCTGTTGATGAGCATGTGGGTAGTGTCCAGTTTGAGGCTACTATGAATAGAGTTGCTAAGACCCATCCAGTTAATATGAAAACTAGTACTGATTCTTTATTTTCTAAATTATGCATTTATTTGGCATCAAGGAGTAGGTTTTTTGATTTAAAAATCAAAAATTTTAACCAGTCCTTTAATTTAGCTACTCCAATCTTGATCAGAGGACTGGGAAGGGCTGTGGAGCATGAGACAGGTTGCAAGGGAGGGCGGGGTTGGGGTGCAGAGAACAATATAATAAAAGAAAATAAAATTTTGCCTCTGGCCAAATGGGATTCATTTGCAAGGCAAGATCCCAAAACTATAGAGCACCTTAATCTCCTTGGGACATTCTGCCTCCTTAAATTCAGGCTCTTCCTTTACACCCAGCTTCACACAATAATAGTAGAACAATACAATGTTTCATTTAATCCATCATTAACATGCCATGGCCACACTTCCCTCAGCATCTGCCTATATTTCCATTTTTGTTGGACAGACAACAAATCCAAAATTTAATTATTCATTAGTTGAGAGAGACACTATCATATATTAAATTGCTTCCCTCCATCCATTTTTTTCTTTATATCTCCATATGTATTTGCCTTTGAGATTGGAACTGAGCCTATTCATTATGCAGGAAACAAAATAAAAAATGATCTCTAAATAAAGCAATGCACAGTGGGTCCTCAAAGTTCGTTAGAAACGCATGCACACAGAGTTTTCCACTGTAAGAATTTTCTACCTTATTAGAGTTGACATTTAGCCCAGCCCTACATCTGAATTATAGAAAATGACTCTTTTAAAATAAATTGGCAGAGTACTGATGACCTTGCCATCTGTGTGAATTATTTTAACTTTGCTGTCTAATGAAAGATATACTAGCAAATGTTGCATTTCCATCTCATGGCTTTACCCATAACCATATTTTCCTGTTTCCTACTTGCAATGAAAGAGGGGTGGGGGAAGACAGTGGGGAGTATAGGAGGATGACCGAAGATAGGAACAGGCTACTTATATCTGTCATTGACTGAATTATGACAATGGCATCATGTAGATTTCACAGGTGCAGTTAAGAGGCAGGTGGAAATATTTATAATTTGCAGTAAACACTGTCAGCCTGGCAATTGACTCTCTATAACCACCGTATAAATACTGTGGTTAGGATGAGAATTTGGGAGGAAAGTTCTGCCAACAAACCTAAACAATTTTCCTGCATCACTGATCAGTTCTTCATTTGGAAAGGGAAATGTTTGATATGAAAATCTTTGCATTTTAAAGTAGCTTTGAGTCCCGGAAAGAATGCTGATCAAGAGCCCAAAGAACTGAATGCCAGTCCTTTCTCTCCCACGTCTTAGTTGTTTGACACTTGACAAGTCACAGCCCCTCCAAGTCTCTGCTTCTTTGTTGC
>NW_011494889.1:2853271-2879939 GCF_000754665.1 Bison bison bison | reverse complement strand
CTTCTTTGTTGCTGCTGCTGCTAAGTCACTTCAGTCCTGTCCGACTCTGTGCGACCCCATAGACAGCCGCCCACCAGGCTCCTCCGTCCATGGGATTTTCCAGGCAAGAGTACTGGAGTGGGTTGCCATTGCCTTCTCCAGCTTCTTTGCTAATGATTCTCAAATAAAGAAGATGATCAATGTGAAATTCTTCTCTGTAAATGATTCAGCCCTGGCCCTAGTCAACAAAGATTGTGACAAGATATTTCCTTTTGGAAGATGTGTCTTTCAGCAATAAGTACCAGCTAATAATATCAATGTTTGTATTCTGTCCTTCTGTTAATTTTTCTCTTCTTCCTGTGGATTCTGGGCCGTATGGAAGGTCCACACACACACCTGTAGGTGAGCCGTCTGGCACTACAGGAAGTATGGCTGTGTTTTCTTTTTTCTTTTTTTTCATAGCCATCACTCTTTTTTAAATTTATTTTTAGTTGGAGGATAATTGCTTTACATTATGGCATATTTCTGCCATACATCAGTATGAATCAGACATAGGAATACACATGTCCCCTCCCTTCTGAATCTCCCTCCCAGCCTTCTAGGTTGTCACAAAGCACCAGGCTGAGCTCCCTTATTGCTCCCTAACCAGAATGTGTGAGTATGAATGTGTTAGTTGGGAATTGAGTACAGGAGGAAACAGGGAGGTTCCCTGGATTTCCAGACTATCAACAAGAATTTTTTGATGGCAAATATAAATTGGAAGAGGAAAAAGATGAAATTAATCTCTTTTCTCATGGAAAACTGATGACTCTCTGGGGCACACCCTCCAAACAGTCTCAGTAGGGAAGGACCCTGCAATGGGATCTAAGGACTTTAGGGCAGGCTTCCAGCTCTAAAAGAGCCTGTAATCACTAAGTACAAAATTTCCACCTCCAGACCTTTATGGTCAAATGGACTCCAGATGGAATGAGCACTTTTAACATTTAGATGTGATAGGGATACAGGTATCAAATTGTTTTTCCAGCACTGTGGATGACTTGGATAGCATCATGGGCCTGAGGGTGGGGATGGAGGTGGGATAAACAGAACTGGAAGGTATCAGCTTTGCAGAGAGCTAGCCCAGCACTGGGATCATGGGTAAAAGAAATGAACTCTGTCCCCAAGGGAGTCAGTCTTGTGATCACCCAAAACATAAGCAGATAATAATGCAAAGATACCAAAACCCATAAATTAAGAGTCTAATATTCCATTTCATAGGTGAAGAAACTGAGGCTCAGAGGGAGTATAGATGACTCATCCAAGGCCACTCAAGATAAGTGACTCATCCAGGGTTACCAAGGACCAGGTCTCCCACCACAGTTTCTCCTCTCACCAACCCCCTTTCCTCATTTTCTTCCTCCTCACTCTCATATTAGCACCTTATACATGCCAAAACTGTGCAAAGTGTTACATGAATACTTTGCTTTTAATCCAAATAAATTTCATGGATAACATATTATTATGTATAATTTTACAAAGAAGTAAACTGAGTGTGGAAGAGATCAAATCTTGCCCTTCTTCCATGGTTATAGATTTGTGGCCACAAATAGAAAGCTAGACTATATTTGCCAGCATCCCTTGCAGGTAGGCACGGCTGTCCGACTAGGTTTTCTCCCTTGAAATAAAGGTAGCGATTGCCACTTCTTGGATACATCTCTAAGATGATGAGGGTATATCCTTGACTCTCTGTTTTCTCTTCCGTTTACCAGCTGCAGATGATATGAAGATCCCTGGGGAGAGCAGAGTCCCAAGAGAGAAGGAGCAAGTTCCCTAAGATACCTCATAGGAGAGTGCCTCCAGCCCACCTGAACACCTGCCCTAGACTGCTAACAGAGTGAGAAATAAATGTCTATAGTGTTTGAGCCACTATATAACTGGATCATTTATACAGTGATTAGCTATCCAAACTAGCACAATGAAATGTAATCTAGAATTGTTAAGTAACTATGTAGTCATGACTTTTCCTAATATCTGATTAAGTCTAAATTCTAAACCATTGATCTCCAAGGTGGGGCTCAAGATTAATCAATATCCAAAAGGACAGCTTTTAAATATGAGAAATTCTATTATTTTATTTTGTACATTTTTAAAATGTACAGCGTCAGTACAGTTTTATACACCTTGATGGTTGAAACTTTTTACTGATGCAGGGAACTATTGAAATAGCTAGCCCAAGTGGTCCTGATGCTGAAGTGGAGGTGAGTACTTATGATGGTTTTGCTTCTGTGATTTGCTGCCTGTTAACATTCAAATTTCAAACTACAGGGACCTTTTTAGATGCCACTTGTTTTTCATTGACTGCTGGTTAGTCTTCACCTTCAATACTTCCTTTTTGCTACTTAGGTACTTGCATGCTCAGTCACTCAGTTATGTCTGACTCTTTGTGATGCCATGGACTGTAGCCCGCCAGGCTCCTCTGTCTATGGGATTCTCCAGACAAGAATACTGGAGTGGGTTGCCATTTCCTACTCCAGGGGGTCTTCCTGACCCAGGGATTGAACCTGTGTCTCCTTCACTGACAGGCAAATTCTTTTCCACTAAGCCAACTGTTTGCAACTTAGGAGGAAAATAGAAAAACAATTTTTTTGCTTTTCTTAATTTGTTTAGCCTTCCTGGAGCCTTGAGGAAGTGTTCTTTTAGGAATCTGTGGCTGAAGCTCCTTTACAAATGAATATTTGTCATCAGGTGCTTCCATCTCCTTGATATTGTGAGCCTACCTGTCTGACTTTTACTTGCACTGTCGCATGTGATTCTTTCTGAAAGGCTTCACCTGCAGTATGGAAGTCTGACTTTACTACAAGATTATAGGTTCCCTGCTGTCTGGACTGCTACAATCCTCTGTAACTTTCTAAGTTTCCTACATGCCATCAAGAATTTCAGCCAAACCCCCAGCACTTTCTGATATTCTACTAGCATGCTCTTCCCTCCTAAGCTTTAGGAGAATTTTTTAGTTATTATCACTGCACAACAAATTATCTCCAAACTCAACATCTTAAAATAACATTTATTTTGCTCATGAATTTGCAATTTAGGCTTGCTTCTGATCCACTTGGCTTTGACTGGGATGATTCAAGGCTAGGAACTGGAATCTTCTTGAAACACAAGTGAAGGGGGCAGGGCACGACATTTAAAAGAATGGCAGAGCCATTGAGGACACGACAAAACTGGTTAAAACTGATTTAGGCCCAAGATGGCAGAAGATTCAACTTCCAGTAGGCCTTGAGCCTCATTACACACTCATTATAATACATCAAAAAAAAAATGTCCTTTTCATTATAGGGGACTGGAATGCAAAAGTAGGAAGTCAAAAAATACCTGGAGTAACAGGAAAATTTGGCCTTGGAGTACAGAATGAAGCAGGGCAAAGGCTAATAGAGTTCTGCCAAGAGAACACACTGGTCATAGCAAACACCCTCTTCCAACAACACAAGAGAAGACTACACATGGACATCACCAGATGGTCAACACCGAAATCAGATTGATTATATTCTTTGCAGCCAAAGATGGAGAAGCTCTATACAGTCAGCAAAAACAAGACCAGGAGCTGACTGTGGCTCAGATCATAAACTCCTTATTGCCAAATTCAGACTTAAGTTGAAGAAAGTAGGGAAAACCACTAGACCATTCAGGTATGACCTAAATCAAATCCCTTATGATTATACAGTGGAAGTGAGAAATAGATTTAAGGGACTAGATCTGATAGAGTGCCTGAAGAACTATGGACTGAGGTTCGTGACATTGTACAGGAGGCAGGGATCAAGACCATCCCCAAGGAAAAGAAATGCAAAAAGGCAAAATGGTTGTCTGAGGAGGCCTTACAAATAGCTGTGAATAGAAGAGAAGTGAAAGGCAAAGGAGAAGAGGAAAGATACACCCATTTGAATGCAGAGTTCCAAAGAATAGTAAGGAGAGAGAAGAAACCCTTCCTCAGTGATCAGTGCAAAGAAATAGAGGAAAACAATAGAATGGGAAAGACTAGAGATCTCTTCAAGAAAATTAGAGATACCAAGGGAACACTTTATGCAAAGATGGGTACATACCATTTCTGGTATGGAAATGGTATGGACCTAAGAGAAGCAGAAGATATTAAGAAGAGGTGGCAAGAATACATAGAAAAACTGCACAAAAAAAGATCTTCATGACCCAGCTAACCATGATGGTGTGATCACTCACCTAGAGCCAGACATCCTGGAATTTGAAATCAGGTGGGCTTTAGGAAGCATCGCTATGAACAAAGCTATCGGAAGTGATGGAATTCCAGTTGAGCTATTTCAAATTCTAAAAGATGATGCTGTGAAAGTGCTACACTCAATGTGGCAGCAAATTTGGAAGACTCAGCAGTGGCCACAAGACTGGAAAAGGTCAGTTTTCATCCCAATCCCAAAGAAAGGCAATGTCAAAGAATGCTCAAGCTATTGCACAATTGCATTCATCTCACATGCTAGTAAAGTAATGCTCAAAATTCTCCAAGCCCAGCTTCAACAGTACGTAAACCGTGAACTTCCAGATGTTCAAGCTGGATTTAGAAAAGGTAGAGGAACCAGAGATCAAATTGCCAACATCCACTGGATCATCAAAAAAGCAAGAGAGTTCCAGGAAAACATCTATTTCTGCTTTATTGACTATGCCAAAGCCTTTGACTGTGTGGACCACAACAAACTGTGGAAAATTCTGAAAGAGATGGGAATACCAGACCACCTGACTTGCCTCTTGAGACTGTATGCAGGTCAGGAAGCAACAGTTAGAACTGGACATGGAACAACAGACTGGTTCCAAATAGGGAAAGGAGTACGTCAAGGCTGTATATTGTCACCATATTCCAGGGTGGTTTTTTGCTTTTTGAGACAGTCTACACTCTGCCTATGGAGGGTATATGTCTCTCAATAAGTTTACTTCTTACCTATCACTTCGCCTCTTGCAGAATTCTTCTGTGCTGAGACATAAAGATCCTGAACTTCAGCAAATCCTGAGGCCAGGAGTGTAATCTCAATTAAAAACAGTGGGTTCAGTCCCAATCTGAGCTGTGAGGTTTCAACTTGAAGATTAACTTATTCATGTGTTTTGCAGTTAATGCTGGCTGTCAGGTTGGTTAACACTATTGGCTAGGACAAATGACCTTTCTATGCGACTTGGGCTTCCTCAAAGTATGGTGGCCAGGTTCCAAAGATAAATGTGTTGACTGAGTCAGATGGAAGTTTTGTCACCTTTCATGACCTAGACTTAGAAATATTTCTTCCACCACAGTCTACTCATTGCGGCAGTTGTGAAGTGCCCCCTTCCCCAACACACACTCTCCAGTTTCAAGGGGAGGGAAAATAGACTGTATCTCTTGGTGGGAGCACGTGCCTTTTTAGGAAATACTGTGTCATTTTAGGAAAATATATTTAGCCACAGGGATTCTCCTGATGGTGATGTTGTGGATTCTCCTGGTCAGGAGATTTTATTTCTTTACATTTCTATTCATGATAAGAATACTTAGTGCTACCTCAAATTTCAAATTTGGGGTTTTTTGCTCTTTGACTTCAATGTTTAACATTAGAATGAAAATCCTCAGTAACCTTATGGAGAAAATAGAGCACACGTTCATATGTTTTCATTTGCAAAAACCATTGTTTGTCAAGAGTAAGACAAGATTCTTTTCTTTTATGCCAGCGCAGAGCGTGATCTTACATTGATACTTATTCTGACACTGGTAGGAGATGTGATTTTTCAAGAGCTTTCAAAGTAAATTCTTCTCTTGTTGTCTGCATACACATTTCCATCTGTTCATGGCTGACATGGGAGGCGGTCCAACTTCCTTGAAGGTCAGCTGAAGCAAACTTTTGTTGCAAGGCAGTAAACACTTTCACTTGATAAAATTACTTATAGAATTATTGGATGAATGCATTTCAGGGCACTTCAACCAACAGCTCTCTTGGATGTGTTTAAAGCTTCCTACTGAGAATGAGGCAGCATTTCAGCACAGTCCTTAGCCATGTTTGTGAAAGCTCAAGCTTTGGAAAGCAATGAAACCTAAGCTAATTAACACAAGATATGAAACACATTCAAGATTGGCCAGCATCACTGAATTTGACTCAAAACTAAAGCCTCTAAAGTACACTGTGAAATTGCAAATAGGCTGTTTACTCCATGTGGACACCCTCCGGCTTGCTAACTTACTTTGTTGAACGCTTCTGCTCATTAATCTCCCGGAAATGGATCCTGTTCCCAATTTCGACCCTCTTCATCCTGGTAGAAGACTCATTATCTCTTGCCTTGTTCAATCACCTGGCTGGATCTTCTGTTTGCATGGCCAACCCATTCTCTGACATTGCTGGTTCAAAATTCTTCAGGGGTTATGAATTAAAATTTGCACTTCTTTATATTTGATTTCTTTACATTAAAGTGAAAAGCCCTTTATAGCTGGCTCCATACTGTCTTCCAGCTTCATCCCCTCCAAAATGTATACTGTTCTCCAAGATAAACCACTGGGATCTGGCAACAAAACTCACACTTTTTCTCATTGTTTCTGTTCCTGGCATTCCTCAGCCTGAAGTACTCTTCTCTCAACCTGTTGCTATGCTATGCTAAGTCACTTCAGTTGTGTCCGACTCTGTGTGACCCCATAGATGGCAGCCCACCAGGCTCCCCCGTCCCTGGGATTCTCCAGGCAAGAATACAGGAGTGGGTTGCCATTTCCTTCCCCAATGCATGAAAGTGAAAAGAGAAAGTGAAGTTGCTCAGTCGTGTCCGACTCTTAGTGACCCCATGGACTGCAGCCTACCAGGCTCCTCCGTCCATGGGATTTTCCAGGCAAGAGTACTAGAGTGGGGTGCCATTCCTACCTATTTTTCAGAATCAAACTAAAATGATTCTGTACATAATCGCTGCAGCTGGAAGGGATTTCTTCCTCCTTTGAATTCACGGACTTCATCATTTGCACCTCTCTAGTTACTCACATGTACCTTCTCTACCTTGTGTTATAATTATTTAAGAATATGTCTTAATTTACTTACTAGACCAGAGTTTCTTGTGGACAGAGTATACATGCCCGATTCACCTTGGAAGTCACCAAATCATCTAGCCCAGCATCTGACACATGAGGCTCAAATTCAACATTTAATCACTCCAAACCATCTGTTTCCCCTGCAAATTTGTCCCTTCTCCTGTTCTTAAGTGATTCCATTCTTTTTCCATATTCATAGCATCAATCGCCCATCATACCAACCACCTTTCTTATTGATTTTTCTTTTACAATCCTGTGCATCCATTTTTTCACTGCATTTCCACTTTATTGATATCTCCCTACTCAACTTTATGACCTAAACTTTATAATAGTCTCCTAAGACATTTTGGCTTTCAGCATCTCTATCTTCAGACCTATCTGATAAAAAAAAAAGTACCAGCTTAGGATCTTCCCTTGGGGTCCAGTAGTTAAGATTCCACCTTCCAATGCTGGGGATTCGGCTTCAATCTCTGTTGAGGAACTAAGATCCCACATGCCTCGGGGCAACTAAGCCTTGTGCGCCACAACTTCTGAGCCCATGCCCCACAGTTAGAGAGCCCCACATGCCACAAAGAAGAGCCCACGTACCAAAGCAAAAATCCCGCATGCCACAACTGAGATGCCACACAGCTAAACAAGCAAAAAGAGCGCCAGGTAAGTACCCCAGCACTACTGGTCCACACAAGCACCCTCTTCTCAGAAACTTTAGACAATTCCTGACGGCCCTCCAGGCAAGTCTGAACACCTTAATTGGGCACCTGAGAGTCCTCCCTTGTCTCACCCTGACTTTTCTCTCTGGCTTTACCTCCCTCCTTTCCTACACGGGATGCTTCTCTTTAACTAAACTGAAGTCTCCCTTCCAGGGCCCCTCTTCCAACACAGACTTTGTTACTGCCTGGATTCCACCTTGGCCTCTTAAAATCCTAACCATCTTTAATCCTGAGCCAAATTCCATGTCCTTTGTAAGGGGCCTTTCCACATCCTCCCAGGCAGAAGTTCTCTCTGGATATGCCAGCTTGCCATCTAGTGATTTTTTGTCTCCTTCTGCCTCTCAGAGCTCACTTTCTCCTTCTCTCAGGCCTTATCATCATCATAAAATTTCTCGTAGAGATGACCCTCCCAGCCAGCCAGCCCTTGATGAAATTTTGTCACCATCTGTACTGACAAGTTAGACCTCTGGGACTATGATTATGTTACAATATGTCATTCTATTACAGTGCTTCAATAATTACTTATATGTTTCATATTTTATTCACTACACCATAGATCTTTGGAGTTTGCAACCATGGAAGGGGCATTTTCCATCAGAGGAAGCACAATGCTGTGGTGAAGATCATTCATAGTTTTTGGACCCAGATTAGTTGGGTTCAAATCCCAGTTCAGTTCAGTTCAGTCCAGTCACTCAGTTGTGTCCAGTTCTTTGTGACTCCATGGACTGCAGCACTCCAGGCTTGCCTGTCCATCACCAACTCCTGAAGCTTGCTCAAACTCATGTCCATTAAGTCGGTGATGCCATCCAACCACCTCATCCTCTGTCATCCCCTACTCCTCCTGCCTTCAGTCTTTCCCAGCATCAGTGTCTTTTCCAGGGAGTCAGTCCTTTGCATCAGGTGGCCGAAGTATTGGAGTTTCAACTTGAGCATCAGTCCTTCCAATGAATATTCAGGACTGATTTCCTTTAGGATTGACTGGTTGGATCTCCTTGCAGTCCAAGGGATGCTCAGGAGTCTTCTCCAACACCACAGTTCAAAAGCATCAATTCTTCAGTGCTCAGCTTTCTTCATAGTCCAATTTTCATATCCATACATGACTACTGGAAAAACCATAGCCTTGACAAGACAGACCTTTGTTGGCAAAGTAATGTCTCTGCTTTTTAATATGCTGTCTAGGTTGGTCATAACTTTCCTTCCAAGGAGTCTTTTAATTTCATGGCTGCAGTCACCATCTGCAGTAATTTTGGAGCCCAAGAAAATAAAATCTGTCACTGTTTCCATTGTTTCCCCATCTATTTGCCATGAAGTGATGGGACTGGATGGCATGATCTTAGTTTTCTGAATGTTGAGTTTTAAGCCAACGTTTTCACTCTCCTCTTTCACTTTCATCAAGAGACTCTTTAGTTTTCTTCACTGCCATAAGAGTGGTATCATCTGTATATCTGAGGTTATCAATAATTCTCCTGGCAATCTTGATTCCAACTTGTGCTTCATCCAGCCCGGCATTTTACATCATGTACTCTGCATAGAAGCTAAATAAGCAGGGTGACAAATCCCAACTCCAACTTAACAATGATGTTACAACGTGTGACAATGTGATTGGGAAAAGTCACTTAAGCTCTCTGTGTCCCAGTTTCCTCTTCTGAAAGATTTGGATAATAACAGAACTTAACTAAAAGGGTTGTGAGGACTAAAGGGGTAGAAAATACAAGACAAATGAGCAATATATGGAATACAGAAAGCACTTAATATATATTATTAGAAATAGTACTATTTTTCATATTTGAAATAGTATTAGAAGAGATTTCCTAATGGGGGGCATGCATTTGTAAAGCTTTTGAAAAAGAAACTTTTCTGGGACCCACCCTAGGCCTACTAAATAAGAATTTCTTGAAATGCAGATTGGAGAAAACCAAGGACACATGAGAACTAAATACAATGTAGGATCCTGAGCCAGAAAAAGACATTCATTGGTCAATTTTCAAAATTTAAATAAGGTTTGTAGGTAGATTAGTAGTATTGCATCCATGTTAATTTCCTAGTTTCAATAAGTGTGCTAAGGAGACTCATTTGGGAAAAACTGAGTGAAGAATATACAGAAACTCTATTATCTTTGCAATCTTTTTGTAAGTCTGAAGCTAATTCAAAATAAAAAATTTTTAAATTTTTCCAAGGATGGGGCATGTGTGTTATCAAAAGGATCCATTGGTGGGTGATTTGATACACACACTTGCTTACAGCTGCCTAGAGCACAACTCTGCCTGCTCCAACAGATGAATCAAATGATTCATTCCATGTGCCTTGGATGATTGTTCAGTGTTTTGCAGCCCCTTGGTGATCTCCCCAGTGAAACTCCAAGCACCCAATAAACAGAGCCATTTAACTCTTTTGCTGCCCCCAAAGGACCCAGCTTAGTACTCTGTAGATTCAACAGTAGATAGCATTTGTTTAATTAAATTTAATCAGCTCTTCCTTCTATGGATTACCAAAAGAATTTTTAGTAGCTTTCCTAGGAATACTGACCTCTTTCCCAAGAAATAATGCTTCTTTAAATTCATTACTGGACCTCAGAATACAGATGAACATTTTTGGACTCATATTGCCTTCTGAATTTATGTATCTTACCTGTAGAGAGTTCTGGAAGGAAACTGAAATGTAAAATGTTCAGTTTAGCAGTATCTCTAAAGTGCTATAAGTCTTTGAAATCTCAATGGAAACAGGAAATATTCCTTTAGAAAAATTGTGGACTTAATATCCCAGGGGGAATGCAGAGGGTCTGGGTTCAATCCCTTGTCTGGAAACTAGATCTCACATGCCACAACTAAGAGTTCTCATGCTGCAATTAAGACCCAGCATATCCAAATAAATAAATATATTTTATTAAAATATCGTAGGAGGTCATCAGAGACAACTAGCAGCAGAGCGCCATTTCTGATTTCATACCTGAAGCTGTCAAGTAATCCCAAAGCCCACCAGGCTCATGTTTCGTTGCTCTAGAGTTGTGCATGCCTGAAAGGAGGCATTTAGAATTGATAGGGGAACTGGAAATGGCAACCCACTCCAGTATTCTTGCCTGGAGAATTCCACGGACAGAAGAGTCTGTGGGCTACAGCCCATGGAGTTGCAAAAAGTTGGGCACAACTGAAGTGACTTAGCACAGCACAGTGAAACTAATTGTATCCACACTACTCTAGAGAGTTCAAAAGTCACTGGTACAGCATCCCTGATAAAGAATGACCCCATTCCGGCTCCAACGCGCTCAGCTCTGGGAACTCTTTATTTTCCAAAGTAAGCCAGTCCCTTTCTAGGATAGCTTTACTATGCCATCATTCCCATGTGGCATCAATGTCAAGCACTTACAGCCACATGGTTCTGTTCTTTGGAGTTAAAATTTATAGAACATTTACTGTGCTTTAAGATCTTAATTGGAATTGAGAATACAAAGGTATATGGCGTACATCTGAGATCTCTAAAGGTTACCATCACAAGGTCTATCCATTTGGAGTAGTAAAACTATACAGAAAAGATTGGTGTGACCCAAAGTACCTTTTTGAAAATGGACATTGTGTGATACCCTGCCTTCTCTTCTCCAAACTAACACACTCATGAACTTGACAGGTCTGATTTTTCAATATTTCCCATGCCTCTAGAATAAAATCCTGACTTCTTACAAACTTCAGCTTAATAACCTGAGTGTCCAGCCTCAGCTCGACCCTCTCCCCACTGTTACATGCGCTCTAGCACCCCAGTCTTCCTTGCGGGGCCACATTCCCATCCCAGGGCCTCTGTGTTTGCTGTTTTCTCTGGCCAGAATTTTCTTAGCCAGGTCTTCATAGGCTAGTCGCTTTCTAATTCTTCAAGTCTCAGTTCAGAAGCCTTTACTTCCAAGAGGTTTTTCAAGAAAACTCTAAAATACTCCCTGAAATCGTACGCACCCTCCCTCATTACCGTCACTGCAGCATAACTTATGAAATCATCTGTTGATAGACTTTTCAACATACATACCATTGTTAGATTTAGTATTTTATGTTCCCCCAACTTGAATGAAATTTCCACAAGGTCAGGGTCACACCTATGTTACTCCCACTGCACCCCTCTACCCACTTGGAAAGTGCTCAATAGTATAATTAATGAACCAGACCCCCCCTTGATCCAGATAATTCTTTCAGAGCAATCTCAATAAGTCAAGGGTTCTCCTGACAACATCCAGTGCACACACTAAGACTGAACATGATAGAAGAAAGTGGAAACAGTCTTCAACATAATGAAGATGCCAAGAGCTTAAGCCCACCAAAGCTGGACTGCAGCCTCCTGACACAATCCCACACTCAGTACACAGCCAGGGCAGCTCAGGGGCTCACTAGATTTGTTGCCTAATCACCCAAAAGGATGGGCTTCCTTGATGGCTCAGCAGTAAAGACTCTGCCTACTAATGAGGGAGACTCAAGAGATGTGGATTCAATCCTGGGGCCAGAAAGATCCCCAGGAGAAGGGCATGGCAATCCACTCCAGTATTCTTGCCTGGGAAATCCCATGGACAGAGGAGCCTGGTGGGCTACATTCCATGCGGTTGCAAAGTCAGACATGACTGAGTGACCAAGCAACAACATCAACATCCAGCAAAAAATGTGCGACCATCTCCCAGCAAGCCTGCTTTCATCCACCACCTGCCAGCTTTCTGATAATGGCTTCTCTACCCTGAGCGCTCTTCATCTCATTACAACCATACCTTTAACTCAGGTTTCAAGGCTTTCTCCGGCTGTATTTGCCAGTGCACTTTTGGGGAATACTACTCACCCAAATAAAAAGGCAACAAAATAGAGCCCACTTTTTATGGTGGAGTAACCTCTCCCAGACCTGAAGAGTATGAAAAGAGAAGCTGTGTTTCCTTCTCATATTTCAGAAAATGGTCCCACCAAATCCCAAGTCTTAACAGTGGAAGGGACCAGCCTTCATTCTGAGTCTAATAAAGACTCTGAGTGTTGACTAGAAAGATCCACTCCTATGAGTAATGAGATAAAACTAGTCAATCCTAAAAGAAATCAACCCTGAATATTCATTGGAAGGACTGATGTTGAAGCTGAAGGTCCAATACTTTGGCTATCTGATGTGAAGAGCCTACTCACTGGAAAAACCTGATGTTGTGGAAGATTGAGGGCAGGAGAAGAGGGCAACAGAGGATGAGATGGTTAGATAGCACCCATGACTCAGTGGACATGAGTTTGAGCAAACTCTGGGAGATGGTGATGGACAGGGAAGCCTGGCATGCTGCAGTCCATGGGGTTGCAAAGAACTGGACATGACTTAGCAATTGAAAAACTAATAAGGTTGTTAAAATTGTGAGTTCACATTTTGGCATTTAACCTAGAAATGTAATTGGGATGCCCAGAGCCTGTGAGCCCCACCAGCTGACTATTATGAGTCCTTCCACAACTGTGGTGATTGTAAGACATGTCTGCAAGTCCTTTGGCCTGCTTGCCATCAAAACATGGGGTCTTGGGCCCCTTCCCTTGAGTCTGGGTGGAACTTTGTGACTGACTTGACAAACAGAATGCAGCAAAGTGGTACTGTCACTTCTGACACAAGTTCAGAAAAGGCCCCTCAGCTTCTGCTGATCTTTCCCAGGAGCCTCAGTCCAATGGGACTTCCCAGGTGGAGATAGTGGTAAAGAACCCGCCTATCAATACAGAAGACATAAGAGACATGAGTTCGATCCCTGGATTGGGAAGACTCCCTGGAGAAGGGCATGGCAACCTAATCCAGTATTCTTGCCTGGAGAAATTCCAAGGACATATAAGAAGGTTCAGGTCTTCTGAAGCCAACATGTGAGGAGAACACAGTGAGAAACCAGAGAGAAAGATATGGATTCCTGAGGAGCTCCCATTATTCAGATCCCAGCTGGGTAAGTCCTAGCCCTAGCACCAGAATGAGAATGCCACTAGGTGACTGCAACCAAAAGCAAACCCCTGAGCAAAAGCTGCAGAGCAGAGCCCAACCAAACCCCAGTCGCAGGAACAAAATAAATGATGATCAATATTTTAAACCACTGTTTTGTGGTAGTTTGTTGAGCAGACAGCAGACACCAGCTCTTTCTAAAGGTACTTGGTTGATGTAAAGTATTGCAAGGGCTATATCCTAATACTATCTCAAATATGGCTACAGCTCCTACCCTGCTGATAATTAACATAATAATGGCTGCCATATGTTGTGCTCCTTCTGTGAAGGCAGACACTTACTTAAGTGCTTTCTATACATTATTTACTTGTGTTAAAGACAACAGGCCCACAGTGTAGTTCCTGATGGCTCAGATGGTAAAGAATCTGCCTGTGATGCAGGAGACACAGGGTTTGAGCCCTGGGTGGGGAAGATTCCCTGGAGGAGGTAATAGCTACCCACTCCAGTATTCTTGTCTGGGAAATCAGAAGAGTCTGGCTGGCTACACTCCATGGGGTCACAAAGAATTGGACATGAACAAGTAACTAACGCTTTCATTTCTTTCATACTAAGCCTCAAGACACCAAAGCAAGACTTAAGAATTCATTTAATTACACTTTCAGCTCTCCCAGGCATGAAATCTTAAAGTAACCAATCAGAAATTACCTGGTCAGCACTAGTGAGGTCATCTGCCTCATATACCCCTGCTGTCCCCAGGGGAAAGTGACCTTGCCACAATCAAACCACCTTTTGCTGGTATAACTTTCTTGTCTGGCTCCCCTCTGCCTGTAAGTTTACCTTAGGTCCAGCTCCTCACAGCTCCTCTCTATCTGCGAGATAGGATGCTGCTGCCTGATACATAAAACCTGGAATAAAATTGATCAGATCTTTAAAATTCACTCGGTTGAATTTTGTTTTTTTTTAACACCTGAATTCTCACAAAACTTCTGTCTGGTAGATAATATTACCTCCATCCTACAAGTAAGGTAGCTGAGGTTTTAAGACATTAAATGACTTCTGCAGTGTTGTCCATTTAGCAGGCATTTGTTGAGGGCCTCCGTGTTCTGTATCTAGAACTGAGAAAAATGAGGTCAAGCAGACATATCCCCACTTCATAGAACTTACTGGCTGGTGGGACAGACAAATATTGACTCAGATTCACACTAATTAATGGGATGATAATAGTAAGGAGAGGTATATGTACTATGAGAGTGTATAACACGGAGATCATCTGGGGAGTCAAAAAAAATCTTTCGCAGGAAGAAGTCCTGAGCCATCGGGTAAAAACTGGTGGTAGGAGAATCAGAGTACACGTGAGAAGCTAAGGAAGGCTCAGAGTGGGAGCCCGAGTGAGACGTCTCAGGAGAGAAGGACACATTAAGGATTTGGGTCCTAATTATAAGGCCCCCAGGAAGCTATGGAAAAGTTTTAAGCATCAGAATTTACAATCTCATAAATCTAAATCTTACCAGGGAACTGTTGATTAGAGCTTGTCTGAGTAACATTAACAATACTTGTATAAGTAATATTTGTGTATTTGTAGGTCATGAGAGGGCTTCCCAGGTGACTCAGAGGTAAAGAGTCCACCAGTCAAAGCAGAAGACACTGCAAACAGGGATTTGATCCTGTTATGGAAAGGTTTCAGAGAAGGCAATGGCACCCCACTCCAGTACTGTTGCCTGGAAAACCCCATGGACGGAGGAGCCTGGAGGGCTGCAGTCTATGGGGTCGCTGAGGGTCGGACACAACTGAGCAACTTCACTTTCACTTTTCACTTTCCTGCATTGGAGAAGGACATGGCAACCCACTCCAGTGTTGTTGCCTGGAGAATCCCAGGGACGGGAGAGCCTGGTGGGCTGCCGTCTATGGGGTCGCACAGAGTCGGACACGACTGAAGTGACTTAGCAGTATGGAAAGGTTTGGGGTCTGGCTGCTTGCCCCCCCAAAAGCCAATAAACAGGCAAGCTTGATGAAACGGAAAGTTTGCTTTATTTCAGACGCCATCAACTAGGGGTGGGGGACTGGACATCTGTCCAAAGGCTGACTCCCGCCCCCAACCCTGGTAACCAATGGGGCAAGAGCTTTTATAGACAGGAGGGGCCACGTGCAGAAACAGCACAGTCAGCTCTGACAGTCATCTTCAAATTGGTCATTAGTGGTCTGACCAGCATCATCTTGATTGTTTTAGGTATAGTTAATCTTCAGTTCCAGGGTAAGTTTGTTTGTTTGTTTGAGGCTAATTCTTGAAACTGTGGCAGCTTATGTCGTGGGTACAGTCATGCAGTTAACTTCTTCCGCCTGGAGTTTCAGTACCTATAAGACAGCTCAAAGGATATGGCTCAGAATATTATCTATAACTCTTGAGGATGAGCTATAGTCCTTGCCTATATTTAATGACTACATTGTTACTATTTGGTCTCCTTTGACTGTTTTCCTTTATTTCTGCATGTTCTCATTTCTCTGATTAAACTTATTCTTTGACTAAGGTTTTCCACAGACAAAAGCCAGACAGAGGTCATGGAGGAAAAGACCAGAAAGTCTTGCTGTGTTCCTATCCCTGGGTAGAGAAGATTCCCTGAAAGAGGAAATGGCAGCTCACTCCAGTATTCTTGCCTGGAAAATTCCATGAACAGACGAGCCTGGTGGGCTGCAGTCCATGAGGTCACAGAGTCAGACTTGACTGAGCACACACACATACACCCCTCAGGTCATGAAAACAATATTCATTCAAGAAATACTTCCCGAGAATCTAATTAGAAAAAAAAAACAACACAAACAGATTTAAGCCCCAGAAGGACATAATCAGAATTATTCTTTTGAAAAGATTGCTTTGGTCTCAGTGGGGAGAAGAACTTTGAGGAGCACAAATTTGAATTCAGAGAATGTGCTGAAAAATCAGCTCGAGTTACCCTGCCCTCAGAGTGACCTGTGACCCCACCCACTATGACAGTCTAGGCCACTGTGAGGAAGCCATCTGCAGTTTTCTCCCTCCTCTCTGTATCCAACCTGTTCCTCCAGGTGCAACAGGCAAATACACACACACACACACACACACAAGCTGGTTAGGTATTTGGGTTTTCAGATGTGAAACTCCATATACTCCTAAATGGATCTCAGCAAGAAAGCACCAGTGGTGCCGCCTTCTACTGCTTATTTCTACACTAAAGGCTTTGCCTCTCCCTAGCCACAGGCGGAGCTTCCTACATGAAACAGTGAACTACAATGCTAGGTCTGTGCTTGCTATCCAGGAGACATGAGAACCTCACTGTGTGTGTCAACTCCTCAGAGGGGTATTGCACGCATACATGCAATAACCAGGTAAACGGAGGTCCACACCCAGATTCACACTTGCCTGAGAATGTCTGAGGACCTGTGGCCTGGGCCATCCGTGGGCACTTATTTGCCTGAGCAAACTGGCAAGGGAGGTGGAGGTCTGCATGGCCTGCGATTGTGGACAGGACTCAGGGGAGAGGAAGGGATGCAGAGAGAGACGGGGACTCCTGGACTCCCGGATGGAATCGCTACAGGAAGAAGCCAAGGGCAGTTTCCAGGGGGCTTCCATGTGACCCAGGGACACCACCCTCACTTCTGCTTGGGAATTGGAGTGATTTCAGCTCAGGGGAGGCTGCGGGTTGGACAGACGCCTTTCCTGGTGAGGCTAGGCAGCTTGGTGGGCCTTGGGAGACAGCAGCTTCTCCTGACATGGGCATTCCCTCTGAGGTGAGGCGGTGGTTCCTGCCTGGAGCAGTAACTGTGAAATGGGAGCCTCGTGGGCTAACTAGTGGGCTAACCATGACCTTGGTGGGTTCTCAAGACTCCTTAGAACCTCCGGGAAGAACCGATGGGGTTTTAAATAGAGCTGGTTGTCTTCCCTGTGCTTCTGGGGACACAAATCAGGGAAATATTATTTTTGTTTCTCTCCACTGTGGGTAAATGAGGTCTGGAGAAAGTTGGACAACTGAGAGAACAGCCAAGAGCTTCACAACGCTTTGTTGGTGAGACATGAAAAAGAAATTGCAGGGACTCTTGTATCTCCCCAGTGTGGGAAGGGACCACAGCAGTGGCAAGACCCTCATCCCTTTTCTCCAGGAGACCCACAGTCCATCACCCTGTGATGTTCAACTGATAAAAGACTTACCGCATGGCACCTGAACACAGTGTCTGATGAGCAGAAGGGAGCAGGAGCAGGAAGCTGGCCAGGGGATGGACTAATAGAATCCAAGGACGAATGTGACATGCTTTGTAGGGACTCACTATTGAGGGAAGTTTAAAGACTTGGATCTGCATATTCTTTCTGGTTCAAAGTGATGGAAATCACACGTACTGAGTGGAGGAATGTTTGGATTTGATTTTTGAATAAATTACCGTGACTCAGTCCATCCTCCCAGGGAGTCATTCTAAATAAAAATCATGCACGCAGAAATGAAAGTGACCCTTCCTAACATCAGCTTCAAGGGTTGAAAGGAAATGCATTTTGTACCAGTTTCCAGCAACTCTGGCTGGCTGTTGAGTTGATACCACTGATGAGGCCCTTCTGTAGCACGACCTTGGGAAAATGCAAGCAGGACCTTGGGAAAATTCTCCCTTTGTCTGGGAGAAAAATGAGCATGTCTGCCAAGGGAGCAGCTGAGCTTGGAAGGAGAGGGTGCTAGGGACTGAATGTTTGTGTCCCTGAAATTCATATGTTGAAATCTTAACCCCCAGTGTGAGGGTGTTAGGAGGTGAGGCCTTTGGAAGGTGATTAGTGATGCCTTTGGGAGGTGGAACCCTCATGAATGGTTTAGCGTCTTTTAAGCTTCGAGTGTATGCGTGTGTGCTAAGTTGCTTCAGTAGTGTACGACTCTTTGCAACCCTTTGGACTCTAGCCCTCCAGGCTCCTCTGTCCATGGAATTGTCCAGGCAAGAATACTGGAGTGAGTAGCCATTCCCTTCTCCAGGGGATCTTCCCAACCCAGGGATTAAACCGTGGTCTCCCGCATTGCTAGCAGATTCTTTACCGCTCAGCTATCAGGGAAGCCCCTTTTAAACTTCTCCCAATATCAAATCCTTACTTGGGATTAGTGTCCTTATAAAAAGAGGAGGAGAGCTAACTAGGCTTCACTCTCTCTCTCCCTGCCATGAGGTATGCAATTGAAGATGGCCATCTGCAAGCCAGGCAAATGGCCCTCAGCAGACACTGGATCTGCTGGCACCTTGACCTTGAACTTCTCAGCTTCCAAAACTCTGGGAAATAAATATTTGTTGTTTAACACATTATTGACCTGGGAGATTTTTGCATAAACTAATGCCCGTGGCCATAATATGTGTCTGGTCAATAATGTGCTAAGCCACTCAGTTTTTGGTAATTTGTTACAGCAGCCTGAACGGAATCAGACAGAGGGAAAAAGAAATGTCACAGTGAACAAGTTGCTCAAGAAGCTTGTCCTAACCTCCCTCAAGATATGGAAGATGCAGGGTTCCAGGCACAGACCCAGCCCCAGGAGCACAGAGGTAGGCCTGTAGTCTTGGCTGTTCTAGTAACTTTTCACACAACTCTGGGCCCTTGCTGCACAAGTCTCCTGGTCTCTGTTCCATGACTCTTGAAATAAATGATCACCAGCTTGAGTGCTCACTACACCAGGCGGAGGCAGTGGAGAGTAGCGGTTGGGGAAACCGGCTCTGAGAGCCAGGGTGAGGGCTGAACACCAGCTCTCCATTCAACCCTGCACATCTCACACTCTTCATCTGTACTGACAAGTGAATAATAGTACACATCCAGCACAAGGAATTGTTCCTGGCGCAAAGCGAGCAGCTTACTTTGTGTTACATGCATAAATATAAAACTAAACTAACTGGGGAACTTGTGACAAATACAGATTCCTCAGCCCTTTGAGGTGGGGGATCAAGTGGACAAGTCCTGGAATCTGCATTTTTAACAAGCCCACACTAAGGGAATTCTAATGCAAATGATCCAGAGAAGAAAGTTTGAGAAACAATGAAGTGAAATCCATGATTTTTAAACCTTTCTGAGACTGATCTCAATAAGAAACCAATTTTAAGACAATACGCAAGGCTTTCACACACACAGGATCAAAACAGAAGTTTCATAAAACAATATATAAGGCTCATCTTGGAAGGACTGATGCTGAAGCTGAAGTTCAGTATTTTGGTTATCTGATGCAATCAGCCGACTCATTGGAAAAGTCTCTGATGCTGGGAAAGATTGAAGGTAGAAGGAGAAAAGAGTGACAGAGGATGAGATGGTTGGATGGCATCACCGATTCAACGGACCTGACCTTGGGCAAATTCTGGGAGATTGTGAGAGAGGCCTGGGCGATTGAACAACAAAGGTTTGTCTTGTTTACGGCACTCTAATCTATTTTGCACTGTTTTTGTTCAATTTTATCTCATTTTTTAAAAAGCTGTCCTTGCCTCACTAATTGCTTTTGCACGTCACAAACTGAAAAACAAAACACTTAGAAAAAGATTTCTAAGTGCCCTCATTGGAAGGAGCACCTGATGGAGAAGGGGGCAGCAGAGGATGAGATGGTTAGATAGCATCACCTACTCAATGGACAAGAGTTTGATCAAACTCCAGGAGATAGTGGAGGACAGAGGAGCCTTGTGTGCTTTAGTCCATGGGGGTCACAAGGAGTCAGTCACAACTTACTGTTCTCCCAACTCCTTGTGATAAAATCAAGATTAGCCATCCTGACACAAGTGTGCCCACAGATGACAAAATGAAACAGAGGAGCTACAGTGAAGCTCAAAGTATTTGCTATCTGTGGAGAGAAAGAGAGCCCTCCTGTGCTCAGGAGGGAAACTTGGATCAAGACGAGGAGGAGGAGGAATACCCTGCAGGGGTGCCATAGAGTGGGGAGGAGACAGGGGCCTGCCTACCCAGTGGGGAAGGGCGGTGTGCACTTTGACACCACTTCCTGGGCCCTTGAACCTTCATGAAAATGAATGAGCTCACCCAGTGCTTGATTGGCCCTTCTGAAGGAGCCAGTTTGCATTTGTCTTGATAAAAGGCTACTCGGACTTCAAACAGAATTGCAGGAGCAGAGTCGGAGCGGAGACAGAGATGCTGCTGCCTACCTGTGGGCTATTTTTTACTTCTTGGTGAACCTGACAAAACCTCCCATTTTACAGGTGGAAAAGCCGAGTCATCCTGTACTTTAGAAGCTTAATTTGGACTGAGAACAAAACTGTCCAAACCCTCCTCCAACGCTTTCTTGGCCCCCTCCTAGGATGCACCACCCAGGGTGGAAGACGAGCTGACTGGGGCACAGGAGGGCCAAGGTCCCAGCCTGGACTCCCCAGCCTGTGTTTTGCCCTCCTTCCACTGGAGCGGGGTCTTCCCGTGAGGAGAGTTGAGTGAAGCAGCAGAACTGATCCGTCTGCCTCATGTAATCTGGGTTTTGTGTGTCCTGACCAGGAAGAGGTCACACTTCTTTCGATAAGCAGGTGTCCTGGCACCACCACTCTGCCTTCCAAGTGCAGTACTCACCTGGTCAGGGAGGAGGGCAGGTTGACAGGCCCCTTCCAGCTTTGTTTCAGGTTCGCTGTGTCACACAGGCTCCATTCAAAGAGCCAGCATTCAACAAAAGCACACAGAGACCAATGGCAACCAGCCACATGGAAGTCACATTTGTAATTACCACTCACTCTCCACACCCAACCGGGCTGATGAAAACCTACCAAGATTCCCTCTTGGTACCTATCTGATGTGCTTATTTTGGTTCTTTGCAACAAAGAATTGCTTATTCTTCAGGCTACATTTCCTATTGTCATGTCCCATCGTGTTCAGGACTGCTTGCCTCAGTAACAAACTGCTGGGGTAAATGCAAGTGACTTAGAAGGAAAAAATTCAGTAATTCTTCTATTTATAGCCTAAAATGAATCCAGTGGAGTGTTCTCCAATTCCACTTGCCCTGGGTATAACAGAAAAAAGGAAGAACATCAGCACAGACAGCATCAGGCAGTCGCCAAAGAAGGAGAGAGAGAGAGAGACCCCGTGTGCAGGCTGCGGCAGGCACATAGGTAGGAGAAAAAGAGCTAAATTACATCTGCTGGGTCTGCAGAGTGCCTGGGGCCTTACCCACTCATCTTCTGAACAGTTCTGTGAGGGAACTATTGTTATCTCCATTTTCAAACTTCCAAAAGCCACACAGCAAGGAAGAGTAAATAACTGAATGTGGACTTGAACACATCCCAAAACGTATGTTGGGTTGACACTGCCACTCAGGTAACCAGTCCTCCAACCCCACATGACGCCTGACCTGGATCGCCTGGACTCCTGCTGATACCAAATGGCCTGTGAATGAAGAAAGAGTTGGCTCACTGCTGCATAGCACAGGGAACTCTGCTCAATGTTATACGGCTGCCTGGATGGGAGGGGAGTTTGGGGAAAAACGGATACTTGGAATGTATGGCTGAGTTCCTTAGCTGTTCACTTGAAACTGTCACAACTTTGTTAATCAGCTGTACCCCAATACAAAATAAATTTAAAAAAAAGAAAGCAAAGAGTTGGTCTAAGTGAAGGGAGGTCTCCTCTTCTCTTTGGCTCTCCTGGTCCCCTTAAGGCAATTTCATGTGTGGCCCCCATGGACATTATCCCTCAGATTCCTGCTTTTCAATGGTCGAGTTGTCTAGACCCTCACGTAGCCTATACCAAAGGAAAACAGCATGTGGAATAGAAAGATCTGTAGTCCTTGCTGTCACTATGGGGTCACCTTATGACTTTCATGGGCCTTAAGCATTTTTGCCTTCGTGAGTCTCTTCCTCCATTAAAAAGTATTAAAAATTTTATTTTGCAAGTGTGTTGGTATAGAGACTCATACAATCCAGTTTGGATTTATTATTATATATTCATTTATTATTCCTTCATTTTTTCCTTCTGATTTTTTATTGAAGTATAGTTAATGTACAATATTATATAAGTTGCTGTTTTTTTAGTCGCTAAATCATGTCTGATTCTTTTGCGACTCTGTGGACTATAGCCCACCAAGCCCCCGTCCATGGGATTTCCCAGGCAAGAATACTGAAGTGAGTTTCCATTTCCTTCTCCAGAGGATCTTCCCAACACAGGGATCGAACTTCGGTCTCATGCATTGAGGCAGATTCTTTACAACTGAGCCACTAGGGAAGCCCCACCTTCTGATTTTTAAAAGGAATGAAAAGGAAAACATTTCCACAGATCTCTGAAAGCGGGCCTTAGGCACTATGCTTGCTGCACCTAATGAATATGAGCTCCCTCTGTCAAAAAATAGCTAGGTGACCTTGAGTAAGTCATATGACCTTTACACGTTTCTACCTCCTCATCTGTCCTGAAATTCAGGAAATCAGTCCTGAATATTCATTGGAAGGACCGATACTGAAGTTGAAACTCCAGTACTTTGGCTACCTGATGTGGAGAACTGACTCCTTAGAAAAGACGCTGATGCTGGAAAGATTGAAGGCAGGAGAAGAAGGGGATGACAGAGGATGAGATGGTTGGATGGCATCACCGACTCGATGGACATGAGTTTGAGTAAGCTTCAGGAATTGGTGATGGACAAGGAAGCCTGGCGTGCTGCAGTCCGTGGGGTCACAAAGAGTCGGACATGACTGAGCAACTGAACTGAACTGACTGACCTCATCTGTAGGTCAGGTCTGTCTGCTCCACAGGGAGTATGAATCATGGAAGATAATTGTGCTCAGAATTCAGCCTAGCAGAGTCTATCACTTATGCCCTGACAGTGAAGACAGTGAGGGGCTGCAAGATGTGTTGAGACAGCTCACTGAGTGGGACAGAAGCCAGAAGCATACGTCTCATTCCAGGAGAGCTTGGGCAGGCCGGCTGGGTGTCCACAAACACAGCACAGCAAGCTGTGGTTGCCAGAGCCAGCAGACCTCCCTGATCAGCAGCTACACAGAGCACGTGCAGTTTAGATGCTGTGAGCCTATGTCCCAGCCCAGCAAATCTCACAGTCTAGTTCCTAAGTAGAACTTCAACAGCCAGACTCACTTCTGCCTGCCCATTTTAGCCGGGATGTGTTTCTCTGACTTCAGATCTTTTACCACCTCTCCTAACATTCTACTCCAGCTTCACAACTGTGTTTACATTTTGCATCTACACTCTTGGCTGGGGGCTTCCCCAGGCCAGTGAACCCAGCAGATGCCACTCTTTGACTCACAGAAACTCAAGCTGTGCTCACAGGTGGTTTTGGCTGGACATGGCCTGACACCTTGACCTCTGTTGAGAACTTGGAGGGTAACATTCTAATTCCGACTACAGTTTTTGTATTTTTCCCAGTACTTTCAAGCAATTCTCCAACACCAAATGGGCATCCTACAATTCAACTCAATTCTGACACTGCTGCTGCTGCTGCTAAGTCAAATCAATCATGTCCGACTCTGTGCGACCCCATAGACGGAAGCCCACCAGGCTCCTCTGTCCCTGGGATTCTCCAGGCAAGAACACTGGAGTGGGTTGCCATTTCCTTCTCCAATGCATGAAAGTGAAAATTGAAAGTGAAGTCGCTCAGTCGTGTCCGACTCTTAGCGGCCCCATGGACTGTAGCCTAGCAGGCTCCTCCGTCCATGGGATTTTCCAGGCAAGAGTACTGGAGTGGGGTGCCATCGCCTTCTCCAGTTCTGACACTACATACCTGGAAATAGTGTCAGATTCCCAAGTTAAGGGCCCAGTCCCTCAAGGCTGTCCCCATCCTTCACTCTGATACAATAGATCAGAGGTTCCAGTAACACCCTCCTCAAGTTTAATTAATTTACTAAAGTGGCTCACTCAGAAGAACACTGAACTCAGAGAAACATTTTACTTACTAGATTATCAGCTTATTATAAAGGGACATAACTCAAGAAGAGCCAGATGGAAAAGATATACAGGGCAAGGTACAGGGAAAGGACATGAAATTCACATGCCCTCTCCAGGCACACCATTCTCCTCACCTCTTCACATGTTCACCAGTCCAGAAACTCTCCAAATGCCATCTTTTGGGGGTTTTATGGAGGCTTCATTACATAGACACTATTGGTGAAATCACTGGTCATTGGAAGTTGGGGGTGGGGGAGGAGGTATTTTCAGCCTTCTAATCCCACACCTTGTTTCCTTGCCAACCAGCCTTCACCCTTAAGTGTTTTCCAAAATCACCTCATTAACATAAACCCAGGTGTGTTTGAAAGAGGTTTGTTATGAATATCAACACACCTTTATTGTTCTTATCACTTAGGAAATTCCAAGAGTTTCAGGAGCTCTGTGCCAGGAACAGGGATAAAGACCAAATACATGTTTATTATAAATCACAGTATCACAGAGGGCTAGACCAGACAGTGAGGAATCCAGGGCAGGTGACACTCAAGTGTAGACAGCATGCAGACCTGGACCTCTGGCAGTGAACAACAGGTCCCAACTGCAGACCAGCAACCTCCTAACACCCATATATCAGAGGATTGTTGAATAAATAACTCTCAATGAAAAATTAATCAGTCGACCCAAGAAAGAAATGGAAAAATTGTTTTGAGCCAAATTGAGGATTATAACCAGGGAATAGCATCTCAGAAAGCTCTGAGAACTGTTCTGCCTTTTTAGACATCAAAAAAGTTATGTAAGTTTTTTGAGACAGAGAGCTGTACATTATATGACATATTATTAAGTTTACACAGTCCAGAGCTAAGTGTTATCATGGTCCCTTACAAGATCAAGAAGGAATGTTATCTTTTAAAGAGTTGTCTTGTAGATGTGAAGGAGGAAACAGACAGAACAGGCTCTATCTTGAAAGCAGGACTCCATCTTGGGCCGGACTGTGGACTTTGAGCTATGTGCCCAGTATCTATGGAAATGACATACCAATTGGAAAACCAGGCCCCCTGGAAGGAAGAGCCCCAGGGCTCTACCTAGACTCTCTGTTGCCTGAAAGAGTATCCTAATTATCTGTGTAACCAAATTGAATCATAAATTCTATTATGCTTATTGGGGTATGACCACAGGCCTATTGATAATTGTCCACTGTTAACTACCTAGGCTTAAGGCATACAAATCATGGGTTAACTTTGTATCTTTCTTTTCCTTTGTTCATACTAGTTTCAGGGAATTTGGGGAGGTGGGTTTGGGCATGTACACTTAGGGTATATAAGGTTTTCAGAAAAACTGGTCGGGGTCCTTGGCTAAGAGGAGACTCTGCTTTGGGCCCGTTGGTGTAATAAACTGCACTCCACAATCTGCATTGTCCTTCTGAGTGAGTTTGTTTCCCAGAATGCGTGGCTACAACAGCTGCTAGGAGAATGCTGCTGTTTATGGTTAAGTAAGTATTTCTGTCAATGGGGAGGTTTTGCCGATGCAAAATGCACACACACAGTGCACAGTAAAGGGGAGAGAGGAGGCCAAAGAGTAGAGAAAATGTTCTATGTCTAAATTTTTCTTCTCTTGCCATAAAATACATATTTTATTTCACAGGCAGTACTGTGGCAGGAAGGAAGACTCTTTCCAGGGTCCAAGAATGGGCTCTTGTCTAACCCTTGGAAATAAATTGCCTGAGGAGATACATGTGCTGACAAAGCAGGAGACTTTATTGGGAAGGGGAGCCTGGGCAGAGAGCAGAAGGCTAAGGGAACCCAGGAGAACTGCTCTGCACCATGGACATAGGGACTGGCATCTCCTCTCTCCTTTTGACCTTTTCCAGATTCTTCAGGTTGGTGGTAACTTGTTAGTTCTGCATTCCTTACAAGGACCTCCTGTTGTAAGATACCTCAAGAGAGTGGTTACTATCGTGCCTGGCCAGGGAGGGAAGTTTTGGTCACTGGTTCCCATAACAGTACAACAAAGAAGCATGCAACTATACAAAAGAATAAGAAAGAGCTCTGCAAACTGAATGAAGCACTCTCCAGGATGTGGTGCTAAGTGAGAAAAGCAAAGCACAAAATAGAATCTATAGTTTGTTATCTCTAGTAGAAGAAAAAATTGGTTAGAAACTCTACATGTATCTTCTCATTTGTGCAAAAATTTAAAAAAAAAAAAAAAAAGGAGAAGAAGAAGAAAGAA